>NC_029785.2:29912754-29956169 GCF_000816755.2 Arachis ipaensis
GGGAGGGTACGCTAGCGCGCTGGGTGCGCTAGCGCAGTGGAGGCAAAAGTGGGGGTGGTGCGCTGACGCACGGGGTGCGCCGGCGCACCTAAAGTTTCATATTGAGGGGGGTCGGTGCGCTTGGGATAGGTAGCGTGTCGGGGGGGTTGGGAAAGGGGGGGAGAGGAGACTACTGTTCAGTAGAATCGGATCAAAGTGATCGGAAAACGAAAACTAAAGTTAACTTAATACGTGAAAGAACTCGGTATTCGATCGGTTAACCCATCTAAAAGTACGAAGGTGACTAAATTAGTTGGTACATACTTAAGTACGATAAAGCACTCCAAAATACGATATTAACAGTGTATAATACTTTCTTACTTATAGAGTACCAAAACTCGTATCGAAACTACACAAACCAACTAATTACTATCCACTTCTTTCGAACCTCTTTCCAACTTCGTTCTTCCTTACCGATGGTAGAAGAGGGGGTGACGCGATCGCGTGGGTCGCGCGATCGCGTCGCTGGAATTTGTGCTAGACGCACGACTCCAGCGTCGTTTCAGCGCAACTCTCTGTCTCCTCCTAGGGTGTTGTGCAATCCATGCGACGCGATCGCGTCGCTCACGCGGTCGCGTGAGATTGGTTTTATGCATGTGACGCGATCGCATGGGGCATGCAATCGCATGGGTAATTTGTGCAAAACGCACAAGGGCCGCACGATTCCAGCCTAACTTTCTGGACGTTAGATCTTTACGCCGATCTCCAGGGCACGCGGCCGCGTGGGTGACGCGGTCGCGTGGATAGTATTTTCGCAATATGACGCGATCGCATGGGGCATGCGGTTGCGTCGTGCACCCCTTTTTTTTATGTGTATGATAAATGCAGAATGCAATGATTAATATGAGTGCTATGCATGATTCCAGGTTCAATAAAGTAAAATAAAAAGGAAATAAAAACAAAAACAATTAACAAGAAATAAACTAAAAAAGAAGCGACCATACCATGGTGGGTTGTCTCCCACCTAGCACTTTTAGTTAAAGTCCTTAAGTTGGACATTGGAGGAGCTTCTTGTTATGGCGGCTTATGTTTAAATTCGTCCAAAAATCTCCACCAGTGCTTGGAATGCCAATAGCCTCCGGAATCCCAAACTAGGCATGTAAAGCTTCTAAATAGCTTCAAACAGATTGTTAGGCTCCTGGGGTGACAAATGTCAGAATAAACTCCAGGATCCCAAGCCTTGCTTTTAAATCCGCCTCCGTCTTGATCTACATGTCTCTATCCGGGCGGTTTAAAGAGTAGAATCTCACCATGGTGACCAAACGTTCTCTGTGATCCATGCAGTTGAGCATGATACCAATCCGTGTACTTCGAGGTGAAGCGTGGAACCTTATTGAACCTTGTGCACCAACTCTGAGTACGAGCCATTTCCCTCTTACTCTTAAAGTCGCAAAGAGCTCTAAGCTGGCCATCTGTTTCAAGCAAACCATATTCAAGTGAAAAAGTAAAGTTATAGGTTAAGGATTGTACCCACTTGAAGCTTGTATTAGGTGGTAATGGCCTTGGGGTAGGTGTTTCCAGTGGTTCTGTAAGTTCTACTCCCTTGTGCTCTTCTGTGAATTCTTCCACTTCCTTGCAAGGTTCTACAATTATATCTGTGTCCTGGTCAAAGTCTTCTATGTCTTCCTCATCACTTGAGTCATAGATTGGAGGTTGAGAAAAATCTACCTCCACATCGTCTTTGTATTCACTTGGGGAAGATTCTTCGATCTCAGAAAATTCACTTGCGGATGCAAGTTCATTACTAAGAAAGCCAGACTTGTGACTATCATCATCAAGGGAATTTGTTTCCTGGGTTATTCCGTCTGATTCTTCATAAATGACTTGCCTTAGGGATTGTGCACTATCCTCCTTAGCATCAACCGTAACGTCCTTGACGGAGTTCTCCTCAACTCTGGATTCCCATGGAGGTTCAGCGTCTCCTAAATCTTCAACCAACTCTTCTTCTTGTACAATGACAGCTCCTTCTACTTGTTCTAGTACGAATTCATGCTCTGTCTTGTCCACTGGAGTTTCTAGTGTCTCCTTCATGCTACGCTCTTCATTAGATTGTCCACATGGGGCTGTGGTTGGTCCTTGAATATTTGAGCACCTAGAAACCCATTGAATTACTGCTTGCTCCAGTTGTCGAATGGTTGTTTGAAGTTTATTTACTGTTTTCTTTAGGCGAACCTCTGCTTCTCGGGGTGCCGGATTTGGACATGATACATAGGAAAGTGGTGGTGGTTAGGAGTGATTGGATTGGAATCGGGGTAAGGAAGGATCATATGGTGGTGAATGGTGAAGAGAAGCTTGTGAGTGTGGTGGTTCGAGGTTATGTTGAAAGGATGGTCTATAGGCATGGGGTGGGGCTTGTTGGTAGTTACAAGGTTGTCCACCATATCTATCAGGTAAAAGAAAAATATTTACAATAACCAATAATAAGGCACACGTTAGCAGTTCCCCGGCAACGGCGCCATTTTGAAAGAACTTGGAGATTGATGGTTTAGAAGTTATAACGAATACTCGTTGTAAGTATAGTTACTAAACCAAGCAATCAACCTTTCTTACAAACGTTTTGGTTGTCACAAGTAACAAACCCCTGAAAAATTGTTAACCGAGTATTCAAACCTCGGGTCGTCTTCTCAAGGAACTGCAAGGAAGTATGTTCTTATTATTGGCTATAAAGGTTATAATCGGGGTTTAGAGGGTGAGAAACTAGTGATTTAAATGACAAGTAAAGTAAATGGCAATTAAAATAAATAAAACTATAAAGCAAACTTTTGGCAAGGTAAGAGAGATTGGAAGTCCAACTTAATTATCTCTCTCAACAATAATAAAAGTTGAATCTAAATTCCACTTAGTTAACCTTTACTAAAGCAAAGGAAAGTCAAGGGACTAATTAGTTTGACCTTCGAATCCTATTTAATTCCTAAGAAAAAGTTGGGATTATTGAAGTTCAGTTCAATTAGCAAGATAGCGATTATCAGTTATATTGAGTTTGATAATGTTGAGTTACTGATTTCTTAACCAAGACCAAAAGGGGAAAAAGTAAGATTGCTGGAATAAAAATGTCCTTAGATGGAAAGCAATGGTACACAAATTAAAGAGAAAGCAATCAATAACTGAAATACCTCAAATAATCATTAATTCAAATCATAACATGGAAAGGGTTCATAAGCCAAATTGGTAACATTTATAGATACGAATAAAAGCATTAAAGTAAAAGTAGCATAGAAACATAAATTAAAGTAAATACTAAACCTGGATCGAGAGTTACTCTTAAGAACTAAGAGAAGTCCTAAATCCTAATCCTAAGAGAGAGAGGAGAGAACCTCTCTCAAGCTAAATCTAAATCATGGAAAGTGAAAATTGGCGAGCTCCCTTTGAATGGATGCATTCTTACACTTTATAGCCTCTAATCTGTGTGTTCTATACTTGGATCTGGGCCAAAAGGGCTTTGGAAATCGCTAGGGGCGTATTCTGTGAATTCTGGTACGTGGCCTCTGTCACGCGTCCGCGTGGGTCACGCGTCCGCGTGGGTCACGCGTCCGCGTGGGTCACGCGGTCGCGTCATTCGGAGCATTTCTTTGCCACGCGGTCGCATCAGTCACGCGTCCGCGTCATATACGTTCTGCTTAAGGCGCGCGGTCGCGTCAGTCATGCGGCCGCGTCGCTACTTCTTTGCTTCTGGCACGCGATCGCGTCAGTCATGCGATCGCGTGGATGCCAGTTCCTTCAGGAACTCCGTTTCGCACTTCCCTTCCATTTTTGTACGTTTCCTTTTCCATCCTTTAAGTCATTCTGCCTTAGAAAATCTGAAACTACTCAACACACTAATCACGGCATCGAATAAAAATAAAGGTAATTAAAATAATTAATTTTAAAGCTTAGGAAACATGTTTTTCACATACATCACATAATAAGGAAGGGAAAGTAAAACCATGCAATTAATATGAATAAGTGGGTGAAGAATTGAATAAATCAGTCAAACTAAGCACAAAATAACTCATGAAATATGGGTTTATCATTCACCATTGGAAAAGCTCTTTGTGATTTAGGGGCAAGCATTAATTTGGTGCCCCTATCTGTGATGAGAAAGCTACAAATTGAAAAAATAAAGCCAACAAGAATATCCTTTCAACTAGCCGACCGATCAATCAAATCTTCACATGGGATAGTGAAAAACTCATTGGTCAAAGTTGGAAAGCTCATCTTCCTAGTTGACTTCATGATTCTTGACATGAAAGAAGATGATGATGCCTCCATCATCTTAGGAATATCTTTCTTTTCCACCGGATGAGCTCTCATAGATGTCCAAAAAGGTGAGTTAACACTAAGGGTGCATGATAAACAAATATTTTTCAATGTCTTCAAAGTAACGCAACACTCTAGTGAATCAAAAAGCTGTATGAGAATTGATCTAATTGACTCCTTAGTCCAAAAAATTGTTGACAAAGGAACCCTTGAGGACTCTCTACAGTACATAAATTCTGAAACGGAAAAAGACCTTGACGATGCCTATTTAATATAGGATGACACTGGAAAAAGGTGCTATGAAGCGACCCGACTTCCAACCTAGCAGAACTATGCGTCAAGCTAGTGACGTTAAAAGAGCGCTCGTTGGGAGGCAATCCAACCACGACGAGTATCCATTTCTTCTCTTTTTCATTAAAGTATTTTGCTCTTTCTTCTCTTTGTCATTGAAGTACTTTGCATTAAAGTATTTTTCTTTTCCTTTCCTTCCCTTTTTAGTAAAGTGTTTTTCATTTTTTCTTTTTCTTTTTATTTTAAAAGGCAGGAGTGGCACCTAGTGTCTAAAGAGGGCGTCTAGTGCCTTCGATGGGGTTTAAGAACTGGCACCTAGTGCCCATGTGTTAGAGACGCCCAGGGCACAATATAAAGTATCGGCGCCCAATGAGCCTAGTACTCAAGTCTGGCGTGGAGTGCTCATCAAGCCCAGTGCCATAGACTCAAGTATGGCGCCTTCGATGGAATTTTGAAGGGTAGTGCCTGACTTCAAGGTTGACGCCCAGTGCCAGGCAAGCCCAGCACCTTCGATGAATCTCCTCGCAATTACCTTTAATTCTTATTTTCATTAATGATTTTTAACTATAAGTAATAAGTTTTTCAAACATTTTACATGCATATTTACCTTTTGTTTTTACTTTACAATTGCTATTGTGAATTATTTGTCTTCCCAAGATTCATTATCATACATGCACGATACATCACTTCATGCAAACACCTTAGCATGCATGCACATTACTCTTCCCAAATTTTAGTTTTGTCATAATTCACATGCATGCAAGCATGCAGCCATATATTACCTCTATACCTATATTTTTTCAACTTTCAAGGTTTTTTATTTTGTCATTTAGCTTTTATTTTACATAAATGCTCTCTACACACATGCATACTACACACACCATCATCAATTTACAACTACACAATTCATGCTTCACTACACTATAAATGCACATACACACTACACATATCATATATCACTTACACATTCATATTCTTCTTTATTCACTTCACTTTATATTTTATTCTCTCACTTATACGTCCAAACTCTAAGTTTGAGGTTGGAAGTATTTTTGCATACTGTGAAGTATTATTTCAATGAATCAATATGTCTTTGTTCAAATAGAAAAAAGAAAAGGAACCGGTCACTCTTTCATATGACACAAACCGGTTCTGCTTCAAGCTTCATGAAGACCAATATAGCATGTGAATGGCGAAAAAATCGGTCATTCCTGACGTAAGGTTAAACTTGAAACCGGATGAATATCCGAGTATTCAAGCCGAATTATCCCAAAGGAAGTAAAGCATCTTGGGCAATCCACCAAGAAGGATGGGACTCACATTAGTTCATGAATTTTATGCCAATGCTTGGATGACCCTTGAGAAAAAAATCCAAGAACCCGAAGAGCCCAGCTTCATGAGCTATGTCTGAGGTCATCCCATTAACTTTGGATCTCAGAATATCCAAAGGATTCTCTATCTCTTTCTTCTACGTCGCTCCTCTAATTTTGATTATTATGATTATGAAGTGAGGATGAGGAATGACAAAAGAGAATATGAGGTGATTTGTGACATTTGTGTCCCAGAGGCACAATGAAAGCTCAATGCCAAGGGAGCACCGAGCCAATTAAGGAGGACTGAGCTCATCCCTGTTATTAAAGATTGGCTAGATTTTATCTAACACTCCATTATTCCTACTTTGAAAGTGTAGAAAATCTAATTCCTACACATATAAGCCATGGCTCAAAGTGCAGATTGAAGAGCAAAACTCAGATTCCTGGATATTATCCACCGTCTTTGTCAAGCTACTAGGGTGTCCATTGAGCAAGATATCCCTAATAAACTTGCAAAGCCAATCTCTGTGGTAGTGTCGAAAAGATCAGCAAGAAGGTACCATAGATAAGCTCAAGGATATGAGCCACAATAGCAGCATCCTCCACCTCCTGCACCTGAGCCTTAAACGGGAACCAATCAATCTCAAAAAGTTGACATGCAACAATTTAACGGATAATTTCAACAATTTCACTTGGACATGACTAAAAGAATGGAATATCTTTGTGTTGCCCCCATAGGACACATCCACTATAAGTTCTCCCCTTCGAACAAATGGATAAAATATAGGATTACAATTGGAAAGAGGAAGAAGCTCAGAGGCAATGGCAGCAAGCAGAATTCAACGTCCTAAAAAAGGGAAGTATTATGAGAATTCAACATCCAACCTTTGAAGTAGTGATACTTTATGCAATAAAAAAAGAGGAGATTGGAAACAAAAGAAAAAGGCTCTGAGCACTAATGATTAGAGTCCAGTTATGTGTCTGTGATGCTTTTGTATCAAGGAGATACTTGGGTAAGTAAATCCGAGGGGTGCCTCATCATCACCCAATAACTTAAGTCAACTGGCTCAGAATTATGACTGAAAACCTATATTAAGAGTTACCGTGAGATAAAATATTTAAAGTCCAAAGAGGCTCTAAGCACTTATGTCTGGATTAATAAAAAGACTTCTTAGTTATGTACTTGTGGTGTTGATTGTGTCGAGAAGAGGCTTGGGTGATTAGATCCAAGGGGTGCTTTATCACCCGATAACTTGAGCCAACTGGCTCGGGGGATTATCGATTGAAAATCTATATTAAGAGATGCCTTGAGACAAGACACTTAGAGTAAAAAATTTGAAGTATTTTTCCTAGATAAAAAAAATTGTTAAGACTTTTTGAAAAGTAAAATGCTTCCAAGGTAAAAAACATTTTATGAAAGAATTCTCATAATATAATCCAGATTAGAGTTTTTGAATATTCTTACTTCTTAAGTATGCAAGATTCATCAAGATAAGAAAAGTCCACATGCGATCATATAGATGATTATAAACTCCACTTTTACTTTAACTTGGATTTAAATTAACAAACTCTTCAATTCTTATCAATAAGATCACCTCTATTTATTCTTCTTTTTGCTTGAGGACAAGCAAAGTTTTAAGTTTGGTGTTGTGATGTTTTGACATCTTTAGTGATTTTTTATATCTTTTTTAGTAGTTTTTTTAGGTTTAATTTAAAGTTTTTATGTTTTTGATAAAGTTTTCATAGCTAATCATATGTTTGGAGTTGTTTTAGAATTATTGTGTCTTCAGGATTAGTTTCAAAGTAATCAGGATAAGAGAAACAAATAAGAAAACACAAGATTGAACTCCCAGGAGATAAAAAGAAGCTGGCACCTGACTTCAAGGATCTGAAGTCCAGTGCCAGCAATCTAAGAAATCAAGGAGGAAACCCAACACCTAAGTGGGGTGCCTAGCGCCTTCAATGGTGCTTTAAGGGCTGGCACCCTACTTTAAAGCCCCAAGTCCAACTCCTAGTAAAGTCGAAAACATGGGTGCCCAACACTCAAACCCGGCGCCCAACTTCAAGTTGTTTTCCACTCCTAAGGGGTCCATATTCCATCCAAGTCTGACGCCATTGTCCGGTTTATAGTCCTATGATACTCCCATGCCAGATCAGATGCCACCTGTATACCTAATAAAATCATGCGAAAAACCCCACAAGAAAGAGGAAGAGACTTACACACATTTTTGTGAAAATTCTTGATGAGGCCATTCTGCAGAGGTTTTATCACCTCTCTGACATGGATGCCTTATGATGGTAATTCAAACTCGCAATACCACCTGAATGCTTTTAAAAATTTTATTGTTCTAGAAGGTGCTTCCACCCTGCAACAAAATTATTTTCTTGTGACACTAAAGAAATCAGCGATGACTTGGTTTAATTCTCTTCTCCTAAAGTGCATATTCATATTCTAGCAATTGTCCAAGTATTTTTTAAATAACTTCACCACTAAGAGAAGTCTATAAAAAATCTATCCTAATTGTACTTTATTGTCCAAAAATCAGAAATCTTTGAGAGATTATTCATATCGATTTAATACTAAATGCACCCAATGCCAAATTTATATTAATTTAATACTAAATGCACCCAATGCCAAACTATCTAGAGGAGCAAAAAGTACAAACTGGCTAGAAAAAGATTGCAATGATTTTGGGAGGCTTTTCTGGAGGATGGAAAAACAACGTCCTCAATAGTCGCCAAGAGAAGCCAATCCCAATGTTTTGACGTTGAAGTTATGCCCAAAGTTTTGTACAACCATCCCCTTCTACCAATTATCTTTTCAATTCTTAGATCCAGGAGGTTTCTGACATCGCCCACCAAGCCTTTGTGATAAAATTAATAATGGTGAACACTAAAGTGCACAATTCTTGGATCAAGGTAGCTCAGTTTGACATCATCTTCTAATGGTGTATTAATGCATTAGGTCTCTTAGAGAAAGATAATGAGCTCCACAATATTGAACTTATTGGATTCTTTAGAGAAGGGATCATGCTGGATGGTATATTTCGTTATAGGTGACAATTGATAGCCTTATTGAATGCAAAATAGTTAAGGTGAAGCGGTTTGTAATTGACTATAATTCGACTTATAACACCTTTATCGGAAGACCATCCCAGGATGGGATCTTTGGGATAACTATCACCTCATGATAGTACATCATAGTGAAAGGCTTAGTAGGACCTATACAAGGAGACGAGTTAGAAAGAGAAAAGTTCTAGAATGCCATTCTCTTTGGAAGAAGAAGCACACATCTCTAGAAGAGCGAGAAACCTGAAAAGACGAGCAAGGGAACCTTGTAGAACTGGACATCCTTGAAAAAAGCAAGCATAATGACTAAACCGAAAAGAGAACTTGAAAGGGTTTAGATTGACAGCCAATAGAATTATACTACCATGATCGCCAAACATCTTCCTCAAGGGAAAATCTTACCTTCCAACTCTGGCAAAACAAAGACTTATTTGCCTAGATGGTTGCAGATATAGCCAAGATTAATCATGAATTTGCAAGCCATCGACTCTCTATCCTTCTAAGAAACAAGCTGGTAGCACAAAGCATAGGCGTCTGAGTCCTAAAAAGATGAAAGAAGCTAATAAACAATAAAAAAATCTCCTCAAAAATTGAATTCATCAGGGAGGAAAAGTATCCAACTTAACTCAGCAACATAGTCATGGTCTCTAAAAGTAATAGAAAATGGAACATGTATGTAAATTATACCCATGGTTCTGAAAACCGAACCGGATCAGCCGGTTCAACAGGATTAACCGGGAACCAGTCACCAAGCCGATCCGGTTAGGCCTAAAAACTGCATAGCAAAAAACCGGTTACAGAACCGGTCAAACCGGTGGTTAACCGGTGAACCGGCAGAATCGTCTGGTTTTTTAGAGGGTTTCTGGTTCGGAAATAAACCCTCCTAAATACGGCGTTTTGTCCCTTAAATTAAAAAAAAAAAAACACAAAACGGCAAAACTGAAGTAGTGAACCCTAAATCAAACGCAGCCCCCATTTGTTCTTCTTCTTCCCAGAGCCACAAACTCATCTCCTCTCCTCTCTTCTCTGAGAACCATAGAAGCCACCGCAGCCCCCAATTGCGCAGCCACCACAGCCCGCCGCCACAGCATCCCACAGCCACCGCGTTGTTGTCATCGCCGAGCTCGCCTTCTCTCTATTCGCCGGTGTTGCGTCCTCTATTGTTGCCGTTGCAGCCCCCATTTGTTCTTCTTCTTCATAGAGCCACAAACTCATTTCCTCTCCTCTCTTCTCTGAGAACCATAGAAGCCACCGCAGCCTCCAATCGCGCAGCCACTGCATCCCACTGCCACAGCATCCCGCAGCCACCGCGGCGTTGTCATTGTTGAGCTCGCCTTCTCTCTATTCGCCGGTGTTGCGTCCTCTGTCGTTGCCTTGCTCGCCTTCCACCTCGCCGCCGGTAAGTAATACTTTGTTCGCAGTTTCGCACTTCACATCCATCTCCTCGTCATCTGCTTGCTGGTTTAGGGTTTAGCAATGATTTCTGATATTACTTGTTATTTGTTTCAAATTAATTTGCTTATTAGCTGGATTTTCTGAGGTTATTGTTTGTTGATTTAAGTTTTACTGTGGAGTTTGCTGAGTTAATTTCGTTCATAATTTTCTGAAATTTTATTCTTGAGTTGTTATTTTTTTCTATTGTGTTCTGAGTTGGGGTGAGTTGCTGTTTTTATCTTCCAACTACTTAGTTGGCATGATTCCATCATGTTTGGGAAGCTTTAGTCAATCTCTTCAATATTTGTCGCTCGCAGGGAACAAACTGACTGGCAATATTCCTCAAACTTATGTGAAAGGAAATGCCCTTCACTGGATTGATTTTAGTTCTAACAAGTTGTATGGTCAATTACCAAGAGCACTTGTCAATTGCAGAATGCTAGAGTTTCTTGATGTGAGACATAACCATTTTAATGACTCATTTCCTTTCTGGTTAGGATCTCTTCCTAAGTTAAAGGTTCTTTCTTTACGTGATAATCAATTTTACGGAGCTATAATGTGTCCATTGAAATACACATTTCCCCAACTTCGAATCATTGATCTCTCTCAAAATGGTTTCTCAACAAAATTAACATTGGAAATAATCATGTGCTTCAAATCGATGATCATATCCAACAAAAGACAACTGTATTTCAAGAACGTGATTTGTTAAATTTTGATGGATGATAGTTTAGGTATTTTGTTAAATTTTTTGAATTAATTTTATTGATGATTGATGATGTTTTTTAAATATTTGAAGTTATATATTTAATTTTTAATAATTTTATTTAATATTTAATAAAATCGGTTGAACCTCGGTTGAATTCCGGTCGAACCAGTGAACCAGTGAACCAGTCACTCTACCGGTTCATTGACCGGTTCGGTTCTCGCAACCTTGATTATACCACCTCAAACAAAGCTTGTCTCAAGGATTCATATCCATTGCCCAACATATATGGTTAGGTTGATAGTACCATTGGTTACTATATATTGTCTTTTATGGACATTTATTTTGGGTATAACCAAATCCCAATGCAACACCGATGTGTGGAGAAGAGTGCATTTATCATCCCAATGAAAAAAATACTATTTTACAATCATGTTATTTGAGTTAAAAATGTGGAATCAACATATCAATAACTCATAGATAGAGTCTTTCATGATTTAACCAAGAACATGTTAGTAGTCTATATTGATGATATGTTGGTCAAAACCAAGATGGAGGAAAACTTAGTTTTAGATCTCTACATCATTTTCCCTTGCCTTAGGGAGCACCAAATGAGACTGAACCCATAGAGTGGCCTTTTATTGTGGACGATAAAAAATTCCTAAGCTTTATGCTAGCAAGTCGTGACACTAAAGAAAACTGGAAAAATGCCAAACAATCCTAGCCATGAAAATCCCAATGACTGCAACTGGCAGCCATCTAGTGTTTCTGATGAACAGATTTTTGCTAGTAAAGAATTTCACAAATGAAATCTCGTTGCAAGTATAGTTTCTAAACCAACAAAGAATCCTTTCATACAAAAATTTGGTTGTCACTAAAACAAACCCAATAAAATTAAACCGAAGTATTCAAACCTTGGGTCGTCTCTCAAGGAATTGCAAGGAGGTGTAGTTATTATTGGTTATGGAAAAGTATATTTTTGGGTTTTTGAAAGGTTGAACAAGGAATGTAAATGACAAGAAAATGACCTAACAATTAAGAAAACTCTTGGCAAGGTATGAGAACTAGACATCTTCTCCTAGTTATCCTTATCAATTGTGATGAGAATTGTCTATTGCTCCCACTTAGTTAACCTCTAACTATGAAGGAAAGTCAAGTGGACAAATCAATTTGATTCCTCAAGTCCTAGTCAACACCTAAGGAAAGACTAGCTTTAGAGGGATCCAAATCAACCAGCAACTTTCAATTATCAATCAACAAAGGAGTTTGATAACTCAAGAGTCTCCAATTACTCAACCAAAACCAAGAATAAAAAAATCTAGCTCAAAACCCTCCTAAGCATTTTATCAAACACTTGGAAGGCATAACATTAAGACATAGAAAAGTAATAGGGAATGTAAAATCTAAAATCAATAATTGTAAGCGCCAATGATAACAATTAAAGAAAGAAGCAATAAACATGGAATACCTCAAATTGCATTAAATATAAAATCAAATCTAACATGAAGGGTTCATAAACCAAATTGGGGAAACAAATAAACCAACAAGAGAAATAGATAAACTAAAGTGCTAGAACTAATAAGAGTAGAAGAAAACTAAATTAAAGTAAAGTAGAAATCTAAAATTAAGAAAAGCTAAACCTAAAATTCTAAAACCTAGAAAGAGGAGAGAACCTCTCTCTCTAGAAAACTACATCTAAAACCTAAAATTATGTGAATGAAAGTCGTATGAATGAATAAATGATGAATGATTCCCCCACTCTGCAATTTCTAATATGTGTTTTTCGGGCTTGGAACTAGGCTAAAAGGAGCCCAGAATTTTCCCTCAGCGAATTATGCAATTTCTGCATGTGGCGCATGTCACGCGTACGCGTCGTCTACGCGTACGCGTCGATTGAACTTTCGGAAGGTCACGCATACGCGTGATCCACGCGTGCGCATCACCTAACAGCATGGCAAATATGACAAATTGTATATCATTTCGAAGTCCTAGATGTTAGCTTTCCAACGCAACTGAAACCGTCTCATTTGGACCTTTGTAGCTCAAGTTATGATCAATTTAGTACGGAGAGGTCAGGCTTGACAGCTTAGCAATTCCTTCAATTACTTGTATTCCTTCCACTTTTGCATGCTTCCTTTCCATCCTCTAAGCCATTCCTGCCCTATAAACCCTGAAAACACTTAACAAACATATCACGGCATCGAATGGTAATAAGAGAGGATTAAACATAGCACATTGAAGGCCAAAGAAGCATGTTTTCAATCGTAGCACAAAATTAGGAAGGAAAATGTAAAATATGCAAATTCTATGAATATGTGTGAGAATAGTGGATAAAATCCACTCAATTAAGCACAAGATAAACCCTAAAAATGGGGTTTATCAATCTCCCCACACTTAAACATTAGCATGTCCTCATGCTAAGCTCAGAAGAACCAAAAGAGTGAAGAGGAATGGTAGAAAGTATGAAATGCAACCTATCTATATGAATGCATCTATATGCAAAAATACCTCTACCTACTTGGTTAAAAGTAAACAAATTCTCCAAAACAAACATAAACTGGATTCCACTAATTCAAATCACAAAATAAAGTACAAGTAAACTTGCAGAAGAAAATAGCTCATGAAAGCTGGGAACAAAAAATCGAGCATCGAACCCTCACTAGAAGTGTATACACTCTAATCACTCATGTGTTTAAGGTTCGATTCTCTCAATTCTCTACTAACCTTGCTTTCTAAGGCTTGCTCTTCTTCTACCAATCAACAAATAATTTGATGCACAAATACACATATCAAGAGGTCTTTTAAAGGTTGTAATGGGGTTAGGGTCAAGGTAGGATTGTATTTGGTCAAGTGGACTAAAAGCTGAATCCTTAATTAACTTAAACTTTCCACCTAACTTAAGCCAATCCATGTAATCAGAATATAAAGCCTAACTACCCATTAACTATGTTTTTCCACATATTCATGCATTCCAGTTTTAGTACAACTCATATGCATTGCTATTACCATTTGCTTTGGGGCATTTTGTCCCCTTTTTTATTTATTTTCTCTTTTTTTTTCTTTTCTTTTTTCTCTTTTTTTTTTCATCTTTCTTTTCTTTTTATTTTTCTCAATGCATATGATTAAATTATTGAATGCAATAATATGTGCTCGACTATTGTTTTGCACATTTTCACAAGAGTATACAACACCCAATTCTCAAACCAAATGTTTCCAAACCCAACTTCCCCACACTTAAATCATGAACACCCTCACTAGTCTAAGCTAACCAAGGATTTAAATTAAGGACATTATTGTTTTCCGCTTAGAGTTATTGATGAGCTAAAGTAAAGAATAAATGGGGTTAAAAGGCTCAACATTGGTTTACAAAGGATAATGAAAAGGGTTAAGGCCATATGGGTATGTAAGCTCAGTGAAACAAGGCCTCAATCATGTAAGTGCATGCATACATCAAACAATGAAAATATAGAATTAAGCAAGACAAAGATCACAATTTTAGAGAGAACAACACACACCAAAATTAAAATATTGGTTGATAAAATACAACCAATCAAATAAGCTCAAAAATCTCACAGGTTTTGTGTGTTCGAGCTCTAACCATGTTCCAATATAATATTTCTTCAAACAAGTTCAATAAAAATTTTTAATTCAAATTAGTAAAATTATATAAAATAATTTCTTTGAAAAGAATTTATCACTTCAACCAACTAGTGGTAAAATATGCTCGAAATCAAACAATCATGCAATCAAACATGCAAATACAACAACTAATTTAACAAGAAAAATTAAACATTGGTGTTAAAATAGGAAATAACTAACCCACGGAAGTCGGTATCGACCTCCCTACACTTAAAGATTGCAATGTCCTCGGTGCATGCTAAGATGTGCAAGTGGACGGGTTGCTCCAACTGATGCTTTTCTCCAAAGATTGTGCAGATGGACTTGTCGGTTGCCCCATTGAGAAGCTTTCCCTTTCCCTTCTTGGTAGGCATCCTGAAAGAAGATGAAAAGGAAGAAAAGTAACCCAGAAATAAAGATAAGAAGACAAATAAAGTATGGGTGGGTTGATGCCAAATAATGAGGGTCTCAATTACATGGTAGCTACAACATGCAAGTGAGAAAACAATAGAAGCAAATGGCATATCAATAGTGCAAAAATTGCGACAATGGGGGAGAGAGTGTGGGTAATGCAAGATAGTATAAGTGCATGTCAATGCAAATGGAATACAAGTCGCATAAAAATTAGCATTGACGTGTAATTAATAATACCCAACAATTTAAAACAAGTCACGAAGCACCAAAATAATTCAAGAAAAGATGCAACAGTTGAATAAGAAAATTTAACACCAATGGAGAAAATAATAAACGTAGAAAAGAAAATAAAACATGCACAAGATTAAAATACAATGAATGAAAATATGCAAATAAATTAAGTAAAATAGAATGAAAGAGAATAAGGATGAGAAGTTAAAGAAATGAAGAAGAAGAAAGTAAGAAGGGAGGAGGGAAGAAGGAGAAAGGAGAGAAGAAAGAAGTAAGAATTGAAAAACAAGGTGCGACGCGTGCGCGCGCATCACGCGTACGCGTGCAAACTGAAATGGCCATGCGACGCGTAAGCGTTGTCCACGTGTACGCGTGGGTGCCCGAAGAAGAAAAGTGACGCGCGAGCGTCGATCATGCGTACGCGTGACAACTCGCGCGATTCTAGCACAGTGGCAGCCCAACTTTCTGTTCAATTCGCTCTTTATACCAATTTTCATGCCCACGCGTCTGCGTCGCTGACGCTTACCCGTGGGTTGAAATTTCTACAGGGTACGCGTGCACATGGGGCATGCATACACGTGGGGTGGCTTGTGCTCCACGCACCCTCCCGCGCGTCTCCATCGCAACTCTCTGCCCCATTTATTAATACTGCGAACTTCCATGGGACGCGTCCGCGTCATCGACGCTTACGCGTCGTTCGCATTTTTTTATGCAGAATGCAGGTGATGATGTAGAAATTATAGATGAACACTGATAACAATAAAATAAAATAAAACTGAGAATAAAAATGAAAGATCATACCATGGTGTGTTGTCTCCCACGTAGCACTTTCAGTTATTGTCCTTAAGTTTGACATTTGGTGAGCTCTTTGTCATGGTGGCTTGTGCTTGAACTCATCCTGAAACTTCTACCAATGCTTGGACTTCTAATAAGCTCTAACATCTCCAAGTAAATTCACCAAGCCTTGATGAAGTTCTCCACAAGCTTTGAGCTCCCAAAGTTGATCCTCATGTATTCCCAGATCCCAAATCTTGTTTCTACACCCGTCTTAAAGTTGATCATCATGATTCCATCCGGGTGGTTTAGTCTTGGAATTCTCGTGTAAGCACCCATACATCCTCCTGGACCCATTCACTTTGGTTCTATACCAACCATTGTTATCAAACCTTGAGCGTGCAACCATCATGAACCTAGAGT
Organism: Arachis ipaensis; assembly: GCF_000816755.2. NCBI lineage: Eukaryota > Viridiplantae > Streptophyta > Magnoliopsida > Fabales > Fabaceae > Arachis > Arachis ipaensis. Next base: position 29,929,303 of record NC_029785.2, read on the forward strand.
GATGTTTCCAACCACTACACAATTCTCCCTTACTCTTCAATCTGCAAAGAGCTCTAAGTTGACCATCCGTTTCAAGCAACCCACACTCAAGTAGAATTAGAAAGCCTAGAGATAAGAGATTTACCCACTTGAATGGTGTAAAGGATGATGGTGACTTAGGAAGGGGGACCTCCCCACACTTTGACAAAGTAAGGTCCACTCCCTTGTGCTCCTCTTTGATGGTCTCCACCTCTTGATATGTTTTTTCAACATTAACCTCATCTTCAAGTTCAATGGGAGAGGACTCAATTGTGGATAGAAATTCATTGATTCTTGAATCCATCTCTTGATCAACCTCTTCAAGTTCTCTAACTATAATATGCTTTGGAGGTTGTACACCCTCCTCAACATCAATTTTAAGCTTCTTGGAGGGAGGTTCTATAACTGGAGGTTCCCATGGAGGTTCTGCATCTCCTAAGTCTTCAACCACTTCCTCTTCTTTGATAATTTCGGCTTTCTCCGCTTGTTCTAATACAAAATCCAGCTCCTCCTTGATGACTTCCACCTCTTGATAACTTCTTCAAAGGTCTCTCCTACCTCCCTCTTTTGGGCCCCCTCTTGCTCCTCTTGAAGTATGTATGCGTGGACCCGATCCATTACGTCCCTAAGACGATCCCTTCTCTCTTGTTCCATGTCAATAGCATAATCGGGATCATGTTGCTCTAGGATTGATGCACCAGAGCTTGAGGGTTGAGTATTGGGGGGTAAAGGATGGATCCATACGAGATATAAGAGCTTGGAGAATAGAGGTGAGACTAATGAAAGTAGAGATAAGTGTGGTTGGAAGCTCCTGTTGCCCTTGGCGAATAACATTAAAGCTATCATCTGGGGTGGATAGGAGGGTTCATCTGTTGGAAGAAAAGGCTCATAATACAGAGGTGGTTCTTCTTGCTAAGGGTATGGAGATGGTGTATATTGAGGTAGTGGTTCTGGGTATGGTTCATATGGTTCGTATGGTGGTTGGTGTGGTGGATAAGGGTTAGGGTCATATGGAGGTGAATAGTGAAAAGGAGATTGTGAGTGTGGTGGTTCAAAGCTATGTTGAGGAGGGGATTCATATGCATATGGTGGGGCTTATTGGTAACTACAAGGGGGTCCACCATATCCATTGTCTTGGTACGCACCTTGGAATGGCTCTTGCTCATAGTAAATTGGTGGAGATTGATTGTCACGAAAGGGTCTAGCATAACCATTGTCTTGGGGTGCATCGTAGAATGGTTGTTGCTCATGGCACATTGGAGGAGGTTGTTGCCGAAAAGGTTGATCAAATCCTTGTGGCTCCTCCCATCTTTGATTGTCCCAACCTTGATGCATGTTCTCATTATAGCTTCCATTCCCTACAACATAATTTGATCCAAACTCATAGCCAAAGGGGTGAGAATTCATAGTAACAAGTAAAAATAAAAACTAATAAGAATTAATGAAAATAAACTCCTAAAACTAGAAACACTAACAAAGAAACGAAAAAGCAAAATTATTCACAATATTCACAAAAACCAATAATAAGGCACACGTTTGCAATTCCCTGGCAACGACACCATTTTGATGACGGATTTTTGCTAGTAAAGAATTTCACAAATGAAATCTCGTTGCAAGTATAGTTTCTAAACCAACAAAGATTACAGGGAGGTGTAGTTATTATTGGTTATGGAAAAGTATATTTCTGGGTTTTTGAAAGGTTGAACAAGAAATGTAAATGACAAGAAAATGAGATAACAATTAAGAAAACTCTTGGCAAGATATGAGAACTAGACGTCCTATCCTAGTTATCCTTATCAATTGTGATGAGAGTTGTCTATTGCTTCCACTTACTTAACCTCTAACTATGAAGGAAAGTCAAGTGGACAATTCAATTTGATTCCTCAAGTCCTAGTCAACTCCTAAGGAAAGACTAGCTTTAGAGGGATCCAAATAAACCAGTAACTTTCAATTATCAATCAACAAAGGAGTTTGATAACTCAAGAGTCTCCAATTACTCAACCAAAACTAAGAATATAAAAATCTAGCTCAAAACCCTCCCAAGCATTTTATCAAACACTTGGAAGGCATAACATCAAGACATATAAAATTAATAGGGAATGTAAAATCTAAAATCAACAATTGCAAGCGCCGATGATAACAATTAAAGCAAGAAGCAATAAACATGGAATACCTCAAATTGCATTAAATATAAAATCAAATCTAACATGAAGGGTTCATAAACCAAATTGGGGAAACAAATAAACCAACAAGAGAAATAGATAAACTAAAGTGCTAGAACTAATAAGAGTAGAAGAAAACTAAATTAAAATAAAGTAGAAATCTAAAATTAAGAAAAGTTAAACCTAAAATTCTAAAACCTAGAGAGAGGAGAGAACCTCTCTCTCTAGAAAACTACATCTAAAACCTAAAATTATGTGAATGAAAGTCGTATGAATGAATGAATGCTGAATGATTCCCCCAATCTGCAGCTTCTAATCTATGTTTTTCGGGTTTGGAACTGGGCCAAAAGGAGCCCAGATATTGCCCCCAGCAAATTCTTCAATTTCTGCACGTGGCGCATGTCACACGTACACGTCGTCCACGCGTACGCGTCGATTGAACTTTCTCAAGGTCACGCGTACGCGTCACCTAATAGCATGGCAACTATGAAAAATTCTATATCATTTCAAAGCCTCGGATGTTAGCTTTCCAACTCAACTTGAACCGCCTCATTTGGACCTCTGTAGCTCAAGTTATGATCGATTTAGTACGGAGAGGTCAGGCTTAACAGCTTAGCAATTCCTTCAATTTCTTGTATTCCTTCCACTTTTGCATGCTTCCTTTCCATCCTCTAAGTCATTCCTGTCCTATAAACCCTGAAAACACTTGACAAAAATATCTCGGCATCGAATGGTAATAAGAGAGGATTGAACATAGCACATTTAAGGCCAAAGAAGCATGTTTTCAATCATAGCACAAAATTAGGAAGGAAAATGTAAAACATGCGAATTCTATGAATAAGTGTGAGAATAGTGGATAAAATTCACTCAATTAAGTACAAGATAAACCCTAAAAATGGGGTTTATCAGTTTCCTAGCAATCTCATTAGTCAGGTCCATTTGAATAAGCTTCAAATAGTTTAAAGAGTACTGAACTGCCTTTCAATCCTAATAATGCCATAACCTAGGAAACCTTGCTTGTATACCTGGTCGAAGAAGTAGTAGTCATAGTAGTAATCTAGGAAAACAAAAATTCTCAGTAGCTTATATGCTTCATCTGAATAATACTCTAATAAGTACTTTTTCTATAGCAGTAATATTCTTGGATGATGTTATATATGTTCAAAAATACTTGTAATTTTAGTATTAGATGGAAAACAACACGGACCCCAAGAAGCTTGGCCCATCTTCCATGAGCAGCATCACATGCTGCAAATACAGCTTCTGCGTTTTCTCATAATAAATCAACTCTGTTTAGGACCAAATTCTATGAGAACGTCAGACAAATTACATGGAAAATCAAATAAATATCTAATTCCATCTTCTTTTTTTTTATGTCAACAAGTGTAAGAAGTAGCTAGTGAATTCCGCATCATGTTCTCTTTTTAGAGGACATTCATTAAGTGCCATAAGGAACAGCAAAAAGAAATTCAGCAGTTAATCTGAATATTAAGGCACCTAAGCACCTCTAAGACAGCTAAATGATTAATAAAAGGCATAATATGAAGATAAAAATATTTGAATTTTCAAATAGTTCCTGAATTTGCAGCTTAAAAGGATTGGAAAAGGACCTAGAAAAGAAAAGATTTTTCAACAAGCTTATAACATCAAGAGACTAGATTTAATTTGACATGTTTGCAGAGCTTGCAGCATCAACTACTCTTTCCTGAAACGAACCCCTTGCACCATTTTGTTGTGGTGAATGTGACAATAATGTATGACCATGAATATTGCTTTCATTTGATGTTTCTGCAGTTATAGCACCATGAGCAATTGCAGCAGTAACAGAATCAATAGCATAATGACCATCATAGTTGTTCAAAATCTATTCAATGGCCCTTTTCACTTCAACCACCCGCACTAAATGTGTCTGCAATCACTAAATGGAAAAGATCTTACTACATCTCTTAATAGCAAATGTAACAGATGAAATTTCTAGCATATGATTAACTAAATCTAAAAAATCATCCCATGGGTTCTACATTCATCCATAAATCAGGAACTAAGGTGTTCTAAGTATTTTTAGTCATTGATCTTAATTATTTGTATATTTATGATTAAAAATCAATGACTAGAAATATTAAAACACCTTAGTTTCTCTTGCAATTGATAAGAATCGCCTTTCTATCATATGTAACAGTTGAGTGAACAAAGTGAGTGACAAGGCACAAAGCCAAGCAAAATGTAAACACAATTATTAATTACATAAAACAACAAGAACCAAGTAGAAACTGAAAATTGGAAACTGTTAATTCACAGAACAAACTTCTTTCATATTTTGTTTCCTATTTCTTTTATTTTTTTTATTTCATCATCATCATCATCATTGTTATTGTTATTTTGTTTTATCTAGCTAAACTTTCAAGCTTAAAGCTCTTAATCTTCTTCGAATTAAGATCGTAACCAACAATTAAGAATTTCTTCGGCAAAGAGAATTTAGCATTCACCACTTCACACCATTGATCTTGAACCTCTTCCAGTACCTTTTCCTTCTCCTTCTCAACCTCATCCATCAACCTCATACTCATGCATCAAAGAATCAAAACCCTAACACCTTACCGTGAAATTAAAACTTGACTTGACTAGTTGATTTTCACCAGTATCACGGGGCATAATTCTAAATTTTAGCAAAAGATGAAAAAAAAATAGAGAGCACTTACCACGAGCAAGTGAGAATAGCAGTTCTCGATCTCATCAACCATGTCACGTGCATTTGCCGAAGCTGCCAATGCCTCCACGATTCTGTTGCAGTTGCATTCGTGCCAAGACGGTTGCAATAGTTCTCTCCTCATCAACGTGTGGTAAAATTCCACCACATCTAGCACTGTAACACTCTAATTATCGTAAGTCTTACCTCTAGCCGTAAAGCAAAGTTTAATCAAAGGTTACGACAATTCTAAGGCATATGCATAAATATATATAAAAAGGAATAATAATTCTAGAAGCTCGATGAAGAAATAAGCTCAAAACAGTGTTTCAAAAGCGTGAATCATTCACACGAAGCTACACTACTCGAGGCACAAGATATACATACAGATATCAAGACATATATATAGATATATCAAAGTATAATAGTCATAAGAGTCTAGCCGCCGCCCGCGGAGTTTAAGTCGACTAGGTGTAAGCAGACATACAGAGTTTTGAAAAATACAAGAGCTTATACAAATTTCCTCTCAAAGTTAGCCTCTAGGCAAAATAAATACAAAAGTGAGAGAATTCTGAACAAAAGAAATCAAAAGATTCCAAAATGGGATAACAGTCCTCCGCTCTGTCACCATCACGTAACTCACCGAGGTGGGTTACGACCTGCATCTGAAAAACAACAACAAAGTATGGAATGAAAATCGGAGGTTCTCAATATGGTAACAGTGCTCAGTGATGTAAGATATAAGACTCCTGGACGCCAGAGGCAATCCTAGAGCTTCATATCATTCATAAGATTCAACTTAAAACATAACTAAAATTTAAAACCACAACCTTAAAACCATTATAAAAAGGGGTAAACAAACTTAAGGGATTTCTAACTATCAGTTCACCGCTGTCCCACAGCATTCACCAGCCTAACCGCCATGCAATCCCATTGCCACCGCCTTCCGATCCTCCTCAATCCCAGTAGAAAACACGAGTAATAGCAATGCAAGTAAAGCACAAGTATAAGCATGTATATCAAGTAATTCAGGAAGCAACTAAGCATGTTATACAATTAGGCAAAAAATTCAAGTTGGCAAAGCAAGCAATCAGATAGAAGATGCACATGATGAATGCCTGTCCTATTGGCTGGATATCACATCATCGGTTCAACTGCCAACCCGACACACCTCTAGGGAGATGTCGCCCTTCGGTCTCATAATGGGAATTCCCGAGATATCGTGCCCGGATCACGGTCCAAGATGTTAGTGCCTGCACACTATAGTGATTCCAAAGGGATGCGAGCGGGATACTCTTGCCACGGACCTCACATCTCAACGTAAGCGGGACCTTATGCCACTGCAACCTCGACAGGCGGGATCCAACTGCCATCCCTGACAGGCGCATAGCGTCTCAACAATATCAGTGTAAAAGAGTAATTCAGTGGTTTTCAGAAATTATTTTTCAGTATATCAGTGATCCATCATTCCATTCCGAGTCCCAGACTCGTCTCAACCATCGTCAATTCATAATTTTCACAATTCATAGTTAGTAATCATCAACACAATACTCCGCCTTCTCACTCAACCAAATCCATCCTCAGTACTCTAGAAACCTAAGTCTCCGTTTTCTAAACTTTTTACAAGAAAAATATCTAGTTAAACTTACCCAAAGCATCCCTCATGTTTTTACACCTAAAAACAAGCTAAAGGGTCTTAGATAAGTGTTACAGAAGTTTACAAGCTTGCTAGAAAGATAAAACAGACAAAAATAATATTTTTATTGAAAAACAGGGCAATTTACGTATGCTTAGGGTTGTGCATACGCATGTACAGAAGGATTTTCAATAAGTGTGCGTACGCATAGAAGTGTGCTGATGACTTGCATCATTTACCCTTTTTTTGTGCCTAAAAAGGACCATAAAAGAGCATAATCTCATTTGATCATTGCAATTCATGAACTAATTGATGAATATTATGGTACATTGCTTTGAAATGGGTTTGTGCTGAATTTCAGGTGAAAATAGCAACAAAAAGGGAAGAAAATAACAAAACAAAGCTGTGCGTGTGAAACTAGCGTGCCACTTGGAACAAACGTCATGAAAATGTGTGGGCGCGGCACGCCAGGAGCTGGGCATGGCACGCCAGTATTGATTTCCAGAAAGAACCCTCAAAGCCTTTACATGGGCGTGGCATGCCAGGAACTGGGCGTGGCACGCCAGTAACGATTTCCAAAGGAGCAAGATTGAATCTTTTATATGGGCGTGGCACGCCAGGAGCTGGACGTGGCATGCCAGTATAGTTTTCTAGAAAGCAATAATGAAGGCCACAAAAGGGGCGTGGCACGCCAAGCTGGGCGTGGCATGCCAAGTCCATCACCCATTATAGGCGTGCCACTTGAACGATTGGGCGTGGCATGCCAGTTCATCAATCCATAAGGGACAACCACTTGGTCATGCCACTTGGTATCGAAGGCGTGGTACGTCAGGGACACCAACACATGGTGCGTGCCACTTGAAGAGCTAGGCGTGGCACACCACTTAAACGCTTGTCACACGCCAAGCTGGAAGGTCATGTTTATTGAGTTTTCTTTTCCCTTCAAATGTAATTTTCTTTTCTCTTTTGTATTTTCTTTATTCTAGTGCTAGGAATAGTATAAATAATCCCTGAAAGTACTGAGAAGGGGTTGTTGGGTAGTAGTTTTGTTGAAGTATAGTTAGATTTACTCTTCACATTATCTCTTCCATCTCTTGTACTTTTCTCTGAGCTATGAGTAGCTAAATTCCCTCTCATTGAGAGAGGGAGCTCTGTTGTACTTGATGGATTAATGATAGTGAATTTCTTCTTCTCTTCATCTTCTCTTTGATTTGCTAGAATGAATTTCATTTTAATGCTAGTGTTCAATCAACTTGGGAAGGAGGTTGAATGCAAAATGGGTTTCATGGGAACCTTGGAAAAGGAAACATGGAACCATGCTTGAAATCCCTTTTCACATTTGAGTAGATCTGGGTTTTGGTGATTGGATATGGTGACATATAATCCACCCTCTATTCTGGATCTACAAGGATGTGTAGTATAATCAAGAACCAAGCATATCTCTCTTCATGAGCAATTAGACCAAGGAATTGGCTGATTATCAAGATTTGAGAGATTGAGTCACCAAGGAATTAGGACTCAATCACTCATGATTGCCAAGAGGTCAATGAGTTGCATGATTGAAGATGAGATGAAATCAATTGATCCTAAGAATGCAATATCTCTTGATCCCATGTTAATTTTATTCTTAATTCTTGTTATTTACTTTTTGTCTTTAATTCTTGTTATTTACTTATGCACATTTGTGACTTTCTTTACTTTTGCACATTTGTGCCTTCCAAGTGTTTGTAGAAATGCTTCACTTGGTTTTACTTTCTAGTCATTTACTTTCTTGTACTTTACTTTCTTGTACTTTCCATTCCTTGTAATTTACATTCTTGCACTTTAATTTTTAGCACTTTAATTTCTTGTCATTTACTTTTCTTGCACTTTATTGCTTTCCTTTACTTTCATGTCATTTACTTTTCTTGTTGCTTATCACTCAAAATTGAATCATCTAACAAGAATAATTAATCAACTATTGCTTGGTTAATCCGTTAATCCTCGTGGGATCGACCTCATTCTTGTGAGTTATTACTTGACGACAATTCGGTATACTTGCCGAAGGAATTTCTGTAGTGATACATTAATTCCATGAATCAAGTGCATACACAGAAGGTAAAAGTTTTCATTTTAAACACGCGCACAGATTTGTGCGATCCCCCTAAACAGACTGCCTCTTCCAGCGTGTGCGTGCGCACCAGAGTGTGCTAGCGCTCCCAACAGTAGGCACCTCCTTGTGTGTACGTGAGCACAAGAGTGTGCGTATGCATGTTTTCAAAATTTCATAGGGTATGGGTACGCACAAGGTTGTGTGTACACACAAGTCAAAAATAGCCACTGATCAGAGCACGCACACAGCAGTGTGCGTGCACACACAAACCAGAAATCATAAATTCTGCAACATCACAGAATTTAGATTTCTGACAAATATTTCCAATGATAATACCTTTCTCTACAGAATTCAGATTTCTTCAAAATCTATATCATTTTAAAGATCTTTAAATTATCTTTAATTTGATATAAAATTCATTCATTTTCAAAAACTGCAGCTCAAGATATGATCATTCAAAGTTCACCAAAAATCTCAAAACCTCAATTTTAACAAATTTTCAATCCAAAATCACTTATTCCACATTCAAAACAGTCCTAATGTACCTAATTCATATTCATATACACTTTCATCATTCTATAACTTAGCAACACATAGATCATCCATTCCATACACCACATTCTACTTGTAAAATTCAAACCTCAACAATATACATCACATAAACATCATTCCACCATTCTCTATCCACATCACCAACCTCATCATTCCATAACATCCACAAGCATACAAAACCAATATCACTACTCAACATTATCATCATTCGACTTCCAACTCCATAATCAACAACAATATCACAATCATCAAAATCATCATACATCATAATTATCATCAATCCATTTCAATCCTATCCTACGGTCTACTAGCCTAAGTGTCCAGAAATATTATATATTACATAGAGAAAATTGAAACCATACCTTGGCCGATTCTCAATATGTAAAATACCAAAATTTGATACCAACCAAGCTTTCAATCACCAATAATCCACCTATTCAAATCCAATGCTCCAAATCAACACGAACAATATCAATTTAAAGCTATACACAAGCAATATACCCAAAATGAATATCTAGGATCCACAAAATACCAAACCACAAGGGTTTTGAAGCAACTCACCTTACCCAAAGGAAACAGTGGTGAGACACAACAATACTCCAACCTAGATCACCCTTAAACAATCAAAATCACAAAACTCCTTCAAAATCCAAACCTAAAAACTTGAAAACTGTTAGGGCTGAGAAAGGGAGTGTGAAACATGATTTCTTACCAGTAATACTTAGGTAGAAATGATGGGCTCGGTGAGAGCTTTGCGTAGCCGCAAATGGCACGTGAATCGGAGCACCGTAGCTCAAGTTATGGTTGAATGAAGAAGATGGAGAATAGTATATTTTAAAACCCTTGCTCTCTCCTCTCTCAATCAACGTTGCTGCTGCTTGTTGTGTTGGAAAGTGGCTGAAATGGCCACTTAAATGGCTCTATATATGTTGGCCTTGGGCCTAATTTGGGCCCAGTCCAACCTATTAGCATTTTTGGTCCGTTTGGCCCAATTTCGGGCCAAACCTTTGAAATTAATTTTCGATTTTCGATTTTCGATTCTAAATTTTTGGATCCTATTATGGGCAATTAAATTATTATTATTTTATGTTAATTAATCCGTTAATTGATTCACAGTTCTTACAGGCACCCTCATCAACAAGAACAGCAACGCAGAAGATAAAAAATACACAATAAAAAAAAGAACAAACATTCTCTGTTTCTTCCTACTAGAGCATGAACTAAATCTGAAAGTATGAAGAGGAAGGAAAAATCAAAAGAAGATGAAGTAGATTACCTATTAGAAGTGATAGAGAAGGCAAAGCCAAATCGGAGAGGCTTACTAAAGGCAGAGACTCATCACAGTAGCGAAAAAAAGAGAAATAATTTATAAGCTGACCTAGAATGTAAAAAAGCAGCAAGCTAACCTGCCCGATCCAAAACGAAAGAGAAGCATTGAGGATTTTGGCGAAAAAGACACAGAGGACTGTAAGGAGAGGAAGCTGGAGGAGACGTCACTGTAGGAGATGGCCACTGGAGGAAATGTCGTCGAAGGAGATTGCCACCGAAGGAGATTTCATCAGAGAAGATCGTTGTTAGAGGAGATTGTCAGAGAACACAAGAGGATTAGAGATCGTTGCACAGGGGCAACAGCGTTGCTCGAACGCGAAGTGTTTCAGCAACTGTGTTTTTGAAAATTAGGGATTGCTAATTTTGTTTTTTATACATAAGGGATAACGACGGTTCAAACCACCATAATTACCAAAATTGCCGCTAAATATAAATTAATTACGACAGCAACAAAATATATCGTAATATCCAAATATTATGGCAATTTTTTAAAATCGTTATAATATAAATTTCATTTTGATTTTTTTTGTAGTAGATATCATTAGCGTATGGAGAAGTTGGCGAATGCATTGGTCAAAACAAGACAACCAATCCAACAAGTTTTGCAGAAGCAAGATCTCGCAAAAAAATAGTGGCTTATCAGAATACTGCATCCAATATGAAGGAATGATAGCAAACAAAATGCATGCATTGAATGAAGCACTTCATCGTTGGACTACAGACCTTTCCAAAATGAAATTTGGGGACTACAGACTTTCTCCAAAAGTGTTGGAGTCTCCACATGGAGAAATTGTCTAATACAAACAGAATCAAGGCTGAAATACTCATCGAAGGGTCAGATCCGGTTGTATTTAAACTATCAGTTTAATTCGTATTTCATGCCAACAACAATTAAGCAGAGGTTGTAAAGTGTAGCGGTAAAAGTCAAATTATAACTAACAAAACAAAAAAGCTAGAAGAGGAAATAATAAATCTTGCAACTGATAAGTAGCAAAGCCTTGTAACATGATAAGAGAGCTTCTTTTCTTCTTTCAGAATTAATAAAAATTCGTTTCTATTCATCAGTAACCATCATCTTCCTTTAGCAATTGTTCTTCTATCTCTTCAGTAAGTTTTTTTTTTTTTTTTACGAAAAAAGCTCAACACAATTAAGTGGAGCATGAAAGAATTAAAAATACAACACAAATCAAGAAAAAGGGGTATAATTTGTTGTCATCTTCGGCATTGCCATCAACAATCAAACAGATCAACACCATATCACTCCTTATAACTCAAAAATGATCTATTCTTAATACTGTCAACACCTGTCTCTGATTTCTGGAATATTCTGCTATTTTATTCTAACCAGATGTTCCAAATAACCGCAAAGAACCCTACCAGCCACTTTTTCTACTCAGATTTACGATCAGGCACTCCAATCCAACTCTCAAAAAGCCCTTCGATAGTTCCTGGAACAACCCAACCTTTACCAGCACACGTCAACGAAGTACACCACACCTGCCATGTAAACTCATAGCCAAGAAACAAATGATGCACAAATTCTATATCTTTTTTACACAACACACAAACATTATCACTATAATGAATAATTTCTAGTCTACTCAGCCTCTCTTTAGTATTAACCCTGCCTACTAAAACAAACCATGCAAAAAGTTCAACTTTTAGAGGAGCCAATCCTTTCCATATGGTGCTCGTGAAACTGTAGCTTATGATGTCCTCTGAGAGAGTCTCATTCTGCAAAACCTGCACATACGAATTAGTAGAAAAAATACTTGTTCTATCAAATTTTCATATAACTGTATCCTCTCTATTAGGCGATAATCTAACTAGTCATATCTGGTCATGAAGTTGATTGAGAAGCTCTAACTCCCATTGAAATAAATCTCTCCTCCAATGGAAGTTCCATACCCATTCTAACCCATCCCAGAACCCACAGTCCCCTATAACAGATCCTTGTTGATTTGAAACAGATAAGAGCCTCAGAAAATTGGCTTTCAAGAAGCCACATTGTAACCAATCATCCTCCCAAAATCCAATACGTCTTCCATTTCCCACCGCCATAGATAAACCACTGATCATCTTATCTCTTACATGTTGCTCTTGAATATTGAGCTGAAAAATATCTTTCCACGGACCACCTCTTGATGATAGAGGCTATTTTGACAACAATACCTTGGAGTTTAAATGATTACAAGAACAGACAACCTTCTTCCATAGCGGACAATCTTCCTTCGAAAATCACCACCACCACTTAAACAGAAGCGATGCATTTCTGATCAAAGCATCTCCCACCCCCAAACCACCTAGCTTTTTTAGAGCTTGAACCACCTCCCATTTTACAAGTGGTATACCATTGGTCCCATCTTCTTTACTCCACAAAAACCTTCTCTGTAACTCAATCAGCTTTTCTGCAACCGCCTTTGGTATCTTATACAGACTTAGGTAGTAGACTGGCAAGCTATTAAGGACGGATTTGATGAGAACCAGATTACCAGCTTTGTTGAGTGACTTCGCTTTCCATAAGCTGAGCTTATCTTCCACCTTGTCTATGATCGGTTGCTAAGTCTTCACCAACCAAGGATTTGTGCCTAGAGAAATCCCTAAGTACCTGACAGGTAAAGCAACTTCCCCACATCCCAATAAACCACACATATTTGTTACCCATTCTTGCTCACAATTAATCGCAATCAAATTTGACTTATCAAAGTTAATACTGAGGCCATACATCAACTCAAAACAACGCAAAAGCCTCTTATAATTCACTATTGTCTCCGTTTCCTGAGGGCAAAATAAGATTGTGTCATCTGCAAACTGGAGATGCGATAACTCTATGTTTTCCCTTCCAACCAGCAGCAGAGAAATGCGTCCATTCCTGACTGCATCACCGACCATCCTGTGCAAGACGTCAACGACAAGAATGAATAGGAAAGGAGAAAGAGGATCTCCTTGTCTAAGTCCTCTTTCCATCCTAAAGGGCTTCGCTGGTGACCCATTAATCAAAACCGACATAGACACTGTAGTCACACATTCTTTCACCCATGTCCTCCATCTAAGACCAAAACCCATATTTTGTAGCACAATATCCACAAATCTCCATCTCACCCCTGTCGTATGCTTTTTGGAAGTCTAGCTTGATCAAAGTCGCCTTCTTCTTGTGCATCTCGCTACAAAAAAATATGATTAAAATGGCACTAATATTAAGGCAGTTTAGGATAACCGCCGTATTATTCCCTCATTTCAACATTTTCCTCTTATGCCATAATGTCTATGTTAAAAGCGATAAATTTTGGAATTTGTTATACCCGCCACTCTCTCAATTTGTTTTATTATCTTTTATAAGAAAACTAAAAGAGCATGAGAGTGAGAGGAAGTGATGTTTTTAAACATATGAGAGTGAGAGTATATAGAACCCTAACAATCGCGCCACCGTTCATCTCCACAGCAAAGTCATTGTTGCCCCCGATTGAGCTTTTGCGACTTGGTTCTTTGGTCTCGATCTGATGTTTGCCACTACCATAAGCGACGTTGTTATTGCTGGCCTCCGATTGTGCTTCTGCGATTTGGTTTTTCTTCTTTGTGAATTACTAATTACTAATTCGATCTACTTCAGCTTCTTATTTGAATTTTTATAATTAGATCTTCATATTTTTTGATCTGGTTCATGTCTATAAAGCTGACGAATCTGTTGCTAATATATTTCCAATCATAGATTCTTAGTTTTGTAACTGATTTTCATTTCAGATCCATTTAGGTTGTCTTTTTCTTATTGATCTTTGCCAAACAATTTGTTAATTTGGTCATAGAAGGAATAGATTTCATTGAATGCTACAGGTCTTATTAGACAAGATTAATTATTATATCATAAATTTTGATGGACTATATATGGCCTTGAATAATGTGAATCTGGATAATGTTGTGAAATTGTTGGTGATTGATATCATCTGCATATATGGTTTGATCTTTAGGTCTTGTGTCCGGTGATAAAGAATATTCTTCTTTTGGATTCTGATGGAAAGCATGTGGCATTCAAATATTTTTTAGATGACTGGCCAACAAATAGTGTGAAGCTTGCTTTTGAGAAGTTTCTCTTCAGTAAGACCGTTAAGACCAATGTTCCTAGGGTTCCTTATGTTTTTGTGTGTCTGCTTGTATTAGCCATTTAAACTAGAACTCCTTTTTATTCAAATTTTAGTCACCATTTTTCTAATGTTAGCAATTAAGAAATATCAAAATTTTTCATAGGGAGAATGTAAGGAGGAAGTGAGTCTGCAATGGCTAGCAACCTAGCATGCTCTAAATTTTAGTGGAAGCATAATTAAGTGTTTCGTCCTCCTTAGTTGTAAGACTTCAAGAAAAAAGGCTTTTTATCCATAATCAACATAATTTTGTTGATGAGTTATAAAGATTTTACATTAAAATTGGAATATTTGAGGCATTGTAAAGAAGTCATTTATCCAAATTATTGATTAATGTCTCTGCACAGATATGGGTGAAAGCTGCTGAAGTTTTGGCACGGGACAGACACTTAGGTATATATATATTCAACAAGCGCTTCTTTAACGTCACTAGCTTGACCTTTAGCTCCTTAAGGAGGTGAGTAAGGGCTCAGATTTTCACCCCTTACAGTGAATTTTCTTCCTGTCCTCTCATGAATGAGCTCCACATGCTCTAAAGACAGGACACTACTCACTGTATGTGGTAGGACTGGCTTCTTAGTGAAGACAACTCTCATGTCGGGTGAGAAGCATTCAGTTGGAACTTTCTTATCCTTCCATCCTTTAGGTACTTTCATTTTAGTACCATTGTGCTTAAAGCTTGTTGATGGCTGCCTAACACCAAACTTAGAATTGATGTCTGGGAGATCTGTAAAGCTCTGCACAAAAAGAGAGGGTTGGAACACTAGGTGTTGTACAGTTGTCTCTTTCTTATCAGCGGGAAAATTGGGATTGAACATCTTGAATAAGATATAGTCCTATCCTAATTGGAAAACCATTTCTCCCTTAGCTACATTAACCATGGATTTTGCAATAGCTAAGAAGGGTCTTCCAAGGATGATACAGTCATCTTCATCCTCTCCAATGTCCAAGACAATGAAGTTTGTAGGGATGTCGTGGTTTTCAACTTTAACCAAGACATCCTCCACTAAGCCATATGGCTTATTTATTGTCTTGTCTGTCATCTCTAGTGAGATGTTTGCAGATTTCACCTAAACGATGCCCAGTTTCTCCATTACAAAGAGTGGCATGAGGTTAATGCTTGACCCTAGGTCACACAGAGCCTTTTCAAAGATCATGGTGCCTATGGTGCAAGGAATCAGAAAGCGTCCAGGATTTGGAAACTTCTGAGGTAGCTCTTGCTGAACCAAAGCATGGAGTTCTTTGGTAAGCAGTAAAGGTTCTTCCTCCAGAGGCTTTGTACCAAATATCTTGGCATTCATCTTCATAAGAGCTCTTAGGTACCGAGCAACTTGCTCTTCCCTAGTATCTTCATCCTCACCTGAGGATGGGTAGTCATTAGAACTCATGCACTGTAGAAGTACATTCAAAGGAACCTCAATAGTCTTTATGGTTTCCTTTGGTTCTAGGCTAGAGGGTTCTTGAGTGGAATTCAGGCACTTAAAGGGTGTGCTTGGGCTGGCATTCAACGCCAGCTCTGTCAGCTTATTGGGCGTTGAACACCCTTGCTGTCCACCCTAACTGGCGTTAAACGCCAGTCTCTCTAGCATTTTGGGCGTTGAACGCCCAGCAGGGATGTCCTTGCTGGCGTTCAATGCCAGCTTCCCTGGGTAAGTGGGCATTGAACGCCCAGTGAGGGTTCTTCACTAGCGTTCAACACTAGGAAGTCTGGGTGTTTGGGCGTTGAACGCCCAGCCAGTGTTCCCTGGCTGGCGTTCAATGCCAGCTCTGCTGCCAGGATAGGAATTGAACGCCCAGTGAGGGCTTCCTCACTGGCGTTCAGCGCCAGGCTTGCTGCCATTGTGGGCGTTGAACGCCAAGTGAAGGCTTCTTCACTGGCGTTCAATGCCTTCCCAATCTCCTCTGATTCAGCCATGTCTTACATGGTTATGGCCTTGCACTCTTCTCTAGGATTAACCTCAGTATTACTGGAAAGAGTTTCAGGAGGAATCTCAGGGATCCTCTTGCTCAGTTGACCAACTTGCACCTCCAAGTTTCTAATGGAGGACCTTGTTTCATTAATGAAACTATGAGTGGTCTTAAAGAGGTTGGAAACCAGAGTAACTAAGTCAGAGAGGCTCTGCTTAGAGGTTTCCATATTCCCTTGAGAAGATGAGAATGGTAGTCTGTTATTGAACCTATTATGGTTCCTACCACCTTGATTGTTATTGAAACCTTGCTGAGATTTCTGTTGATCTTTCCATGAAAGATTGGGAGGGTTCCTCCATGAAGGGTTGTAAGTGTTTCTATAGGGTTCTCCCATGTAATTCACCTCTTTCATGGTGGGTTACTCAGGATCATAAGCTTCTTCTTCAGGAAAAGCTTCCTGAGTACTGCCAGCTGCAGTTTGCATCCCAGTTAGATGTTGAGAGATCATGTTGACCTGTTGGGTCAAGATCTTATTCTGAGCCAAGATGGCATTCAGAGTCTCAATTTCATGAACTCCTTTCTTCTAAGAAATTCCATGGTTTACAGGATTTCTTTTAGAAGTGTACATGAACTGGTTGTTAGCAACCATTTCAATGAGTTCTCTTGCTTCTGCAGGTGTTTTCTTCAAGTGGAGGGATCCACCTGCAGAGCTATCTAAGAAAATCTTGGATATCTCAAACAGGCCATCGTAGAACACGCCTATGATAGACCATTCTGAGAGCATGTCAGGAGGACATTTCCTGATCAGCTACTTGTATCTTTCTCAAGCTTCATAGAGGGATTCACCTTCTCTTTGTCTGAAGATTTGAACTTTCACTCTAATCTTGCTCATCCTTTGAAGAGGAAAGAATTTAGCCAGAAAAGCATTAACCAGCTTTTTCCAAGAGTGAAGACTCTCTCTAGGTTGGGCATCCAACCATAGCTTAACTCTGTCTCTTACTGCAAAGGAAAAGAGCATCAACTTGTAGACTTCAGGAACAACTCCATTAGTCTTTATAGTATCACAGATCTGTAAAAATTCTGCCAAGAACTGATGTAGATCTTCCAATAGAAATCCATAAAATTTGTAGTTCTACTGCAGAAGAGAGACTAACTGAGGCTTAAGCTCAAAATCGTTAGCTCTAATGGCAGGTACTGCGATGCTTCTGCCATAAAAGTCAGAGGTAGGCATAGAGAAGTCACCAAGGACCTTTCTAGGCTCCTCTTGTGGTTCGGCCATGTCCTCTGTTTCTTGTTCAAAACTTTCTGAAAGGTCTCTTCCGGAGTGTTGTGCTTTAGCTTGTTGTAAACGCCTCCTCAGAGTCTTCTCAAATTCAGGATCAGGAGTCAATAAGGGTTCTTTATCCCTGTTCCTGGTCATAAACAAGAAGAAAAAGAAAAGATAGAAAAGAAGAAGACTTTCTATGCCAATAGACAAGAAGTTCCTCTTTAGAGTCAGATGTGAAGAAAGAAGAAGAAGAAAGAAAAGAAGTAAAAGAAGTAGAAGAAAAATACTTTGGAAATAGTGGATAAGAGTAAATAAAAGAAGATAGAAAAAGTGAATATGGAAGATGAGAGAAGGTGAGAAGTCGAATAATAGAGATGTGAGAAGAAGAGAAGTATAAATAGAAAAAGTAAATGAGAATTAAAATATTTTTATTTTTATTTATTTATTTATTTAATTTTCAAAAATTAAGTTAATTAATTTAAAAAGAATTTAAAATTGGTTAGTGAATTTTCGAAAATAGAAGAGAGATAAGATGAAGAAGTTTTTGAAAATTAAGAGAGATGAGAGTTAGTTAGGTGGTTTTGAAAAAGATGAGAGAAAGAAGAAGATATTATTTTCAAAAATTAAGGACGGAAGAGTTAGTTATGAGGTTTTGAAAAATAAGAGAGAGAAGATAAGATATTGTTTTCGAAAATTAAGAAGAGAAGATTTAGTTAGGAGGTTTTGAAAAAGAAGAGAGAGAAGATAATATATTAATTAAGAAAAGATTTAAAACACAAATAAGATAGAAGACAAGAAAAGATTTAAATTTAAAATAAGATAAGAAGTAAGATAAGATATGAAATTAAAAAGATTTGAAAAAGGTTTTAAAAAAAGATAAGATTTTGAAATTCGATTTTGAAAAAGATATGATTTTTAAAATTTGAAATTTGAATTCTTAAATTTTAAAATTTGAAAAAGATAAGATAAGATTTTTAAATTTTGAAAAAGATAAGAAAAGGATAAGATTTTTGAAAAAGATTAGATTTTTGAAAACTTGACAACTAAGATATGATAAGATAAAAATTTAAAATTGAAATCTGAATTTTTTTTATTAAGATTTTCGAAAATTAGGTGAAAAGAAAAATAGAAAAGATATTTTTTTAATTTTTTTAATTTATGATGAAAGAGAAAAACACACCAAAGACGCAAAACTTAAAATTTTTAGATCTAGCACCCTTGATTTTCGAAAATTTTTTGAGAGAAACACTAAGGGACACCAAACTTAAAAATTTTAAGATCAAAACACAAAAAACACTCAAGAACATTTTGAAGACTCACAAGAACACAAAGAACAAAATTCAAAGACTCAAAGAACACAAGAACATAAAAAGAACACCAAACTTAAAAGTTTTAGAAAACCAAATAAATATTTCCAAAAATTGAATAAAAAATAACAAGAAAACACCAAACTTAAAGACTTGACACAAGAATTAAACAAAGAAAGTATTTTTGAAAATTTTTGAAAGAAAAACTCAAAAGGGACGAAAAACCCAACAAGAACAAAACAAAAAGACTCAAACTAAGAACAAATATTAAACAAGAAAAATAAAAATATTTTTTGAAAAAGTTTTATGATTTTCAAAAATTGAAGAAGAAAATAAAGGACTTAATCAAGAACACAAACAAAGACTCTCAAACAGAAAGCTAAGGAAGCTCAAAAATAAACTATATGAAAAAAGATTTTTGAAAGAGTTTTAAAATTTTTGTAATTGAAAAACAGAAAAGAAGAACATGCAAGACTCAATACCAAGAACAAAAATTGAACAAAGAAAAGAAAAATATTTTTGAATAAGATTTTTAAAATTTTTCGAAAATTTGAAAAAAAGAAAATCAAAATCAAGAACTTAACAAAAATAAAAATTACCTGATCTAGGGAGCAGGACAATCCGTCAGTTTGTCCAAACTCAACAATCCCCGGTAACGGCACCAAAAACTTGGTAGCACGAATCCCCACACTTTCGTACTGTTGTACCAGCAAGTGCACTGGGTCGTTTAAGTAATACCTGAGCGAGTCAGGGTCGATCCCACGAGGATTGTGGTTTGAAGCAAGCTATGGTTGTCTTGCAGGTCTTAGTCAGGCAGATCAGAAGGTTGTTGGATTGATGCAAGGGCAATTCATGAAAGGAATATATTGTATATATTAAAAATTAGTAATAGGAATAGAGTTGAGAGTTAGAGTTACTTTGTCTTTCTGAATTAACTCTGGTACTACTGTCTTCTTTGCTTGTGAATGATCTTCTTCCATGGTAGGCTATATGTGATCAACGCCATGGGCCGTGGTCATTGATTTCCTCTGCTACAGATTGAACGCCATTGGCCATGGTCATCCAATCTGACGAAGGGTGAAGCGCATAGCAGTCCATTCTCTTGGCCATCCTACTCAAAATGCCATAGACAAGGTCGAATCTTCCGGATTAGAGGATGCTGCTTCTAAGGATTCTAGCCTATACCACGGAGACCCTAATCTCCCCAGAAATTAGCTGAACTAATGTCTCGAGAAGTCCCCAACGAAGTCGTGGATTAGCCGTCTAAGAGATGCATAAACATAGATGTTGGATCGTGCTTTCCAGTCACGTATTCACACGAACCCAAGTAGACACGAGTGTTTGTCAGGCACGTTCGTCTTAATGTGATGAACAGTGCTAATTTGTCATATCATCATATTCACCCGATGAAGATCGGATTATACATCTTAGAGATAGATCAAACATGGATCGAAGAAGAAACAGTAATACTTTTATTAATTCATAGAACTCAGCAGGGCTCCTCCCCTGAACCTAGGAGGTTTAGAAACTCATACTAAAGATAAAACACAATGTAAACGTGTATGATGCTCTCCTGAATTGAAGATTGTCTGAATTACATAAATAAAATCCCTTAAATACTAAACAAATGACTAGTAAGGGTAAAACAGTTTATTTAGTGCTAAAATCCACTTCTAAGGCCCACTTGGTGAGTGTTTGTGCTGAGCTTTGATGAGATCCACGTGCTATGAGGTCTCTGGGGCATGGAACGCCAGCTAGGAGGTCCTCTTTGGGCATTTGTACATTGGTCTCTGCACTTTGGGCGTTGGACGCCTGGAAGGGGGTAGGTAGTTGGCGTTGGACGCCAGTTTTGGGCCTTCTAATTCGAAGCAAAGTATGGACTATTATATATTGCTGGAAAGCTCTGGAAGTCATATTTCTATAGCCACTGAGAGCGCTCCATTTAGACTTCTGTAGCTCCAGAAAAGCTCTTCTGAATGCAGGCAGGTCAGATTTGGACATCATCTGCAGTGCTTTCTCTGTCTCTGAATCAGACTTCTGCTCCAGCTCCTCAATTTCAGCCAGAAAATACCTGAAATTGTCCAAAAATACAAAAACTCATAGTAGAATCCAGAAATATGATTTTAACACTAAAACCTATAAAAACTCAATAAAAACTTAATAAAAACTACTAAAAACTATATGAAAGTGATGCCAAAAAGTGTATAAAATATCCGCTCATTAAGCATTCACAGCTCAACTTAAACTGTTGGAGGTTAGTTGTCTTTACTTAACAGTAAATCTTGCTTGAAATCTAATTTCAATTAGAGAATAATCTGAATAATATATTTTTTATTATATATTACTTTGGTGATAAGAATTTTGTAATTATTTAATCTGAGATGTCTACTACTACAGATATCTAGATCTATATTTTAGATCATCTTTGTATTCGTCCTTATTGGCATTCCTAGTATTGTTATCGCAGATGTCAGCAAGTCAAAGGTATATGACTGCTACCCTTTTTCATCTGTTTAAGTTATTCCATAGTCAGTCACTTTGCTATTATTGTTTTCTATTACTTTTTTATATGCTTCTAGCATTTTTCTTAATGATGGCGAAGTATGTGCTATTTATAATATCATTTTGTACTTGAAATCATCATTTTCAAGAACTAATATATTATTATAAAATCTCCATTCCAAGAGACTGGACTGGAAGGGTGAACAGTTTCTTTTTACAAACATTTAGTAATAATGCACTTATTGCACTCTATGTTTGAATAAAATTGTGTTTTTCAAGTCCTTTGAAACATCTTAATGTTACAAAAAGTTCTAAACTTTTTTTTATAATTTAATAGATTGAACCAAAAACTTTACAACAATAAATTGCTTTAGGAACTTTGTTACAAAGTTTATGGGTAAACAGCTACATGAAAGATGACACTAATGTTTGGGACAATAATCTGCATCATCAATGGAGTCAGATTAGTCTAAGAAGCACTTCAGAGCTACGATCGGTGCAGGATTCAAGTTGCTTCTAGTCTTCTAGTAGTAGCTACAACACTATAGTCAACAATGCAAAAGAGAAGCAATTACATGGTGAGAGTTCATCATATGGTTGGCTCTACTCTCAACAAACTATACCTGCTCATAGCATCCAAGACCCTACACTTCAAGAACCACTATCCAAAAAGTGAATTTCAATGGTATTAATTATTGCTTCTTTAAGGCCTCTTATTTTCTGTTTCATTTTCAAAACTAGTTCTTATAGAAACTTTGTGAAATTTGAATGGAGATTGAGGTCAGTTTTTGTGTTTAATTTGCAGCAAACTGAGAAAATGAAAGCTTCCAAGAAGCAATGCACAGATGAGAGTAAAATGCCAAAATCCAACAAGTCAGGAACATTCAAGGATCCTCAAAGTGTTGCTGCTAAGGTTTGCTTCAATGTTAAGTCAATTTATTTTAGCTAGATACAATTTTAATTGCAAATTAAGCAAAGATTAAAATATGATGAGATTCAGTGTTGATTATTAGAATATTTGTCTCACAGGATACAAAAGAGAGGATAAGTGAGCGGCTCAAGATACTACAAGAACTAGTTTTCAATGGCTCCAAAGTATTCTAACTCTAGAAGTGAATTTTTAAGGTTGATTTGGTTACAATGCTGGAGAAAGCAATTAGCTATGTGAAGTTTCTTCAGCTTCAAGTAAAGGTGAGACTTATAGTGTCTTAATACATGAATTCTTAAGTGCTATATATGAACTGAAATAGGCACTGACATGTTTAATTTTCTCTGTTATTATTGTTGATGGTGAAGGTGTTGGCAGTTAATGAATTTTGGCCTGTTCAAGGTGGAAAAATTTCTGATATCTCTCAAGTAAAAGAAGCCATTGATGCCATTCTTTCATCCCAAAGATCGGAGAAACAAGTTCAACAACCTCAAAGTAGATGATGATGATCATCGTTATGGATATTCTATGAATTCTATATATAGTGTCATAATTAAATAATTGAAGAACAACTTTAGCAGAAGAGCAAGAGAAGCCTTGCTCTAATGAGAGTTGGTCGTTCTGAAGGGCATTTTAAAAATTTAGAATGCATCATTGTGACCATTAAGAATATGTTAATTAACTTATAAATCAATCTTCAATATTTAATTATGATTTCTTGAGTCACATAATATTGAGTTACATAATATTTTGTTTATGGGTTATGATTTTTTGTTATTGTAAAATTTTAAACAAAAAATTGTTTGTTTAACATAATAAAAATGATGGTTAAAACTATATTTTCAAACGATAAAAAATGTTATTTTTATCCGGTAAAAACGCCGGCTTGTAATTGCCATGCTAAACAATTAAAGCGCTATTTTAACTCAGTAAAAAAAGCGGCTTTAAACTATCACTTTCAAATAATAAATAATGCTGTTTTAAACAACATGAAACGCCATTTTAACCAACCAAAATCGTTTTATTTGAAAATAACGACAGTTTGAACTGCCGTTTTAACCAACAAAAGTGCCGTTTTGTCTAGAAATAACGACGGTTTGACCTACCGTTTTAACTAACAAAAAATGCCGTTTTATTTGGAAATAACGGCGATTTGAACCGCCGTTTTAACCCAACTCAAAAACTACCGTAATAACCAAATGACATTTCAAATTAGGGCGATTTTTTTTAAACGCCGTTCAAAGTAATAATGACAATTCAAACCATCATAAAATCTCTAAAAAACTACCGTAATTACTAAATTTTTTTGTAGTGTCTCTTCAGTAAGTTTTATCAGATTTTTCGTTGCTTAAGCTACATAGCTAAATTTGATATGGTATCTACTCTAATTCTCAAATAGTAACTTCTGAGATCCATTCTTGGCGAAGATGCTTGAAAAAAAAAATAGCTTTGTTTGGAAATTTTTGAAAATGAAAATAATTATAATATTAGGGACAATTTTAAAAATAAAAAAACTATTTAGGACGATTTTGAATATAAGTAAGAATTTTTGGAACTGAAACAATACCAATCTATAATTTAACTATTTCGTTGTGAAACATTTAACTATTCTAGTTATATAATATTTAATTTAAAAAGTTCTAAAAAATAACATATAAATATACACGAATATATAACAATTAATTAATAACTAATTTTTTTCTAACAACATATACTAATACGTTTTAATATTTCTGAAACTGTTGATATGATGATAACAACTAAATCAGTCTAGAAGCTTTGACAAACTAAGTAAAGATTACACTGCCACTTGCCACTATCAAATCATCGTCCATGTTCATGAATGACGAGATGCCATATCCTTAACTCTGTTCACTCTTCCCATTATACAGGAATTATGCATATACTGCCTGTACCACATGACTTTCGCCATTAATTTAATTTCAGCTACCTTTCTAAGCATTACGTGTGTAATAATTAATTAATTCTTTTTACCTAAAGTCTTCATACATACGTCTCAATGCAAGCTCTGATTGCGTTTACATGTTTTTGTCATCACAATCTCATTAAAGAAGAATCCCTCAAAGAAAATTAAATAAAGTGAGTTGTGATGTACGTGTCTACTTGATTACTTGTAGGCTGTGTTGGGTAATTGGCACATGATATGCGTATTTTAAGAAAAACTTACCGAAATATCTTTATTTGGAGCAAATTAAAAGAGAATATTTTTTGTGATACTTATTAACCGTCAAAAATATTATTTATTTTGACACTTATTGACTATAAAAAATTCTCAACAAAAATTTTTAACAAAGAATGAGATGAGATCTTGAAACTGAAGAATAAACTGAAATTTTGAAGATGAAAAATGAGTAGTATGATCCTAAACTGAGAGCAGTGTGATGCTAAAATTGACGGAGCTCAACGAAGAAAAGGAATAATAGAGTAAGTTGAAAACAAAAAAATGTCAAAATTGAGGAGTAATTTTCTATAATCGAATTATTCATAAAAAAAAACATAAAAAATTTGACATTTGTGATATTTGTCAAAAATATATATTAATTTTTACGTTTAACTATAACTGTTAAAAAAATCATGTTAAAATAACTCTCTTTTCTTGTAGTGCACCTACATGATGCTAGTGTTATGTTATGGCGAAAGAAACTTTTCAAACTGCTCCTAAGGAGTAAGGACTTGAACAATATACTACAAATAGATCATTTTCAACATAGGGCCGGGTGAGATTATGAAGTTTATCCAACATTTAAATCCCAAAATTATGATTCACTTTAAGTGTAAAGATGGTTAATTAGTGTTAATATATGTATATAACAAATCATATGCTATAGATAGTGCTTACTTTCTTAATAAATTCGAAGAGATGACGTCTTATGTCTCTCTGTAGATCTTCTGGCATATTTTCCATAAGCATTTGTGCATTCATCCCTATTGTTGCCACCCAATTATACCTTTCGGCATGTCTGATCCTCCTGCATTATAGAAATATTTTCTCTCACTCGTCTATATATAATATGGTCAACATTTTCATGAGGCAATCCAAATAAAAATGAAAAATACAAGGCATACTATGTATTCATAGCATTTAATATTATAGACGACAAAATACAGGGAATCAAATTTCACTTGGCTAACTTTAGTCAATTATTTTTTAGGATTTATAATTTAGAATCTAGAATTTATGATTTATGATTTATGATCTAAAATTTAAATTAAATAAAATAATTTTAAAAAAATTAATTGATACTGACTAAAAAGAATTAGTTGCCTAACATTATTCTTTATATACATAATATCTAATAAGAATCATGTAGTTACTAAACGTCTTCATAGCCATAATTTATTATATAGAACACCGCTACTAACACTATTAGAATAATCGTTTTTAGTGGGTATTTATTTTGCTTGTGGCGTTAATAAAAATAATTGTTAATATATTTATCGACAATTAGACATTAATCATTTTATGTTTTATCGCTAAAAGATTTTAGTTGCAATTATATAATTACTGATAAAGATATTTTAGTGACTACAAAAAATATATAATTACTATTGTAATATATAATAGTCATTATGTTATTACCGCCACTAAAAATAATTTTCATTATTACATATAATTTTTTTTGGCATATAAATTTATACAAGTTAGTATTTGATAGTGAATCTCCAACTTCAAGTAGAGTCCACACAACTTTTAAAATAAAAATAAAAATAAATAAATAAAGAAAGTGGCAAAAGCCACGGTGAGAGGGAGAGAGATTTTGAAACCCTCACCTTTTGAAACAAAAGATACAGAGAGAGTGAGGAGAGTTACTGCCCCGAAGAGAAGAAGAATTTGGGGGGAGGGGGGGGAGAAGAGCAATGCCATTTTGATCCGATTGAATTGGTAAACTTACTCCATTTCTTATGAAATTTTACTATGTTATTCCTGGTGTAGAGATGAACATTAGGATATAACTTGCTAGTTGTATTGCCTTCTCTTTTGCCTGATTTGAGATACCCACTTTTGTAGAGGATTTATGTTGATTCCATCAGTTTTGATGATGTATTTTGTTGATTATTGAGATGTCCTAGTGTCACTAGGAAGATTGTTTGTGTACCCATTATTCTGATAGTGGAAGATTTTACTGGACTAGACCCCGTGGGTTTTTTGTCCCTCTTTTGGGGGGATTTTTTTACGTTAAAATTCTGGTGTCTGATTATTAAATTTCTGCTATTATATATGCTTCTTGGAGTATCTTTGGTATTGCCTATTTAATCGCGTAGGTTGTGGAAAAATTATTTTTGGTGCTTTTGCTGTTAGACAGGTTCTTATTTGAACCGTTG
>NC_029785.2:29956312-29978214 GCF_000816755.2 Arachis ipaensis
ACAAAGTGGTATCAGAGCTCTGGTTGTTTATCTCTGTGCTGATTAAATGAAGAAAATATTCATGGTCCAAATATGGTCAAAATTAATTCCAAAAATTATTCAATTTGGAAGACCCTCATGGAAGATATGTTGTATAGTAAGGACTTGTATGATCCTGTGGAGGGGGATAAATTCTAAGGTACTAAATCCGATGCTGAATGGAAGAAGCTGAATCAAAAGGCAGTTGTTTTGATTAGGCAATGGCTTGATCTTAGCGTGTATCCACATGTTGACACCGAAACGAATGCCGATGGTATCAGAGCTCTGGTTGTTTATCTCTGTGCTGATTAAATGAAGAAAATATTCATGGTCCAAATATGGTCAAAATTAATTCCAAAAATTATTCAATTTGGAAGACCCTCATGGAAGATATGTTGTATAGTAAGGACTTGTATGATCCTGTGGAGGGGGATAAATTCTAAGGTACTAAATCCGATGCTGAATGGAAGAAGCTGAATCAAAAGGCAGTTGTTTTGATTAGGCAATGGCTTGATCTTAGCGTGTATCCACATGTTGACACCGAAACAAATACCGAGAAGATGTGGAACAAATTGAAGGAGTTATATGAGAGAAAGAATGTGAAAAACAAAGCATTCTTAATTAGGAAGCTGGCCAATAAGAAGTCTATTGAAGGTAAATCAATGCCGGAGCACTTGAGCATTTTTCAGGAGATGGTGAACAAACTGACAAATAATGAAACCACTTTGAATGATGAGTTGCAAGCCTTGTTGTTGTTGAGCTCTTTGCCTGATAGTTGGGAAGTTTTGGTTGTGACGCTGACTAACTCAGCTCCAAATGGAAAGTTGACGTTAGCAATGGTTAAAGAGAGTATGTTGAATGAAGAAGCTAGAAGAAGAGAGTCGGGTTTGACTAATGCCTCCTCCCAGTTAGAAGCACTTGTTTCAGAGTCACGGGGGAGAAGTCAAAGAAAAAAACCTCACAGTTCTGACAAGTCAGAGAGTCGAAGCAAGTCAAGAGGAAAGTACAAGCCAAGAAAGGAGTTCATTTGTCACCATTGTGGCAAGTCGGGGCATATCAAGAGGTATTGTAGGTTCTTGAAAAGAGAATAATCAAGGGGAAGAAACGAAGACAAATGTAAAGATAGTGATAAAGAAACTGCTGCTATTGTTTATGAAGATGTTCTTATCACATATGATCAAAATTATGTGAATCTTGTCTGTGATGATTCCACTTGGATTATGGATTCTGGTACCTCATGTCATGTCACTCCGAGGCGTGAATTTTTCACTTCTTATACTGTTGGAAATTTTGGCAAGATCAAATTGGGAGATAAAAGAGTGTGTGATATCATTGGTATGGGTGACATGTGGTTTGAAACCAACATGGGATGCAAGTTGCAGTTGAAGAAAGTTAGGCATGCACCAGATATGCGGTTCAATCTCATTTCAGTGAAGGCATTGGATCAAGAGGGGTATTGTACTTCCTTTGGTAGTGAAAAATGCAACATTACTAAAGGGGCTCTCATTGTTGCTAAAGATAATAGTCTCACTACTCTTTACTGGTTGCAAGCAAAGTTGTGCAAAGAAGAAATGAATGTAGCTAATGATTCCTCTTCTGATTTGTGGCATATACGTCTTGGTCACTTGAGCGAGAAAAGACTAAGCGTCTTAGCCAAGAAGTAATCACTTCCTGTGAAAGGTACAACTTTAAAAACTTGTACTCATTATTTTCTAGGAAAACATGCTAGAGTATCAGTTCATAATTCTGGACCTCATAGGAGATCACATGTTCTAGATTTTGTTCACACTGATGTTTGCACTATGGATGCTAAGACACTAGGTGGTGCATCATACTTTGTTACTTTTATTGATGATTATTCTCGAAAAGTATGGGCTTTTGTTTTGAAATCTAAAAACCAGGTGCTCGGTATCTTCAAACACTTTCATGCAAGTGTTGAAAGAGAAACTGAAAGAAAATTGAAATGTGTTCAAGCAGATAATGGTGGAGAATACAGGGGTCCGTTTGAAGAGTATTGTAAAGGACATGGGATCAAGCTTGAGAAGATGATTTCTAAGACTCCTCAACATAATAGAGTTGCAGAGAGACTGAATCGCACTATCAATGATAGATTCAGATGTATGCTCTCTCATACAAAGTTGCCTAAATCCTTTTGGGGTAAGGTGATTAGGACTGCAGTAGATCTGATCAACCTTTCTCCTTTAGTTCCACTAAATGGTGATGTTCCAGAGAAAGTTTGGAGAGGGAAAGATGTCTCCTATGGTCACTTGCGAGTGTTTGGCTACAGATCTTTTGTTCACATTCCAAGAGATGAAAGGTCTAAACTGGATGGAAAGTCAAAGCAGTGTATCTTCATGGGTTATGGTCACGAAGACTTTAGTTACAAATTATGAGAGCCGGTGAGTAAGAAGATAATTAGAGGCCGAGATGTGATTTTTCTTGAAGACCAAACTATTGAAGACCTTGAGAAGACAGATAAGCCTACAATAACTGCTAGACGTTCTGCTGATGATGAACCTGGTCCTTCCACTAGACCTAGTATTGATGGGGGAGATGTACAAGTTGATAATGATGGTGACAATTTGCATGATGAACCTACACCTCAACCTGAGGTGCTAGATGTTAAAGTTCCACCTGAATCACCAGATGAGCCTGAATTGAGAAGATCTACTAGAGAGCGTCATCCTTATCATAAATACTCTCCTCATGAGTATGTGATGAATACTAAGACTGCGGAGCTAGAGAGCTACCAGGAAGCTATGTCTGATGAGCATAAGGAATATTGGTTGAAGGCAATGCAAAAATAAATGAAATCCTTGCTTAAGAATCATACGTTTGAATTGGTGATGCTACCGAAGGGTAAGAGAGCATTCAAGAATAAATGGGTGTTCAAATTGAAAGCGGATGAAAATATCTCATGGCCAAGGTACAAAGCTCGATTGGTTGTGAAAGGCTTTGAGCAAAAGAAAGGTATTGATTTTGAGGAGATTTTCTCTCTAGTTGTGAAGATGTCCGCTATTTGAGTTGTGCTTGGATTGGCGGCTAGCTTGAATTTAGAGGTTGAGCAGCTTGATGTGAAGAATGCTTTCCTTCACGGTGACATAGATAAATAAATTTATATGGAGCAACCAGAGGGTTTCGAGGTTAAAGGAAAGGAGCACCTTGTATGCAAGTTGAAGAAGAGCTTATATAGGCTGAAGCAAGCGCCAAGGTAGTGGTACACAAAGTTTGATTCCTTCATGGAAGGTCATGGATATAGTAAGACTTCTTCTGATCATTGTGTGTATGTTAAGAAATTCTCTGATGGTGATTTTATAATTCTCTTGCTTTATGTTGATGACATGTTGATTGTTGGTCATGACACTAAGAAGATTGAAAATCTTAAGAAAGACTTGAACAGATCCTTTACTATGAAGGATTTGGGTCTTGCAAAGAAAATCCTTGGCATGAGTATCACTCGTGACAGGAAGAATGGAAAACTGTGGTGGTCACAGCTGAAGTACATTGAGAAGGTTTTAGAGAGGTTTAACATGAGTAATTCCAAACCTGTTAGTACTCCACTTGCTAGTCCTTTCAAGCTGAGTTCGTAGCAATGTCCTACAAGTGAGAAAGAGAAAGCAAAAATAAAGAAGATTCCATATGCATTTGCAGTTGGCAGTTTGATGTATGCTATGGTTTGCACCAGGCCGGATATTTCTCATGCTGTTAGAGTTGTTAGTCGGTTTCTCTCTAATCCTAGCTAAGAACACTGGCAAGTAGTGAAGTGGATTCTCAGATACCTTAATGGTACTTCCAGAGTTTGTTTATGCTTTGGGAGTGGCCAACCTGTGTTGGATGGTTACACAGATATGGATACAGCTGGGGATCTTGATTCAAGGAAGTCTACTTCTGGTTATATGATGACTTTTGCAGGGAGAGCTGTGTCGTGACAATCTTGACTTCAGAAATGTGTTGCTTTGTCTACTACAGAGGCAGAATACATTACTGTTGTTGAAGCTTCTAAGGAGCTCTTGTGGATGAAGAAGTTTCTACAAGAGTTAGGCATCAATCAAGAGAAGTTTGTGTTATTTTGTGACAATCAGAGTGCTATCGATCTTAGCAAGAATTCGACGTTTCATTTCAGATCGAAGCACATAGAGGTGAGGTATCATTTGATACGTCAAGCGCTTGAGATGAAGTCATATGCACTTGAGAAGATCCATACTGATGATAATGGTTTAGATATCACTACAAGAAAAAAGGCATATGGCCACGCTTTTTTTGCTAAGCTTTAAAAGCGTGGCCAAAAGTGGTCTATGGCCACGCTTTTGTGAGGGTGGCGCTTGAATAGAGATTTGGCCATATTTTTTTTGCTATGCTTCAAAAGCGTGGCGAAAAAGGTCAATGGCCACGCTTTTATGAGGGTGGCAGTTGATGCGAGATTTAGCCACGGTTTTTTTGCCACGATTATAAAGCATAGCCATAGAGAGATATCTACACACTTTTAAAGCGTGGCAACAGGGTTTTATTATTATGGCATTCGAAAAGCATAGCAGTTTCCTACAAAGCCTTTTGGTAAGCTTCAAAAGCGTGGCCAAAAGGTTCCTCCAGAAAAAAAATTTTAAAAATGCTCGTATACCCTTCAAATTAAAATGTTTGAGTCTTATAACTTAATCTTTTGAAATTAAAGATTCAGAAGCTCGTATACCCTTCAGAAGCTCGTATATCCTTCTTCATTCAAAGACCCGCGCCGTAAGCCCTAACTCTTCCTTCTTCAAACATTAAGCCCTAACTCCGACGACACTCCGCGACGACGAACCACTCCTGCGATGACGACACTCCGATGAAGAACTACTCCGATGACACTCTGTGAAGAACATAGCTACGCTCGTAATGCCTCTGCCGGCAATCCCTCTTCCGAAACCCCTAACCCTCCTTCTGCGGTGACTCTCTCTGACGGTGACTCCCTCCGCTCAGTTGCCGTCGCAAACCCGCCATCGATGCTCCCTTTGCCGCCGCTCCCTTCCGTTTCTACAAACCCTAATCCCTTCGGCGTCGCTCCCTTCCTGCTTAGCTTTGGAAGAAACTAGACTCTGTAGGCATTCATCGATCTTAACTTCTTGCTTTTTTGTAAGTCTTGTCTTATTCCTCGTCTTAATCAAACTGGTGCATATAAGTTGGTTATGGTTGTTTTGTGTTGAATGTTCTAGTTGAATTGATTTTTTTTTGTTAATATTATTTTTGGGATTTCACATTTTGCCGTGATGGTTGCCTTGTTGCAGGTCCGTGCCTCTTCATACATCACAGAAACATCTTGTTTCTGATAAGAAAACAAAATAAAACAAAACAAAACCAAAAGAGAAAGAAAGAAGACCATATGGATTATGACAGTAATAGTTGGATTTGGGAGGGGGTATACAACCACCCTTGGGTGTTGGGTGGTCTAATGGTTACAGCAGCCTTGCTGGGACTGTCGACGAGCTACTTTGGGGGGATGACCAACTCCTGGTCTCATTTGGAGATTTTCCCTAAGAAGAGATCCGGTAAGAGGCATGTTCGTGTTTACATGGATGGTTGTTTTGATCTGATGCACTATGGCCATGCCAATGCACTCAGACAGGCAAAAGTTCTAGGAGATGAATTGGTTGTGGGTCTGGTGAGTGATGAGGAGATCCTCGCCAATAAAAGCCCGCCTGTTTTGTCCATGGAGGAGAGGTACTAATAGTTGGTCCTTTTCTATTTTGCTCCTATTGATTTTCTCTTAGACATAATCTAATTCAGCTTAAACATAAGACTAGAGACTTTGCAGCAAGGGAATAAACTTGTTTGTTTGAATAACTCAAGTGTGCCAACATTGTAAAAGAATTAATGTTGAGAATGTATTTTGTCTTCCAGGATGACCCTTGTTAGTGGATTGAAATAGGTGGACGAAGTCATAACTGATGCTCCTTATGCAATTACTGAGGAATTCTTGAATCGTCTTTTCTATGAATACAACATTGACTATGTCATACATGGGGATGACTGTTGCCTACTTCCAGATGGAACAGATGCTTATGCTACAGCAAAGAAAGCTGGCCGATACAAGCAAATTAAATGTATTGAAGGAGTTTCCAGCACAGATATTGTTGGTAAGATTTATCTCTTCTTATGTTCGAAGATAGCAGAAATCTTGTGTTGTTGATGGATAAAGTTAATTTTCTTGTTCCAAGTGTTATATTGATAAAAATTGGGTGGTAGGTAAAAGCTAATTATGTGTATGTTCTCTATTTCTATACAAGAAGAATTATGTCTTCGTTAAAAGATCAAAAAGCTCACTGATGAGTGGATAATTTATACCCTTTTTGGCATTATTTTTACATAGTTTTTAGTATATTTTTGTTACTTTTTATTATATTTTTATTAGATTTTATGAAAAAATCAAATTTATGGACTTTACTATGAGTTTGTGTGTTTTTCTGTAATTTCAGGTATTTTCTGGCTGAAATTGAGGGACCTGAGCAAAAATCTGATTCAGAGGCTGAAAAAGGACTGCAGATGCTGTTGCATTTTGACCCTCCTGCACTCGAAATGGATTTTTTGGAGCTACAGAAGCCCAATTGGCTCGGTCTCAATTGCGTTGGAAGATAGACATCTTGGGCTTTCCAAAAATGTATAATACCCCATACTTTGCCCGAGATTTGATGGCCCAAACTGGCATTCAAACGCCCACCAAAGACCCTTTTTTGGAGTAAAACGCCAGAACTGGCACCAGAACTGGAGTTAAACGGCCAAACTGGCTCCCAAGTTGGAGTTTAACTCCAAGAATAGCCTATGCACGTGAAAGCTTCAATGCTCAGCCCAAGCACACACCAAGTGGGCCCCGAAAGTGGATTTCTGCACTTTGTGCACTTAATTATTCATTTTCTGTAATCCCTAGTAATTAGTTTAGTATAAATAGCACTTTTTACTATTGTATTAGGGGATTATAAGATTATCATCCTTGGAATTGGAGGCTGGCCACACGGCCATGCCTAGACTATTTTCTCTTATGTATTTTCTACGGTGGAGTTTCTACAGCCCATAGATTAAGGTGTGGAGCTCTGTTGTTCTTCATGAATTAATGCAAGTACTACAGTTTTTCTTTCAATTCATGCCTAATTATTCTCCAAGATATACTCTCGTACTTAATTCAGTTAAGTCAGAAAGAACGGGTGACCCGTTACAATCACCCACTATCTTCGTTACTCGCTTAGCCAAGATCCGCGTGCCTGACAACCACAAAGCAGTCTACATGATGTTCAACGTAGTCATTGGACGACAGCCAGAGTATATTCTCTTGGGTTTCTAATATACGGACCGAGTCCGTGAGATTAGGATCTTCGTGGTATAGGCTAGAACCATTGGCAGCATTCCTGAGATCCAGAAAGTCTAAACCTTGTCTGTGGTATTCCGAGTAGGATCTGGGAAGGGATGACTGTTACGAGCTTCAAACTTGCGAATGTTAGGCTCAGTGACAGTGTGCAAAAGGATAAGGATCCTATTCCGATGCTAGAGGGAACCGATAGATGATTAGCCGTGTGGTAGCTGTACTTGGTATTTTTCATCCGAGACGAGAAATCTGACAGTTGATTAGCTGTGCAGAGATCGTACCTAGTATTTTTCATCCGAGAGGATCATACAGCTTGCCATGGAATGGAGCACGCATGATTGGAAGAAGACAATAGGAAAGCAGAGGTTCAGAAGCAATAAAGCATCTCCAAATACCTATCTGAAATTCCCACCAATGAGTTACATAAGTATCTTTCTTTTATTTTATGTTTTATTTATCTTTTAATTATCAAAATCTCATAACCATTTGAATCTGCCTGACTGAGATTTACAAAGTAACCATAGCTTGCTTCAAGCCGACAATCTCCGTGGGATCGACCCTTACTCACGTAAGGTATTACTTGGACGACCCAGTGCACTTGCTGGTTAGTTGTGCGGAGTTGTGAAAAGTGTGAATCACAATTTCGTGCACCAAGTTTTTGGCGCCGTTGCCGGAGATTGTTCGAGTTTGCACAACTGACAGTTCATCTTGTTGCTTAGATTGGGTAATTTTATTTTATGTTTAAGCTTTTTATTTTTTTTATTTTCGAAAAATACAAAAAAATTTAATAAAATCATAAAACCAAAAAAAATTATGTTTCTTGTTTGAGTCTTGTGTCAAATTTTAAGTTTGGTGTCAATTGCATGTTTTTTATTTTTCTTAAAAATTTTCGAAAATTCATGCATTGTGTTCTTCTTTGATCTTCAAGTTGCTCTTGATGATTTTCCTTGTTTGATCTTTAATTTTTCTTGTTTTGTGTTTTTTGTTGTTTTTCATATGCATTTTCGAATTCATAATGTCTAAATATTAAAAATTTCTAAGTTTGGTGTCTTGCATGTCTTTCTTTCCTTAAAAATTTTCAAAAATATGTTCTTGATGTTCATCATGATCTTCAAAGTGTTCTTGGTATTCATCTTGACATTCAAAGTGTTCTTGCATGCATTATTTGTTTTAATCTTAAATTCTTATGTCTTGTGTCATTTTGTTGTTTTTCTCTTTCTTTATTAATTCAAAAAAATAAAAAATAATATCTTTCCCTTATTTTACTCATAAATTTTGAAATTTTGGGTTGACTTAGTCAAAAATTTTTAAAATTTACTTGTTTCTTGTTAGTCAAGTCAAATTTTCAATTTAAAAATTTTATCTTTTCAAATCTTTTTCAAAAATCAAATCTTTTTCATTTTTTTTCTCAATATTTTCAAAATTTTTTTTATAAATTTTCAAAATCTTTTTCTTATTTTTATTTCATATTTTCGAAAACTTCACTAACAATTAATGATTTGATTCAAAAATTTCAAGTTTGTTACTTTCCTTTTAAGAAAGGTTCAATCTTTAAATTCTAAAATCATATCTTTTGGTTTCTTGTTAGTCAAGTTATTAATTTTAATTTTCAAAATCAAATATTTTTAAATTTCTTTTTCAAATCTTTTTCAAAATAAATTTCAATCATATCTTTTTCAAAACTTAATTTCAAAATCTTTTTCTAACTTCTTATCTTTTCAAAATTTATTTTCAAATCTTTTTCAACTAATTACTTGACTTGTTTGTTTTAATTTTAAAAAGTTTACTATTTCTTATCTTTTTCAAACCACCTAACTACTTTTCCACTTCTAATTTTTGAAAATCACTAACCACTTTTTCAAAATTCTTTTTAATTAACTAATTATTTTAAATTCTAATTTTGTTTTATTTCTTTTCTTAAATTTCGAATCATTTTAATTTTTGATATTAATTTTCGAAAATTACTAACCTTTTTCAAAAACTGTTTTCGAAAATCACTAACCATTTTTCAAAAATATTTTTCGAAAATCTTTCCCTCTCATCTCTTTCTATTTATTTTATTTATTTTCTAACACTTCTCTTCTTAAAATTTGAACCCTCTCCCTCTCTCTGTGTTCGAATTCTTCTTATTCTCTCTCTACCTCATTCTTCTATTCTTATACTCACATAAAGGAATCTCTATACTGTGACATAGAGGATTCCTCTTCTTTTCTGTTCTCTTCTTTTTCATATGAGCAAGAACAAGGATAAAGACATTCTTGTTGAAGCTGATCCTGAACCTGAAAGGACTCTGAAAAGGAAGCTAAAGCACAACACTCTGGAGAGGACCTTACAGAAATTTTCGAAAAAGAAGTAGAGATGGCAGCCAAAAATAATAACAATGGTGGAGATGTAAGGAAGATGCTTGGTGACTTTATTGCACCAACTTCTGATTTCTATGGAAGAAGCATCTCAATTCCTGTAATTGGAGCAAACAACTTTGAGCTTAAGCCTCAATTAGTTTCTCTAATGCAGCAGAATTGCAAGTTTTATGGACTTTCATTGGAAGATCCTCATCAATTCTTAGCTGAATTCTTGCAAATCTGTGACACTGTTAAGACCAATGGGGTTAATCCTGAGGTCTACAGACTTATGCTTTTCCCCTTTGCTGTAAGAGACAGAGCTAGGATATGGTTAGACTCACAACCTAAAGAAAGCCTGAACTCTTGGAAAAAGTTAGTCAATGCTTTCTTGGCCAAATTTTTTCCACCTCAAAATTTGAGCAAGCTTAGAGTGAAAGTCCAAACCTTCAGACAGAAGGAAGGTAAATCCCTCTATGAAGCTTGGAAAAGATACAAGCAATTGATCAGAAGGTGTCCTTCTGACATGCTTTCAGAATAGAGCATCTTATGTATATTCTATGATGGTCTGTCTGAATTGTCCAAGATGTCATTGGACCACTCTGTTGGTGGATCTTTTCATCTGAAGAAAATGCCTGCAGAAGCCCAAGAACTCATTGAGATGGTTGCAAATAACCAGTTCATGTATACTTCTGAAATAAATCCTGTGAATAATGGGGTAACTCAGAAGAAAGGAGTACTTGAGATTGATACTCTGAATGCAATATTGGCTCAGAATAAAATATTGACTCAGTAAGTCAATATGATTTCTCAGAATCTGACTGGTTTGCAAGCTGCATCCGGCAGTGCTAAAGAAGCTTCCTCTGAAGAAGAAGCTTATGACCCTGAGAATCCTGCAATGGAAGAGGTGAATTACATGGGAGAATCCTATGGAAACACCTATAATCCTTCAAGGAGAAATCATCCAAATTTTTCATGGAAGGATCAACAGAAGCCTCAACAAGGCTTCAATAGTAATAATGGTGGGAGAAATAGGTTTGGCAATAGCAAGCCTTTTCCATCATCTTCTAAGCAACAGACAGAGAATTCTAAGCAGAGCCTCTCTGACTTAGCAACCATAGTCTCTGATCTATCTAAGACCACTCTCAGTTTCATGACTGAAACAAGGTCCTCTATCAGAAATTTAGAGGCACAAGTGGGTCAGCTGAGTAAAAGAGTTACTGAAATCCCTCCTAGTACTCTCCCAAGCAATACAGAAGAGAATCCAAAAAGAGAGTGCAAGGCCATAAATATACCCAACATGGCCGAAACTATAGAGGAGGAAGAGGCAGTGATTTCCAGTGAAGAAGACCTCAATGGACGTCCACTGACCACTAAGAAATTCCCTATTGAGGAACTAAAAGAATCTGAGGCTCATATAGAGACCATAGAGATTCCACTGAACTTACTGTTGCCATTCATGAGCTCTGATAAGTATTTCTTCCTCTGAAGAGGATGAAGATATTATTGAAGATCAAGTTGCTCAGTATTTAGGAGCAATCATGAAGCTGAAAGCCAAGTTATTTGGTAATGAGACTTGGGAGGATAAACCTCCATTGCTCATCACTGAACTGAATGCTTTGGTTCAACTGAAATTACCTCAGAAGAAACCGGATCCCGGAAAGTTCTTAATACCCTGTACCATAGGCACCATGACATTTGAGAAGGCTTTGTGTGACCTGGGGTCAGGAATAAACCTCATGCCACTCTCTGTAATGGAGAAACTAGGGATCTTTGAGGTACAAGCTGCAAGAATCTCACTAGAGATGGCAGATAAATCAAGAAAACAGGCTTATGGAATTATAGAGGATGTCTTAGTGAAGGTTGAAGGCCTGTATATCCCTGCTGATTTCATAATCCTAGACACTGGGAAGGATGAGGATGAATCCATCATCCTTGGAAGACCCTTCCTAGCCACAGCAAGATCTGTAATTAATGTGGACAGAGGAGAGTTAGTCCTTCAATTGAATAAGGACTACCTTGTGTTTAAGGCTCAAGGATCTTCTTCTGTAACCATGGAGAGAAAGCAGGAAAAGCTTCTCTCAATACAGAGTCAAACAGAGCTCCCACACTTAACTTCTAAGTTTGGTGTTGGGAGGCCACCATTAAGCTCTGAGTCTCTGTGAAGCTCTCTAAGAGCTCACTGTCAAGCTATTGACATTAAAGAAGCGCTTATTGGGAGGCAACCCAATGTTATTTAAATATATTTATTATAGACATTTGTTTTCCATTGCCATGTTATATTTTCTTTAGGTTGATGATAATGGGGAATCATAAAAATAGCTGCAGAATTAAAGCAAAATAAAAAATAGCACACCCTAGAGGACAGGCTTACTAGCGTTTAAACGCCAGTAAGGATAGCAGAATGGGCGTTTAACGCCCATGCAGGCAGCATTCTGGGCGTTCACAAAAATGCCCAGTAAAGAAGGAATCCTGGCGTTTAACACCAGCCAGGGTATCTGGCTGGGCGTTAAACGCCCAAATAGGCAGTCAAGTGGGCGTTAAACGCTAGGATGACACAAGGGAGGTAATTTTGTTTCCAATTCGATTTTTTTTTTCAATTTTTCATGTTTTAATTCATAGTTTTTTGCATCAAACATATTTTAAACGTTCATCTTTCAATTTCTATTTTCAAATATTATTAATCTTTCCAATTCTTTTTAATTCTCTTTTTAATTCTTTTCAATTCCTTCCAAAACGTTTTCAAAACTTACATATCTTTTCAAATTCTCTTCAACTCTTTTTAATTTCTCTTGTATACAGTAATAAGTTTTCAAAATTAATTGCATCATTCTTCTTCTACTCCCTTCTGTCTTATTTTTCTCGAGGACGAGCAAACCTTTTAAGTTTGGTGTGGAAAAAGCTCTCCTTTTTTTTCCAAAACCATTAATGGCACCTAAGGCCGGAGAAACCTCTAGGAAGAGGAAAGAGAAGGCAGTTGCTTCCAACTCCGAGTCATGGGAGATGGATAAAGTCATCTCAAAAGCCCATCACTAGAAAGAGGATGGAGCAAACAAGAGAGCCCACTCATGGACCTCAACAAGAGCACTCCATTATCCTCCATGAAATCAAAGAGGACCAAAGAGCCATGAGAGAGGATCAACAAAGGCAAGGAAGAGATATTGAGGAGCTTAAGCACTCCATAGGATCTTCAAGAGGAAGAACTAGCCGCCGTCACTAAGGTGGACCCGTTCTTAAATTTCCTTGTTCTTATTTTTCTGTTTTTCGGTTTCTATGCTTTATGTTTTGTCTATGTTTGTCTTTATTACATGATCATTAGTGTCTAGTGTCTATGTCTTAAAGTTATGAATGTCCTATGAATTATTCACCTTTCTTAAATGAAAAATATTTTCTGAAAAAGAAAAAGAAGTACATGAGTTTCGAAATTTATCTTGAAATTAGCTTAATTATTTTGATGTGGTGGCAATACTTTTTGTTTTTTGAATGAATGCTTGAACAGTGCATATTTTTTATAGTGAAGTTTATGAATGTTAAAATTGTTGGCTCTTGAAAGAATAATGAAAAAGGAGAAATGTTATTGATAATTTGAAAAATCATAAAATTGATTCTTGAAGCAAAAAAAAAAAAGCAGTGAAAAGCAAAAGCTTGCGAAAAAAATAATAAAAAAAGAAAGAAAAAGAAAAAGCAAGCAAAAAAAGGCAGTAGACCTTTAAACCAAAAGGCAAGGGTAAAAAAAAAGGGATCCAAGGCTTTGAGCATTAATGGATAGGAGGGCCCAAAGGAATAAAATCCTGGCCTAAGCGGCTAAACCAAGCTGTCCCTAACCATGTGCTTGTGGTGTGAAGGTGTCAAGTGAAAAGTTTGAGACTGAGCGGTTAAAGTCGTGGTCCAAAGCAAATAGAGTGTGCTTAAGAGCTCTGGGCACCTCTAACTGGGGACTCTAGCAAAACTGAGTCACAATTTGAAAAGGTTCACCCAGCTATGTGTCTGTGGCATTTATGTATCCGGTGGTAATACTGGAAAATAAAGTGCTTAGGGTCACGGCCAAGACTCATAAAGTAGCTGTGTTCAAGAATCAACATACTGAACTAGGAGAATCAATAACACTATCTGAATTCTGAGTTCCTATGGATGCCAATCATTCTGAACTTCAAAGGATAAAGTGAGATGCCAAAACTGTTCAGAAGCAAAAAGCTACTAGTCCCGCTCATCTAATTAAAACTAATCTTCATTGATATTTTTGAGATTTATTGTATTTTCTCTTCTTTTTATCCTATTTTGTTTTTAGTTGCTTGGGGACAAGTAATAATTTAAGTTTGGTGTTGTGATGAGCGGATAATTTATACCTTTTTTGGCATTGTTTTTACATAGTTTTTAGTATGTTTTAGTTACTTTTTATTATATTTTTATTAGTTTTTATGAAAAAATCACATTTCTAGACTTTACTATGAGTTTATGTGTTTTTCTGTAATTTCAGGTATTTTCTGGCTGAAATTGAAGGACCTGAGCAAAAATCTGATTCAGAGGCTGAAAAAGGACTGCGGATGCTGTTGGATTCTGACCCTCCTGCACTTGAAATGGATTTTCTGGAGCTACAGAAGCCCAATTGGCGCGCTCTTAATTGCTTTGGAAGGTAGACATCTTGGGCTTTCCAGCAATATATAATAGTCTATACTTTGTCCGAGATTTGATGGCCCAAACTGGCGTTCAAACGCCCACCAAAGACCCTTTTCTTGAGTAAAACGCCAAAACTAGCACCAGAACTGGAGTTAAACGCCTAAACTGGCTCCCAAGCTGGCGTTTAACTCCAAGAATGGCTTATGCACGTGAAAGCTTTAATGCTCAGCCCAAGCACACACCAAGTAGGCCCCGGAAGTGGATTTCTACACTATCTGCACTTAGTTATTCATTTTCTGTAATCCCTAGTAATTAGTTTAGTATAAATAGCACTTTTTACTATTGTATTAGGGGATTATGAGATTATCATCCTTGGAATTGGAGTCTGGCCACACGCCCATGCCTAGACTATTTTCTCTTATGTATTTTCTACGGTGGAGTTTCTACACCCCATAGATTAAGGTGTGGAGCTCTGCTGTTCTTCATGAATTAATGCAAGTACTATTGTTTTTCTTTCAATTCACGCTTACTTCTTCTCCAAGATATACTCTCGTACTTAATTCAGTTAAGTCAGAATGAAGGGGTAACCCGTGACAATCACCCACTATCTTCGTTACTCGCTTAGCCAAGATCCGCGTGCCTGACAACCACAAAGCGGTCTACATGATGTTCAACGTAGTCATTGGATGACAGTCGGAGTATATTCTCTTGGGTCTCTAATACACGGACCGATTCCATGAGATTAGAATCTTCGTGGTATAGGCTAGAACCATTGGCAGTATTCCTGAGATCCGAAAAGTCTAAACCTTGTCTGTGGTATTCCGAGTAGGATCTGGGAAGGAATGACTGTGACGAGCTTCAAACTTGCGAATGTTGGGTGCAATGACAGTGTGCAAAAGGATAAGGGTCCTATTCCGACGCTAGCGGGAACCGACAAATGATTAGCCGTTCGGTAGCTGTACCTGGTATTTTTCATCCGAAATGAGAAATCCGACAGTTAATTAGCCGTGCAGAGATCGTACCTGGTATTTTTCATCCGAGAGGATCATACAGCTTGCCATGGAATGGAGCACGCATGATTGGAAGAAGACAATAGGAAAGCAGAGGTTCAGAAGCAATAAAGCATCTCCAAACACTTATCTGAAATTCCCACTAATAAATTTCATAAGTATATTTATTTTATTTTATGTTTTATTTATCTTTTAATTATCAAAATCTCATAACCATTTGAATCCGTCTAACTGAGATTTACAAGGTAACCATAGCTTGCTTCAAGCTGACAATCTCCGTGGGATCGACCCTTACTCATGTAAGGTATTACTTGGACGACCTAGTGCACTTGCTGATTAGTTGTGCGGAGTTGTGAAAAGTGTGAATCACAATTTCGTGTACCACTCACGAAGATCTTAATGGTACTGATGCAAAACCTCAAGAAGAAAGCAAGCCAAAGGTTTCCCACTTGTCCCAATTCCTACCAACTTCCCGACGTATTGTACAGTTTTCAAATGGCAGGGTATTTTGATGATCAATGCTTGTATATCTTGACTTGCTGCAATAGACACTGATTTGAAATTTATGCCACAATCATTGGTTTCAAGTTGAAAATATTTTGAGCAAATTCGCTCATTAGTTTTTGGAAATATTTTGCATGATAATTCATTGTGGCTTCATCCTCTTTTAGGGGCCTGGACCTGATGCTCGTATTATATACATTGATGGGGCATTTGATCTCTTCCATGATGGGCACATTGGGGTATACATGAGTTTTCTATAGGTGCAACAGTCAAATAGCATTATTTGATATGGCTGTCTTAATTCAGTATTTCCTGTTCTCTCAGATACTTAAGAAGGCTAGGCAGCTCAGAGATTTTCTTCTTGTTGGTATCCACTCAGACGAGACTGTGAGGTATGCAGTTTTTTATCACGTAAAATTGAAGTTACAGCTATGATCCAAGTTAATACTACTGTTTTAACTCTTTCCTAGCAGTCAATAGGCATTTGGTTTAAATATGCATGT
The DNA here is from genome assembly GCF_000816755.2 of Arachis ipaensis. Classification (NCBI taxonomy): domain Eukaryota; kingdom Viridiplantae; phylum Streptophyta; class Magnoliopsida; order Fabales; family Fabaceae; genus Arachis; species Arachis ipaensis. Next base: position 29,972,634 of record NC_029785.2, read on the forward strand.
AATGTTGTTACAAAGAATTTGATCCTTGTTACTTATCTAGCCTAAAATATGTTTTGTTTTGTTACATAAGTTCACAAATATAACAGGTTTTGGGATCATGTTTCTGTGTCTGAAACAGGAAAATCCTTAGTTTTTCAGCTACTGCCTCTGCTTTTTTTATTTTTGATTTTTTAAAACCTCTCCTTTTGCTTTCTTTTTCTTTAATGTATGTCTTTTTTGAAGCCTCACAAACTTTCCATGTATGTTTTACAAACAAAATATTGTTCTTTATTCTCTAATTTTTCAGGTGGGATACAATTTTTATGCACTTTTTTTCTATTTTTGAACTTTCTCTTCTTTAATGATATGGGATCTGGAGCATAATATAGCTATTTTCTGTTACCAGCTTCGTATGTGATGCTGTGGATGGTTGGGCCACTCGTAAATTCAATCAAGGTATAAGCTTTCTTGTAGAAGTCATACCAATTTTATTCTATCTGTTTATATAATTCTTTGACGAGTGTTAGGTACACATTATCTCTTTCTAGTAAAGTTTTGCTGAACTGGTATGATTAGACATTGTTTTAAAAATATATTGGGTTCAGACTTAGGGGCTTTGTGGCATGTCTTGACCACAGAATGGGATAACATTTCCTCTATACTAACTTGTTTAGTTTAAAAAGGTAATTAGTCTATTTGATAAATAAATATCAACCTAATTTTCTTGATTCAGTGTCGACCTTCAGAGCTGTTCTGGACATGGTTACAAACAAGTTATCCCTATCTCTTTCTGTTTCTGCAAGCCAAAGAATGCATTGTTAAACTTATAGTTCTTTACATTGTTTCATTTTTGTGTTCTTTGAATTAATGTGGCTTTCTTAATATCAGAATTAACACTGCTTATCTACTTGTTGTTGTTTCCCAAGTTTAAAAGTAACATTTTTCTCCTTTTTAATTGTTCATAATTTGCTGTCATTTAAGCATGGGCATGTAAACCTGGCTTTTGTGCTGAATTTGTGAAAAGGCCTGGCTTCATCTTTTTGTCCCTTACTAGCATTAGATATTGCTAGCCACTAGCTGCAAATGTACAAGTAATTCATGTCAACTTTGTCTTTTTGTTCTTCCTTAACTCAAATTTTATGATCCTGCATTTTCTAGTTTAGGGATGATGTTCTTTAGCTGCATTTTATTAGATCCTGCATTTTCCTTCTCTTTTTCAAGCTCCTGCTGACTCCTTTTTTTTTCTTCTTCTAACGTTTGGGTTTTCTAATTACAGACACAATTTTTTATTCTCAGGCACATACAGTTCGCCATCTTCTTCAGGCTAAGAGAGGTTTGCAATTTCTTAAACATCTTTATGTTTTTAGATCTACCAACATTTTTTATTTGAAAATTGAAAACAACAATAGATGAAATATATGGACATAGCTAACCACATTTCTTTTCCTTTTATTATTGAGATCAGTTTGCTCTGTATAAGGATTTTCATTATTCGTTTAGAGATAACTTTAACTTCAAATGTAACTCGATCTGCCATTTCTGATAAGTTCTTGTATATACAAACAGCACAAATACTTATGAATAGTTGAATAATGATTGCTATTAAACTACTTCAGTTCTGTTGATTACTTATTTGAGATATCCATCTTTATAGGATATCTTAGTATATTTTCATCACTTCATGCAAATCTAGTGCATTACCTGTGTCTCTGATCTAGTGCATTACCCGTGTCTCTTGTTAACTTTGTGAAATTAAAAATATGGATCATGATTATGAAATAGTTGTTTGTCTTTCCTCTGGATTTTGATGAGATACTTGTGGCAAGTATAATGTTGCTATGTATGTGCTCATGCATACAAAAAAAGTGGGACTACTTTGGAAGCAAAGTTTATAGGAACTTTGCCAAAAGAACTCATGTAGAAGTGTCAGGGCATTATTTTGGAGAACAAATTCTGGTCATTACATTGTTTGGTTCACACTATCACAATGTTGGTTTGCTATTTGCAATGTCTGGTCACTACTTTAAATGTTCAAAAAATATAGAAGTGATAAGAGTTTAACACTCTTATGATATTTTTCAGAGGCTAATGACTTTGGTCAACTAGGTGATAGAACCGAGGAGTGAAGGAAATATCTAAAGAAAGTAAAGCCATTAGAGTCAGAGTTTGTAAAATCTGTCTTGTATAATTCTTAATTCTCTTAGAAATTCATTTTTGTTAATGCTTGTAAATTTTATGTACGCGGCTGTTGCATGTATACAGATGACATTGTTGCAGGCTTTTGCCAAGTATTGAATGAAGGAACATAAATTTGAGTGCTCCCATATAGGCTTTTAGCAGATTTTTTTTTAAATTTAATTTAGCTATAGCCACGCTTTAAAAGCGTGGCAATAGGTTTGTATCTAGGCACACAACTTAAAAAACATGGCTATATCTCGTTATTGGCACGCTTTTAAAGCATAGTCATATGTCTCTATTGGCACGCTTTTAAAGCGTAGCCATATCTTGCTGCTGGCACACTTTAAAAGCGTAGCCATATTTGGCACATATGGCCATGCTTTTAAAGCGTGGCGATCTTTAAAAGCGTGGTAAAAAATAAAGCGTGGCGATAGGTCACCAAAAGCATGGCGATAGAGGAACCGGCACCTTGCAGTTGTGATCCTTTTAAAAGCGTACCGGTAGCTCAAAAGGCGTGGCGAAAAGCTATCGCTATGCTTTTTTTGACTTTTCGCCACGCTTTAAAAGCGTAGCAAAAAGCTTGTTTTCTTGTAGTGTATGATGACTAAGAGTTTACCTGCAGTGAAGTTTGATTCCTGCAAAGAGAAGGTGGGCTTGATGGAGTAGCCCATCCCCACTTAAGTTAGTGAAAGAAAGATTTGTTGGTGGGTCCCCAATCTCAAGTGGGGCCCACACAACCTTTAAAATAAAAATAAAAATAAATAAATAAAAAAAGTGGCAAAAGCCACGGTGAGAGGGAGAGAGATGTTGAAACCCTCACCTTTTGTAACAAAAGATACAGAGAGAGTGAGGAGAGTTACTGCGCCGAAGAGAAGAAGAATTTGGAGGGGGAGGAACAATGCCATTTTGATCCGATTGAACTGGTAAATTTGCTCTATTTCTTATGAAATTTTACTCTGTTATTCCTGGTGTAGAGATGAACATTAGGATATAACTTGCTAGTTGTATTGCCTTCTCTTTTGCCTGATTTGAGATACCCACTTTTGTGGAGGGTTTATGTTGATTCCATCAGTTTTGATGATGTATTTTGTTGATTGTTGATATGCCCTAGTGTCACTAGAAATACTGTTTGTATACTCGTTATTCTGATAGTGGAAGATTTTATTGGACTAGGTCCCGTGGATTTTTTGTCTCTCTTTTGGGAGTTTTTCCATGTTAAAATTCTGGTGTCTGATTATTTAATTTTTGTCATTATATTTGCTAGAAAAATCTAAGGGCCAACAACTTTTCCAAAGCCAGCATGTAACCAGCAAGGAAAAGTGAGCCATTGGATGAAATCTCACACCAATCTCACACAATTAAAATCATCATTGATAGCTATTTGATGGCTACAAATACCAAAAATTGCTGGCCCCCTAACACTCCTCTATATTTACTGTTTGGAGTATCTTTGGTATTGCCTATTTAATCGCATAAATTGTAAAAAAAAATTATTTTTGATGCTTTCACTGTTAAACAAGTTTTTGTTTAAACTTTTGTTGAATTTTCTCAACAAATACTTGGTTCTTCCTCTCCTATCTATCTAATCAGCAATTATAATTTTATGTAACCTGAAAATCCCATATGATGTTTCACTTCGGATTTTAAGAATAAATTACTCCTTCTTTTCCATCTTTATCTGATTTTTATCTGTTGTTTACGAACAAATTTGACTTTCTTTTCTCCCTCAACCTTTGCACCTTTTCTTTTTCTCGATCTCTTTCTGACCTTTTTAATTTAATTTCTTTATAATGTTGCCATGCAAAGCTTAAATGTATCGGTTATAATACTGTTTATTCTAAAAATTTAAACTAATAATAACGATACATTAATAATTATATTTTTCATTTGTCTTGTTATATGAATTTTTTTTGGCTTTCTCTAAATCTGTATAGATTTTTTATTTTAAAATTATATTTTTGACAAATTAATAAAAATACATAAAAAAAAATACACGAATAATTATACATATTTTTAACAATATAAGCTTTTATTTGAAGTTTACAGGTTAAAAATTTTCGTCGTTTGGCACCGAGAAAAAAATAAGAAAAAAATTATAATAACATATTATTAAAGGCATGCATGGAGCATTATTATTGTTGATCATATAATTAATGATTAAAAAGATAGGAGTGAAAAAGATACATTAGAGGAACGAAGAAATTTCATATATAAAGCAGGTAGAATAGAACGAAGATTAGGGAAGGGTTGACTTTGTCATCTTCATGAAGATATATCACGATTACTTTACCTATGTGTGTACGGAAGGAAAGGTATGCGACCGCAAGACAATAGGAATCTCAAATAACTTTTTATTTTCGTATGCAAAAGTATAGGTGTGGATATGTTGAATGTTCAATTCAATAGATATGTAGATGATTATGTTTATTATTTTTAATTGAATGGTTATTTTTTTTATTTGATTTACTCATGCACAATTAATAATGATTGGATATTCAAATTCACTAAGTGTGTATAGTTATTCTAATGTTAAAGTTTAGGAAGTAATTTAAAAATTAAATGTTTTTTTATTTTACTGGGTCAGTTCTAAAATTCATTGTTCATACTATTAACAAAAATTACTGTCTACCTAACAAAACTGTTTTAAATTATTGAACTAAAGAGTTAAATAATTGACTAAAAATACGTACCAATATAAATTAAAATTAATGATTGTTAATTTTTTTTAAAATTTATTATTATTCCTATTGTTTTTTGTGTGGCTTTTTTCCTGGTCCAAAAGTACGGCGTTATTGTACGACAGCGAGGAATAGGAATGGAATGCATGAAAATTGGAAAGAAGCGTGGTGGCTAGGTCAAGCATGGAGTGGTTGATATAAAAAAAATTTTATGTGTCATTTTAGTTTAAAATTGTTACAAAATCACTTTAATTAAAAGCGAGTCAATCAATTAGGTTGCTTTAGATATCAATTCCGTATAAGAAATCAATTTTCCTTCAGATTTATTCTGTGAATTAGAAATTTGAAAGGAAAGAAAATACTTGTAATATTAAAATTTAAACTTTTATACTTCAAATAATTTAATTTCATCCCTTTTGCTCTCTGCTGATCTCTCCAAAATTACTCACAAAAAAAATTTAAGTTGTTAAGAAAAACTATTATAAATATATGTCTCTAATATGTTATTTCACGTCAAAATTTCTTTTGGACTTAAAAACGTGAATTGTGCATAGATATTTTTCTTTCATTTTTAGTTTGGCTTATGCTTATATATATGTTTTGTAACGAAAATCGAATTCTAATTTTTTTTTTCCATTATAAAAGTTATCACACTGGATTCTAAATCTTAATCTTTTGGTCATCATAAAATCTCTTAAAAGTACAAGTTCTTTGTTTTATATTTGGTGAATAAAAAATATCATCTA
>NC_029785.2:29978260-29978559 GCF_000816755.2 Arachis ipaensis
AGCTAGTCTGTTAAGTTGCCTATCAAACCAAGTTTGGTTTTATGAATTATATATAATTGTCACATCTTTAATCTCCATTTGTAACTTATGCTCATTGTAAAGTTGCTAGATTGAATCACACGATTATTTCTTTCATCTTTAATAATAATGTTAATAAGTTACCTCGTCATTCAACTGTCGTAGGTTATATAATAGCCTTTCTTAACGCGTACTAGCTCCAGTCCAATTTCTACAGTCTCTTGTATTATTCCTCGTTTGACTTCATAGAGTTTCCAATAATGATTTTGATATTATTTATT
>NC_029785.2:29978636-29983795 GCF_000816755.2 Arachis ipaensis
AAATTTAGTATGGAGGGGCCGAATTTTAGATAAATTTTTTTCATTTCATAAAAATAATTAACATATAGTTATTAGAGTTAATTTTTTAAAAAATTTATCAAAAATATATATATAATTATAAATTTTTTTTACAATTTTATTTTTAATACGATAGTTACATAAAAAAAATATAACAATATCAATAGTATATTATAAAATTATAAAGTACCAATAATTTATAGCGTGTTTAGTTAAAAATGATTACATATCTTATTAATTAAAATTAATTCTTTCAAAAATTTTTAAAAATTTGAAAATAAATGATAAATTATTAATTATTTGAAAGATACAATACCTTTATAGAATATAAGATATAAGATATTTTTATAAAATTTTTTCTTTCAACAACGTAAATTTAGAAAAAAAATAAGTATTTTTTATAAGAAAAGAATATCTAAAGTACATAATGTGATTACCAAAATATAACTACGTAAGTTATTATTAATATAATAATATAAATTTTAAATATGTTAATATAAAATAAATAAATGAATTTTTTTAAATAAATATAGAAATTATTATATAAAAACTAATTTGAAAGTTACAAAAACTTGAGGATATGATATTAAATTAGTTAAGTGAAAAATATTAGTAAATTAAATAATTAAGACATAAATCTATCACATAATAAAAAATAATACATATAAAAATACTAAATTATATAATATTTTTTTATATTTTTAAATACATATCTCATGTATAAATATAGTTTCTAAAAATTTTGGGGGGCCGAGGCCACTACTCGCCCCCCTTTAAGTCCGTCCCTGGTTGCAATAATGACCTAACACCAACACCGTTCTTCTCGTTGCAATAACCCTATCAAAGAAGCTTTGAAATCAACTTGGTTGTTCGAATAATCAGCTCATTCGTCCATTATTTAATTAAATATTATAAATTTAAATTTTATTTTGTGTATATAATAATTTATTGACCAACTGAAAACAAAAAAAATATATATTTGTATCTAATAATTTTTTTAAGAAAAGTTTTACCTATATAATTGGACAAATATCTACAACAAATATATCTCGTCTATTATCTTCTCTTGTTGATACCTCAAGTATGAAAATCAGAAGAGAAAATACTTATTTTGATCTCTAAAGTTACACTCGAATTTAAATTTAATTTTTGAAGTTTTAATTGTCTCAATTTAGTCCCTAAACTTTTTAATTGACTCTATGACAGAAACTAACACAGAAACTAACGTGATTAAAATTTAAAAATTTTAAGGACTAAATTAAAACAATTGAAACTTCAAACACTAAATTGAGAGTCGAATATAATTTTAGGAACAAACAAAATATTTTCTCAAAACATTAACTAAACTTTGTTCCATTAATTCCTTCCACCACCTTTCCGACAACTCATTAAATAAAAAATAAATAAATTAACATGCACATTAATTTCTCTAGGTAGAAACAAATTCATCAAAAATTCAAAATGGACGATGAACAATATATAGTAAAGTATTGATTAAAAGAAAATATTATCCAATGTACCACAACCCTTGGTTTCGTTTGAGGACGAAACATTCATTTTTTATTTATTCAATTTATAGGGGAAAAACTTAGAAGCAACATTATTTGGTGGACTAATTACCACTTGAGATATAATTGGCGTGCATCTATTGAGATTATCATTTGAAAATCACTATCCTTGCTCGTTGTTCATCGTGATGAATAGCAAATATTTTTAATCGCTGTCCTTTAAAGTTTTGACCATAAGCAAGCTAAAACAGTAAATCCAGCTCGGTTGTTGAGTGGAATAATGGAATACTAGAATGACGAAACTGTGACCTGTTATTTACATCATCATTAACTTCCAATTCCAACTAATAAGGACAATAATAGAATATATCGAGTAATGCCCGAAATCAACCTGATAAAACTTTTAACCGAAAAATTTAAATTTTAACAAATTTTAAGATTTAAGAACTAGACTTTAGAATTTAAAAAAGATTGCAATATTTATTTTTTTTAGAACTTATTAATATTTATCTAAGGTATTGACTACTATTGATAAAAAAATATTAATTTTTAATATTTCTCTATTAAATATAATTGTTATGCGAACTATTAACCAATCAAATGCAAATAATGTTCTTGACGGTTGCAAATAATTAAAGTAGTTCGAAATCTAATATTTTGAAGTGAAATCTACTTAGTTTTATGTGCATAAAAAATCTTTATTTTGTCAATGATAAAGAAGAAAGAATTTCCTAGAGTTAACTAATAAAATAAAATTTTACTTGAAAAAATTAATATGAAGAACACTATTCAAAATTTTAAAATGCTACGAATATTGTAATGATCCAAATTTTAGTATGGCATGCTCATACTAAAATATTAAATGTTACCAACTTGAAACTATACTGACAATGTTATTAATAATATCAAGTCTGTAAACGAGTTAACGGAACTCGATTTTTATTAAAAAAAAAAACTTCCTAAAGATAATTCACAAATAAAAAGAAACGCGAGATTACACAAATTAAAAAGATAAACAGATACATACACGAACAGGATAATATACTATAATATATCTATAGCACCTAAAAGATGAAAAGTTAGTTACTCCCTTACAGTTATGTACATATATACAACTCAAAACATCTTCGGGGTCTGGTCCATATAGGAGGCTCCTAATTTAATTTGACGCCCAGACTAGTCTAGTCTTTCAACTTGATCTCTCAAAAAACAAAAGTGAGAGTCTAAGACAAAAGAAACATTAAACTGGAGAGCTGCCAAAAGAAGATGCTGATGACGCTATCTAATTGATAAACCCCGTTTTGACGGTTTATCCTGTATTGATTTTAAGAGATTTTATCACCTTTTACCCACATTTATTCAATGAAATAGCATGGTTTTGTGATTGTCTCCTTATTTGTGCTTAGATGTGAAAAACATGCTTTTAGACCCTTAATTTGATGGTTTTAATCTCCTTTGATTCCATTAGATGCCTTGATGTGTTTGTTAGTGATTTCAGATTGAAAAGGCTAGGAATGGATCAAAGGAGTGAAGAGGAAAGCATGCAAAGTGGAGAAATCATGAAAAGTCAAAGAAGTTGAACTCGCCCATGGACGCGCGCGCGCACCTGGCGCTTGCGCGCACCTGCGAATCACCCCATGGACGCGTACGCGTGCTGTGCGCATACGCATCGGTGCTGGTTTATGATTTTTTAATGAAAACGTGACCAACGAATTCTCAAGGGTTGTGGGGCCCAATCCCAACCAACTTTGGCGCCAAAGATGCTATTTAAAGCCAAGGATTGAAGAGCAAAGGGGATGCCAATCATACACACTCATTAGGATTAGTTTAGAGTTAGTTTCTAGAGAGAGAAGCTCTCTCTTCTCTCTAGAATTAGGATTAGGATTAGGTTTAGTTCTTAGATCTAGGTTTTAATATTTGCTTTCTTCCACTTCTATCTCTCAATTCCTTGTTTCTACATTCAATCTTCTTCTATTCTTTTGTTGTAATTTTCTTTATGTTGTTCTTATATTTTGTTGTAGATCTAGTATTGTTCCTTCTACATTCTTCCAATTCAATAAGAGGTAATTCATAATAAATATGTCTTCTTTGCTTTTCTATTGTTGATCTCTTATTTTTTTGTAGTTGTAGATTCCTTTAATTCTTGCATTTAATAATGTTTACTTCTATTGCACTTTATGTGTTTGTTGAAATGTCTCTTTTAGTTTTAGTGTAGATTTTGTTCCTCTTGGCCTAGGTAGAGTAATTAGTGACACTTGAGTTATCTAATTCCTTTGTTGATTGATAATTGGAGAGATTGCTAATTAGTTTGGAATGCACTAAAGCTAGTCTTTACTTGGGAGTTGGCTAGAACTTGTGGCTCAAGTCAATTCATCCACTTGACTTTCCTTTATTTAGTAAGGGTTAACTAAGTGGTAGCAATGAACAATTCTCATCACAATTGAGAAGGATAACTAGGATAGGACTTCTAGTTCTCACACCTTACCAAGAGCCTTTTATAGTTGTTAGTTTACTTTTCTTGCCATTTACAATTCTTGTCTAAAAAAAAAACCCCAATTATAACTCACAACCGATAATAAGACACTTCATTACAATTTCTAGGGAGAACGACCCGAGGTCCAATACTTCGGTTTATAAATTTTAGGGGTTTGTACTAGTGACAAACAACTTTTTGTATGAAAGGATTATTGCTTGGTTTAGAAACTATACTTTACAACGAGATTTTACTAGTGAATTTCTAAACCGTCAAAAATCCAAATCATCAAAAATGGCGCCGTTGCCGGGGAATTGCAATGATATTATGTTATTGGTTATTGTACATATGTGAATAGTGTGAATATCTTGCTTTTTGCTTTAGTTGCTAGTTGTAGAATTTTATTTCTCTTATTTTCCATTATCTTTTGATTTTTGTTTTCTCTTTCCATTATGAATTCTCATTTTGGCTATGAGTGTAGTTACAATTATGTTGTAGGTGATGATGACTATAATGGAGATGTGTATCAAGGATGGGACAATCAAAGGTGGGAAGAGCCATATGCTTATGATCAATCCTCATGGCAACAACCTCCACCAATGCACTATGAGGAAGAGCCATTCTTTGATGCATATCAATCAAATGGCTATGGTGAATCTCCTTGTGATTTCCAAGAACCACCACCATATGCCTGAGTCATATCCTCAACATGACCCTCAACCACACTCACAAGCCTATTTTCAACAAACACCTTCATATGACCCTAATCCATATCCATCCTACCAACAACCATATGAGCCATATGAACCACATATAGAGCCACCACTATTCCAACATCAATATTTTCAAGAGCCACCTCCTCCACATTATTACCAAGATGAACCACCTCCAATATATGAAAAATTTCAACCACTTTCAAGAGCCACCTCCTCCACATTATTACCAAGATGAACCACCTCCAATATATGAAAATTTTCAACCACAAGATGAATACTACTTTCCACCACAACCTCCCATGGAAGAATACTCATATCCATTGATCCAAGAGCCACATGATCCTAATCATATTATCCAAGAGGAACAAGAGTCAAGGGATCGTCTCAAGGAAGCATTGGATCAATTTCAAGCAACCATGGAGTATGTTGTGCAACAAGTGGAAA
>NC_029785.2:29986868-29987465 GCF_000816755.2 Arachis ipaensis
TTTCAAGAACCACCACCATATGCCTATGAGGCATACCCTCAACATAACCCCCAACCATACTCACAAGCCCTTTTTTACCAACCACCTTCATATGACCCTAATCCATATCCATCCTACCAACAACCATATGAGCCATATGAACCACATATAGAGCCACCACAATTCCAACATCAATATTTTCAAGAGCCACCTCCTCCACATTATTACCAAGATGAACCACCTCCAATATATGAAAATTTTCAACCACAAGATAAATACTACTTTCCACCACAACTTCCCATGGAAGAATACTCATATCCATTGAACCAAGAGCCACGTGATCCTAATCATATTATCCAAGAGGAACAAGAGTCGAGGGATCGTCTCAAGGAAGCATTGGATCAATTTCAAGCAACCATGGAGTATGTTGTGCAACAAGTAGAAAGAGTGGAGAATATTGAACCACCACAACTCTACCAAGAAGAACCATCTTCCTACTATGAACCCTTCCCCCAAAATGATGAATCCTTCCGTCCACCCCAACCTCCAATGGATAACATCCTTGGTGTTCTTGTTCAAGGGCAAGAAGAGATGAAAAGGGATGTGCAAAATTTCATG
>NC_029785.2:29988836-29995955 GCF_000816755.2 Arachis ipaensis
GGACCCCCAAGCTTGTGAAGAACTCCATCAAGACTTGGATCAATCCATGAAGAATCTTGGGGCACAATGGAGAACCAAGCATTGGTGGAAGTTCCAAGATGAATTCAAGCACAAGCCACCTTGATGAGGAGCTCCCCATAAGTCCAACTTAAGGACAATAAACAAAAGTGCTGGGTGGGAGACAACCCACCATGGTAAATTCTTTTCATTTTCCCTTTTGGACATATTGATAGAATTAGTTTAATTTCATGTTTTGTTCAGATAGTTGAGTTTAATTGGTAGTTTAGTATGTTAAATAAAGTTTTATGGTATTTTGGTAGCTGTTTGGAGGTTTGGAATGCTTGTATTGGTGCAAAAACATAGCAAAAACGTTTTGAAAAACAGAGCACCATCCACGCGCACGCGTACATGGCGCGTACGTGCACCTCAAGCATTTTCGACCATTTACGCGTCCGCGTACATAGCGCGCGTGCGTAGATGCAGAAGTTCCACTCCCAGCTAGCAAACCCGAGAGTTAGGCCTTCACTGTGCGAATGTTGAGCCCTCGGCCCAACACCATCCGCGCGTCCACGCACCTGGCGCGTACGCGCCCATCATGCTGAATTCGCAATACACGCGCAAGCGCACATGCCGCGCGCGCGTCGATTAGGCCACCTGCACTCCTGGTACTTTTACCAGAGAGTTGTGCCAACTCTGAGCCAACATTAGGCCGCCGGCCTGGCTAGCCATCCACGTAGACGCGCAAGGTACGCGTCCGCGCCCATGCCCACATCCCCATCTACGCGTGAGCGCAGAGTATGCATCCGCGCCTCTCTCTCTCTATTCCACCACCCGCGCGCCCGCGCCATGTATGCGTTCGCGTGGATACCCTTTCTCCCATCCACTTCTTTTCTTCTCCTCTTTCTAGTTCTTTCCTTCTCCTTTCTTCTTCCCTCCTACCACCCCTCATCCAACACTTCCAAACACCATCGATAACCATTTATTTTAGTTGGTTGTTAGTTGGTTAGTTAGTTAATTAGTTAGTTAGTTAGTTGATTAGTTAGTTTTAGTTTAGTTTTCATTTTATTTTCTATCTTTTCATCATAAGTGTTGGAGTATTGACTTTGTTTACTATACATTGATATATCCCTTATTGCCTAAATGCTATTTTAGCATGAATGTTTTTGATAATCTTCGTTAGATCCTATGATTGAGGTTATATTTTGCTACTTGGTTTTGAGTTTTTCATGCTTACCTTTTGAAAACTACCAAGTGATGAGAATTGCCTTCGAACTTGTAATTCTTTTGAATTGCATGATTTGGCCACCATGTGATTTGAACCGTATTCTTTGATTAGGCAATCTCTTGATGGATGATGTTGAACATTTACCTTAATGTATTGTATTTCATGATTATATCCATCCATATGTTTGACTTGAATGCTTTCATGCTTCTCTAATGCTTGTCTTACCTTACAAGCTTACTTAAAGCATCTCGAACACACTAGGATAAGTGACGTGCATGCTTCTTTTGTGACATAGCTCTTTATGCTAATGTGTATTCTAAACCGCGCTATTTAGAATTCACACACCTAATATTTCTTAATGTCACACTAATTCACTCACCTCATTCTAGTGATTTACCTCATTCCAACAATGTATGCTTCCTTGCTTTTATATCTTCTCATCTTATGGTGTTATATTTTTGTTTTTCATAACGAATGCACCACAAGCAACCATGGAAGCGGAAGAAAGAACACATAGCAATCCGGAGAGTCGCCGTACCCCCTTGTTCATCTTTGAGTGCACCGAGGACAGTGCAAACTTTTAAGTGTGGGGAGGTCGTCCGACCGGTCGGCGATTTTGGGTGACAAATTTCTAATCCCAATACTTCTGCATTTCATTTTAGGTTTTTAGGATTTTTACTTTCATTTTCTTATTTTTGCATATGTATACACAATAAGCTTAGTCAAAATAATGAAATTTTTCAAGGATTTCTATCTATAGGGCATCTCAATTGATTTGAGTAAAAACTTTTCATAGAACTTGCTTGAATTATATATATTGTGGATCATGTTTTTGAGCTAAGAACACAAGCAAGAGAGTCTTGAGCCTAATGGTGTGGTTACATCTTATAACCACTTATTTTTCCTTCTTGTGTGCATTATTCTCTTTCTATGATTGTAATCTTTGATTTGTTTGATTCTTTATACCCATTATTTTGTGTATTCATGCATTTATATGATTGAGGCCATCATTTCATTAGCTCACTTACCCAAATAGCCTTACCTTTTATCTTCCTTTGTTAGCCAAATTTGAGCCTACGCTTAACCCACTTATTCTTTAATTTAGCACATTACTAGCCTTGAAGCGAAAAACAATAATTGTTCCTTATTTGGATCTTTGATTAGCTTAGGCTAGTGTGTGTGAGTATCATTCAAGTGTGGGAACCTTGGGACATTGGGTGAATAAAAGGGTAGTTTTGTAATGTTATTGGAAATATTGGGAATTGGGTACATACTCATATATTGATCAAATGTAAAATCTTATGCATTGAGGTACTTGTATATAAAAAGAAAAAAAATAAGAAAAACAAAAGAAAAAGAAAAGAAAAATAATATGGAAAAGAAAAAAAAATAGAAAAAGAAAAAAAAGAGAAAAAAATAATAATAATAATAAAAAGGGGACAAAATGCCCCAAAGTGAAGCTCAATAAGATCAATGCATAAGTGCTGCGAAATGAAAAAGAAAATGCACGAGTATGTGAAAAAGTGAAGAATGGGTAGTTAGGTTAGAACTTAATTGTATAGGATGTCATAGGTTAGGTGGGAAGTCTAAGCTTATCAAAGATTCAAACTTCAAGCTCACTTGACCATATATGCATCCTACCTTGACCCTAACCCCATTACAACCTAAAGAAAAGACCTCATGATACTTGTATGCATGCATGAAATGTATGTCGATTGTTAGAAGAAAAATAAATCTTGGAAAGCATGATTAGGGGAGAATTGAGAGAATCGACCCTAAACACTTGAGCGAATAGAGTGCAAACACTACCGGTGAGGGTTTGATGCTCAATTACATGTTTTCACCTATGATCATCTCTTTTCATGCAAGTTTGTAAAAATATTTAATAACTCAATTCAATTGTGGATTAAGCTTGCTAGTCCTTAGTCCTTGTGCATATATACTTCTTGGGAATTGATTTATTTTGACCAAGCAATTGCATTCATTTAGATAGTTGCATATAGGTAGATTGCATTTAATTAGTTTCCATTGAATAAATGCCATGCCCTTTGCTTCATTCTTGGTTTAAGCATGAGGACATGCTTGGTTTAAGTGTGGGGAGGTTGATAAACCCCATTTTGATGGTTTATCCTGTATTGATTTTAAGAGATTTTATCACCTTTTACCCACATTTATTCAATGAAATAGCATGGTTTTGTGATTGTCTCCTTATTTGTGCTTAGATGTGAAAAACATGCTTTTAGACCCTTAATTTGATGGTTTTAATCTCCCTTTGATTCCATTAGATGCCTTGATGTGTTTGTTAGTGATTTCAGATTGAAAAGGCTGGGAATGGATCAAAGGAGTGAAGAGGAAAGCATGCAAAGTAGAGAAATCATGAAAAGTCAAAGAAGTTGAACTCGCCCATGGACACGCGCGCGCACCTGGCGCTTGCGCGCACCTGCGAATCACCCCATGGATTGATCATAAGCATATGGCTCTTCCCACCTTTGATTGTTCCATCCTTGATACACATATCCATTATAGTCCTCATCACCTACAACATAATTGTAACTACACTCATAGCCAAAATGCGAATTCATAATGGAAAGAGAAAACAAAAATCAAAAGATAATGGAAAATAAGAGAAATAAAATTCTACAACTAGCAACTAAAGCAAAAAGCAAGATATTCACACTATTCACATATGTACAATAACCAATAACATAATACCATTGCAATTCCCCGGCAACGGCGCCATTTTTGATGATTTGGATTTTTGACGGTTTAGAAATTCACTAGTGAAATCTCGTTGTAAAGTATAGTTTCTAAACCAAGCAATAATCCTTTCATACAAAAAGTTGTTTGTCACTAGTACAAACCCCTAAAATTTATAAACCGAAGTATTGGACCTCGGGTCGTTCTCCCTAGGAATTGTAATGAAGTGTCTTGTTATCGGTTGTGAGTTATAATTGGGGTTTTTTTTTTAGGATTTTTTGACAAGAATTGTAAATGGCAAGAAAAGTAAACTAACAACTATAAAAGGCTCTTGGTAAGGTGTGAGAACTAGAAGTCCTATCCTAGTTATCCTTCTCAATTGTGATGAGAATTGTTCATTGCTACCACTTAGTTAACCCTTACTAAATAAAGGAAAGTCAAGTGGATGAATTGACTTGAGCCACAAGTTCTAGCCAACTCCCAAGGAAAGACTAGCTTTAGTGCACTCCAAACCAATTAGCAATCTCTCCAATTATCAATCAACAAAGGAATTAGATAACTCAAGTGTCACTAATTACTCTACCTAGGCCAAGAGGAACAAAATCTACACTAAAACTAAAAGAGACATTTCAACAAACACATAAAGTGCAATAGAAGTAAACATTATTAAATGCAAGAATTAAAGGAATCTACAACTACAAAAAAACAAGAGATCAACAATAGAAAAGCAAAGAAGACATATTTATTATGAATTACCTCTTATTGAATTGGAAGAATGTAGAAGGAACAATACTAGATCTACAACAAAATATAAGAACAACATAAAGGAAATTACAACAAAAGAATAGAAGAAGATTGAATGTAGAAACAAGGAATTGAGAGATAGAAGTGGAAGAAAGCAAAGATTAAAACCTAGATCTAAGAACTAAACCTAATCCTAATCCTAATTCTAGAGAGAAGAGAGAGATTCTCTCTCTAGAAACTAACTCTAAACTAATCCTAATGAGTGTGTATGACTGGCATCCCCATTGCTCTTCAATCCTTGACTTTAAATAGCATCTTTGGCGCCAAAGTTGGTTGGGATTGGGCCCCACAACCCTTGAGAATTCGTTGGTCACGTTTTCATTAAAAAATCATAAACCAGCACTGACGCGTACGCGCACAGCACGCGTACGCGTCCATGGGTGAGTTCAACTTCTTTGACTTTTCATGATTTCTCCACTTTGCATGCTTTCCTCTTCACTCCTTTGATCCATTCCTAGCCTTTTCAATCTGAAATCACTAACAAACATATCAAGGCATCTAGTGGAATCAAAGGGGGATTAAAACCATCAAATTAAGGGTCTAAAAGCATGTTTTCACATCTAAGCACAAATAAGGAGACAATCACAAAATCATGCTATTTCATTGAATAAATGTGGGTAAAAGGTGATAAAATCTCTTAAAATCAATACAAGATAAACCGTCAAAACGGGGTTTATCACTAATCACTGTCAGAAGTCAAGTCCACGATCTCTATATCCATCTTAGGATCCTCATTGTCCTCAGAAGTCAGATCCACATTCTCTATCTCCTCGATGTCCTCATCGTCAGAAATAACGATGACCTTTGATGTACTCTGGGGACTACCATCATTGCTGTTACCTGCAAAAACTATACCACTAAAAGAAATCTGCTCAACTGCTGAGGGCTGACCAGAAACTGCAGCAAAAGTCCTGATAGGCTCTATGGTGAAAGGGTCAGAGGAACGAGTAGAAAGAGACTCTATTGACATATCCAAACCTACTAGAGGAGACTCAGGGATGTAGTCATCGACGATGAGGTCAGACTCAGGCACCGCCTGACCATCCTGCTGTGCTAGAACAGGACCTCCATGCATGTGATAAAAAGGATGATGGACAGAATCAGGATGTAACCAAGATAGCGAAAAAGCATACGATGCATCAGGATCAAAGAGAGGTGAAGCTAGTAGGTGCTGAAAGGGATGATCTCTAACTATGTACTTACGAATTCGAGGCTCTGCGGCCACCACATAGAAGTTGCGAATGATAGAATCCTTGTACACATAAGGCTGCTTGAGCTCATATAAGATGACACCCGTCTCCATCTAAAGGGGTAGGAAGATAAGGGGGGTAATAACTGGTGAGTTCTTAGTAGGGTCAGAGTGAAACAAGTTAATTTGCTTTTCATATAACGGCCATGTGTCCTAGATCAAACCGACCACAACAAAGGAACACAGGCAAACAACAAACAAAAGCCAATAGCAACATAACATATACAACTACAAGAACGAATTCAAAACATACAAGAGATATGCGCAAACAAGTATGATGCATGTCTAGCTCTAATGTAGGTAATGAGCTCATCCGTCGATTTTTGACCCGTGCCTGACATTACATCCGACGTTGTCTTTCGTTGCCATCACTTTGGGGTATAGTGCCCAGTACACTCTTGGGTTATAGCATCTGCACGCTCTTGGGGTATAGCACCCGTACCGCTCCCACAATTAAATGACGGTCACACTCTCATACTCTTTGAAAAATTACCAGATAAATCGATGACAAGAAGAGTCATTGGTGTAGCACTTCCAAATACAATTATCTCATCACATAATCAAATACCTTTCAAGATATAATAATTCATTATCCAGAATTTCACAATTTCTCTAAAATAATCAACTGAAACAGAGCGGGTTATGAGATTTAACTTTAGAATCACTTTTCCGAATATCTCAGAGTTATGCTTAAATTCTTAAATTCTATAAATACTTTAAAAATACATAAATATGCCCACTAGACTAAAATACATAAATATGCTTAAACTTTGAAAAATGACATATTTGCAAGTTACTTTAATTAAATTGACATACTTTAAAATTACTCTAAATAACTCTGAACTTCTACAAAAGAGACATAGTCTTTACTGGTTACTTTATAAATTATTCAAAATAATGTAAAAATTTTCAAATATCCAAAACTTCATTAAAATAAGTAAATTGGACACGGTTCTATTGTTTTTAAAATAAAATCTTTTTCGTTCAATTAGAGTTGTATTTTTTCTCCCGTCTTCCACTTTAAACCCTTTATTGCAAGCCAATTATTTTTCCTCAAAAACCAAACTTAATTAATTTTAATAAACTTCATATATTTTAAAATAAAAATATATTATTATTTTTTTATTCATTAAATTTTTTCAAA
>NC_029785.2:29996008-30015096 GCF_000816755.2 Arachis ipaensis
ATGCAAGCCTCTACTCCTTTTTACTTGAAATATCTATTCAAAATATTCGTTTTAGTTATATTTAGTTCCAAATCAATTCCGGCCAACAGAACTCAGTAACATACTATTATATAACTCAGATTTCAGCCAAATACTCAACAACAACATCTCAGATCTTGGTTTCTCAACATGGTCGAATCACAACAATAATTTCAGCAACAATTCAACTAAAATTTCAACAGCCAACAATCACAAATTTGAATAATAGACATCAACAGAGAACATTCCA
The DNA here is from genome assembly GCF_000816755.2 of Arachis ipaensis. Classification (NCBI taxonomy): domain Eukaryota; kingdom Viridiplantae; phylum Streptophyta; class Magnoliopsida; order Fabales; family Fabaceae; genus Arachis; species Arachis ipaensis. Next base: position 29,996,277 of record NC_029785.2, read on the forward strand.
ACCACGTATATCAATTAATTCATAATTTTAACCGATTGAAGAGTCAAACCCTACCTCTGTAAAGTACAAAACACACACAAGATATCAGAGGAGGTTTCTGATTGGTCAAACGGAACCAAAACATCAAAAACTCGGTGGTTCTTCTCCTCCCTTAGTTCGGCCGAGCACGTCACCATGTAGAGAAGGAAGATACGGTCACTTCTATTGTAACACCCTAATATTCAAATCCTTATGCTCGAGTCATAAGTCAATGATAATAAGGTGGTACGACTCTCAAGGTGGATTTTAATATATAGTTAAAAGTAAAATTGAAGGGAGTATTAATCGAGAAGCCTGAAAAGAGTAAAAAATAAAATCGCGAAGTCATATCACTCACGCATCAATAACTAAAGATAAAGCGTGAAGTCGAAAACCATATACAGATAAAGGTATGAAGGAGAGTAAGAGAAAGATATTATATAGATATATAACATAAGTAAATAGTCACTAGTCACGACCCGCGGAGTTTAGGCTGGCTAGGGTACAGTATAACAGTAGTTGACAACAGTATCCCCTAATCTCTCCCAAAAGAAACATAAGAGCCTCTATAGGCAAGTTCAAAAGAGTTCAATACATAATATAAGTTTTTCAAAGTAAAGTTGGAGAGATTCTAAGCAAAATATAAAGTAGAGAATATAAAGATCTTTAGCATCTCTCAGATGAACCACAACTCACTTCTGAGCACCTGGACCTGTATCTGAAAAACAAGAGATATACACGGAATGAGAACCCCCGACCCATGGGTTCCCAGTACGGTAAAAGTGCCAAAATAAATACAATTCATTGTAATAAAAACTCACTAAGCATCCTAAACTTCCTTTCACCAAATATTCATCCCATATTCTCGCTAATCCATAAATAGGCAACTGTCATAAGGGAAAGCTAAATCTAATTCATATTCCTCATGCTTCCCAACATTCTAACTCTCTGACAAATCAGAAACAGAATCATAAACCAAACCGTCACCAATTAATTTGTCTCAGCAATTCTATATCAATACTTCATATTCTCACTTGGAGTAAGTGAAATCACTTTACTGCGTCAACCCAGGGAACTCATATGATCTCATTATCAACTTGGAGCAAGTTAACTCACTTTACTACGTCTACCCAGGGAACTCAAATTATCTCATTCAAAAATCATCATTTTAAATTAATCATATCATTATTCCATTTCAACAAGAACAGCCCTCAGCGTCAACCGACACCAGCATGAGGGACCTCTCAGTTGTACAAACACAATCAATACAGACAAGTAATACACAAATAAGGTACAAGTAGAACAGATAGCATATAGTCAGGTAACATAGCATATATGATATAGCAATCCAAACAAATAGACAAACCCAAACAATTCAAACATATGCAAATGATGTATGCCTGCCCTATGGCTGATGATATCATCTGTCGGTTATATAGCCAACCCGACACATCCTGGTAGCTAACCATGGACAGAAACACCCATTTGCCGCTACTACCCAGGCGTCACAATCTCTGACACGGAGCAAGTGGGACGAACCACCATCCTTGCTACTACCTAGGTATCTCAAGCATTGACCCGGAGCAAGCGCGACGAGCCACAATCCTTGCTACTGCCCAGGTATCTCAAACATATATTCATTCAATTTAAAATCAATCATCATTGTTATAAAATCTCAAACATTAACCTGGAACAAGCGGAACGAACCATAACCCTTGCTACTACCCAGGTATCACAAATACACATTTATTTATAATCACCCTTCATTATTATTACTATTATCAATTTTCAGACAATGACCTGGAGCAAGCGGGACGAACCACGACTCTTGCTACTACCCAGCTATCACAAATACATTCATTCAAAACTCTATAATTAAACTCATTTATCATAATCCTCCTTTTCCGCCTCATACCCGGAGTAAGTGGACAACAACACTGCCTATTACCCGGGTCACACCTCACATTCAACATTTTCCATCACTATTCATTTACCACATTCATTCGTTAATCATATATGCATCTCCGGCATACTCACCACATGTTCAAGCCTCCTCAATCATTCATAATCATTTAATCATTAATCATATACATATACATACTCATCCATAATTCAATACTTATCACAGCCATCTGGCTCATAACATACACAGTGCCTTCACCATCATCCTCAGCAACTCATACAATCATCATTAATCATCATTCATCATTGATTCTCACTTTACTTCATCCACAAGTTACCACATATCCTAGCTTCTTTTCATTACTAGGCATACTATAAAAATTTAGGACTTAGAGGATGAAAACAGAGGCTTAAAAGTCTGAAATTCGGATTGAAAAACTCAAAAATCAACTTTTGGTGAAAATAAGGTCACGCGTGCGCGTCGCCCATGCGCACGCATGGAAGTCAGAAAAATAGAGCGAAGCGTGCGCGTCGCCCATGTGCACGCGTGGATGGTAGAAAAGTAAGGTGACGCGTGCGCGTCAGCCACGCGTACGCGTGGGTGCGTCTTGTGCTCCTCGCACAAATCCAGCACAATTTCAGCACAACTCTCTGGATTTTCTACTGGGCATTTGCATCAGTGCATCGACGCATACGCGTCGGCCAGGCACACGCATGGGTGATTAAAAATCAAGACTGACGCGTGCGCGTGGAAGCACAATTTTCCAAAATTTTTACTAAGTTAAAAAACTGCAGAATTACATTTTCAAACCCCAAACTGCCAACACACATAACTTCTACTACAAAATTCCTTTTTCAACCATTTCTGAACCATTGGAAAGATCGTTGAATAAACTTTCATAATTTTGAAGAATTCCCAAACTCCGTGGACCGAGTTATGAACCACCAAAGTTGGTCAAAAATTAGTTTTTACCCAAAATAGAAATCACCAATTTTACCAATGTTCACAAGCCAAATTCATTTCCACTCATTCAAATGACTATAACCCAACCACATTCACATAATTACACTCAACCAAGACCAAACCTACCTCATCTACACAATTTCACCCAAAACTATCAAATTCCACACCTCAACTCCTCAAATCTTATTATTCAATAACCAAACCAATTATTTACACATTCAATATCAAAAATCCATCCAATCTCTTATATCATCACACAATACACACATCAACTTACCTTCCTTACCTCTTCCGGCCTTTGGCCCAAGATTCACGGCCTCCGACCCAAATTCAAAATTTAAATGCATATTCCACAAACCATTATTCATTATCTAATTCATCAAATTCTCAACACACCAAACATACAAATTCACACAATTCTCAACCCAATCATTAATTCACATTACATATTAACTATGCATATTAGTACCAACCATTTGCACAATCTAAACTTATCCTAGGGGCATCTAGCCTAGGAATTCTCATCACACCACACGATACTTAAATGAAACTTAAACTGTACCTCTTGTAGCCAAAATAATTGAACTTCTTCTTGAGAGTCTCCACCAATCCTTAGCTCCAAGCCTCACTAAATTTCCTCAAGCAATATCAATCTTCCAATTGTGCACCAAAATCATCCAATATTCTAACATAATCAATTTTCACACTTATAATCAACCTAGGGTTCATGAAATTGATAAATCACAAGGGTTTGAATACTTCTTACCTCAGCCCATATGAAATAGGGATAAAACCCACTTAGAATCCATGTTAGAGTATCCTTAAACAACCAAAATCATAAGATTTTAACACTAACTACCCAAAAATACGTAACAGTGGGAATTTCAAAAACTGGGCAGAGATGAATGGAATACTCACCATAAAACTTAGATACAATTGTAGAGGATGAGAAGAGCGATGCATGACCACAAACGGCTCGTCAATCAGAGTTCCGGAGAGAAAGTTATGATGATTTGAAGTTTGATGAAGTTAGGATTTTCTCTCTTCTTCCTCTCTTCTCCAAAGCTGCGCCCCTACCCTCTTTCTTTAGGGTAAATGAGCTGAAATTCTCATAACTAATATTTATATATGTTGGGTCTTGGGCCCACTTGGGCCCGGTTCACTTATGTTAGTCCGTTGGCCCAATTTTGGGCCAAAACCTCTAAGATTAGAGTTTTTAATCGTATTTTAAATATTTCTACTTTCCCTAATTATAAATCCTAGTTTATTAACCTTATTTACTTATAATCAATTTTTTCAGCTGCAGTACCAGACAGATCTCAGCCGGTACTGCCAGTCAAAATTTCAGTGCGTGTTTTTACCCAGAAAACTATGTTTTTCGACTCAGAAAAATCCACTGAGTCCAAATATCATATTTAAATTATCAAATTCCGATTGCTATATTTTCTAACAATATTTTTTCCTATTTAATTTATTATTTAATAAAGTACGTTTTGACCGGGTTTTACATCTATTGGATCAAAATTTTTGTGTGGGTCACGGATCTCAAGAAATCAAGCTCGGAAAGTCAAAAATCAACTAAAATCCTCTCTTTTCTCTCCATACATGCCTCAGCTATTCCTTGAGGAAAGAGAGAGAATTTTGTACTTGTATATAGCTTGATTAGTGACTAAGTGTCACTTAATCAAGGGGAAGGAGGCATGCGTCACGATAGGTGGTACATTAAGTGCTGCGTGTCGCAATTTTAAACCGTTGACTCAGCGAGGTTAATTTTTAAATATCTTGGAAGGTAATTAAGGTAATTGGGCATGATAAAAAATCAATTAATTATCTCAAGTGGTGGTAATTAATTAAAATAAGGATTGAGTAAATTACTAATGTAAATGACATTAGTAAAGTGGAACTTTACAATCTTTCGGGTCCAATATTAAGTGACCGTTGAAAGAATAAAACCGTCGGCTTAGAATTTTTCTTCTCGGTTAGAGAAAAAAACTTCGTTGCAAGTATAGTTCCAAACTGACAAGTAATGTCAAATCAAATTTTAAATTCAAAAGATGTCACAATCAACACAAATATAAACCGAGAGTATTTAAACTCCTGCGTCGTCTTTCCTAGGAGTTGCAATGAAATGCTCTATTATTGGCTCTGGGGGATTTGGGGGTTTTGATTATAAGAGGAAACAAATTAAAATTGTAAGTAATTAAATGGGAAGCAAGTAAAAGCAATGAAAATGGAAATTAAATGGCAAAAAGAGCTATTGGCAAGAATTGGGGAATTAAGATTCCTATCCTAGTTTTGGAGCACAAACATGGTAATTGTGTAGAATTAATCCCAATTAGTCAATCCTAACATCGAGAATTAGTCAAAAGGGCATAATTGATCTCAATCCACAAGTCCTAGCCAACTCTATTAATGGAAGGCTTAGAGTTAGTGGAAACTGATGAGCGGATTTTTGATGGTAAAGAATTTCACAATAAATTCTCGTTGCAAGCATAGTTTCTAAACCAACAAATAATCCTCTCATACAAAAAAATTGTTTGTCACAAGTAACAAACCCCAATAAAAATAATAACCGAAGTATTCAAACCTTGGGTCGTCTCTCAAAGGAATTGCAGGAAAGTGTTCTTGTTATTGGTTATGAGATGTATATTTTGGGGTTTTGAAAAAGGAACAAGAAAAGTAAATTGCAAGAATAAAACTAATAGCTAAGAAAGCTCTTGGCAAGGAATGAGAACTAGAAGTCCTATCCTCATTATCATCCTCAATTGTGACATCAATTGTCCAATGCTCCCACTTAGTCAACCTCTAGCTATGAAGGAAAGTGAAGTGGAGATAATCAATTTGATTCCTCAAGTCCTAGTCAACTCCTAAGGAAAGACTAGCTTTAGTGGAATTCAAATCAACTAGCATCTTTCAATTATTAATCAACAAAAGAGTTTGATAACTCAAGAGTCTCCAATTACTCAACCAAAGGCAAGAGGAAAAAAATCCATTCTAGCATTCTTCCAAGCATTTTGTCAAACACTTGGAAGGCACAAAAGGAAAGTAAGATACAATTGCAAGAAAAGTAAATCTACAACTACAAATTGCAAGGAAATTAACAACAATAAAGCAAATCAACAATAAAAGAAATCAAAATATGAATTGCATTAAAGGAAAATAGAAGAACAAGAGTGCATCAATAACAAAGTAGAGAATTACAAGAATTAAATGCTAGGCTAGAGAGAGCAAAGGTAGAGGAACAAGAAATTGTAAAGGAAAAGTAAATCAAAGCATGAATTAAACCTAGATCTAAGAAATCCTAATCTAACCTAATCCTAATTCTAGAGAGAAGAGAGAGCTTCTCTCTCTAGAAACTAACTAAACATGATGTAAACTAAACTATGACTCCCCTCCCCCTTTGACTCCTCTTGATTTCTGCATATAATAGGCTCTGGAAACAGTTGGTTTTGGGTCTGGGTGGCCCAGAAACCACCCCCAGTATTTTCACTTTAATGAGGTCACATGCGAACGTCGACGTGTATGCGTAGGTCTCGCGTACGCGTCGCCAGGCGACTTCACATCCCACGCGTGCGCGTCTGCTGCGCGTGCGCGTTGATGAGTGCATCACAAATCCTTGATTTTCCATGATTTCTCTACTTTGCATGCTTTGCTCTTCATTCCTTTGATCCATTCCTAGCCTTTTCAAATTGAATTCACTAACAAACATGTCAAGGCATCTAGTGGAATCAAAGGTGAATTAAAATTAACAAATTAACGGCCTAAAAAGCATGTTTTCACACTTAAGCACAAATTAAGGAGAATTTATAAAATCATGCTATTTCATTGAATAAATGTGGGAGTAATGGTTAAAATCCACCTAAATTTAGCACAAAATGTACCACGAAATAGTGGTGCATCAAATCTCCCCACACTTAGACCAAGCATGTCCTCATGCTTAATCAAGATAGAGTCAAAATGTACTATCATTTATTGAAATGTAAACTAACTATATGCAATCTACCTACATGCAACTATCTAAATGAATGCAATTGCTTGGTCAACATAAATCAATTCCCAAGAATATATATATATATATATAAGCTTAAGGGCTAAAGGTACTGACAACCAAGCCAAACCACAATTGAAATGAGTTATTAAAGGTTTTACAAACTTGCAAAAAAAAGTGATGATTGTAGGTGAAAACATGTAATTGAGCAATCGAACCCTCACCGGAAGTGTTTGCACTCTAGTCGCTCAAGTGTATAGGGTCGATCCACTCAATTCTCTCCTAATCATGCTTTCCAAGATTTGTTTTTCATCTAACAATCAACAGTTATTTCATGCATGCATACAAATATCATGAGGACTTTCCAATAGGTTGTAATGGGGTTAGGGTAAAGGTAAGATGCATATGGTCAAGTGGACTTGAGATTTGAATCTTTGATTAACTTAAACTTCCCAACTAACCTATGACAACCTATACAATTTCAAAGCTAACCTAACTACCCATTCTTCACTTTTTTTTTTCCACATACTCATGCATTCTTTTCTTTATTACAACTCATATGCATTGATTATTATTAAGCTTCACTTTGGGGCATTTTGTCCCCTTTTTATTACTTTTTTTTTCTTTCTTTTTCCATTTTTTTCTTTTGTATATGTATTTTTTTTATTTTTCCTCTTTCTTTTTTCTTTTTGCAATAAAGTATATACAAGAGCATCAATGCATATGGTTTTACATTTAATTACACATGAGTATGTACCCAATTCCCAATGTCTTCAATAAAGATACAACACACACCTTTTACACTCACTAGCCTAAGCTAATCAAAGATCCAAATAAAGGATATTTATTATTTTTCGCTTTAAGGCTTGTAATGTGCTAAAATTAAGAACAAGTGGGTTAATCGTAGGCTCAAAGTTGGCTAACAATAGTTGATGAAAGGTAGGCTTTTTGGGTAAGTGAGCTAAATGAAACAGTGGCCTCAATCATATAAATGCATGAATACACAAAATAATGGACATAAAGAATCAAACAAATCAAAGATTACAATCATAGAAAGAGGATAATGCACACAAGAAGGAAATAAAGTGGTTATAAGATGTAACCACACCATTAGGCTCAAAACTCACAAGCTTGTGTTCTTAGCTCAAAAACATTATCCACAAGATATAATTCAAGCAAGTTCAATGAGAAATTTTTACTCAAATCAATTGGGGTGCCCTATAGATAAAATTCCTAGAAAAATTTCATTATTTTGGCTAAGCTTATTATGCAAAATAAGAAAATGCAACAAAAATCCTAAAAGACCTAAAAATGAGATGCAAGAGTGTTCGGATTAGAAGTTTGTCACCCAAAAGCACCGACTAGTCGGACAACCTCCTCACACTTAAAAGTTTGCACCGTCCTCGGTGCATTCAAAGATGAGCAAGGGGGTACGGCGACTCTTCGGATTGCTACCTTCAGCTGGTAGATCAACCGGCTGCTGCGTGTTCTTTCTTCCACTTCCATTTTTGCTTATAATGACTCATCCTGAAATTAGAAGGCAGGATAGTAAGAAAAGTAAATGCAAAAGTAAGGAAGTATAAATTGTTGGAATGAGGTAAATCACTAGAATTGAGTGAGTGAATTAGTGTGAGATGGATAAAAGTGAGTATGCATTCTAAGTTCGCGCAGTTTAGAACACACATACTAACATAAAAAGCTATGTCACAATTATACAAAAGTGGAACATGCACTTCACTCGTTCTAGTGTGCTTGAGATGCTCTAAACTTGTAGTTTAAGACAATCAAACAAGCAATAAGGAAGCCTGAAAGCATTCAAGCCAAAAACATATGGATGCATATGATCAAGAAGCACAATGCATTAAGAGAAATGCACATCATCCATCAAGAAATTGCCTAATCAAACAATAGAAATCAAATCACATGGTGGCCAAATCATGCAATTCAAAAAATTTAAAAGCTTGAAGGCAATGTCACACGTACTTGGTGTTCACAAAATTAAGCATGAAGAACTCAAAACCAAGTAACAAATTATAACCTCAATAATGACCCAACAATGAATATCAAAAACAATTATGCTAAAATAGCATTCAGTCAATAATAAGGAGCAATATATAGCAGACATAATTAATAATTCGACACTTATCATGAAAAAGAGAAAATGAAATGAAAATTAAACTAACTAACTAACTAATTAACTAACTAACTAAAAGAAATGGTATTAGATAGTGTTTGATAGTGTTGGATGATGGGTAAGAGAAGGGAAGAAGAAAGGAGAAGGAAATAAATGGAAATAAGAGAAGAAAAGAAGATGATGAAAGAAAGCTATCCACGCGTATGCGTGGAGTGACGCGTGCGCGTGGTGATGGTGAAATAGAAGCGACGCGTACGCGTGCATGGCAAATCCGAGAGTGATGCGTACACGTGTATTGACGCGTACGTGTGAGTTGACTTGTGCCTCAGGCACAGTGTTCACGCAGTGCAGGCGCAACTCTCGGGTTTCTGGATGGGGGGTGGAATTTTTGTATCCATGCGTACGCGTGGGTGACGCGTGCGCGTGGATGGTCGAAAATGCTTGTGTCATGCGTACGCGTGAGGCACGCGTACGCGTGGGTTGGTGTTCTGTTTTTCAAAATTTTTTCCATGTTTTTGCACTAAACCAAGCATTCCAAACCTCCATATGTACAATAACCAATAACAATAACAGATAACAAGCGCACATTTGCAATTTCCCGGCCACGGCACCATTTTGATGAGCGGATTTTTTATGGTATAGAATTTCACAATAAATTCTCATTGCAAGCATAGTTTCTAAACCAACAAATAATCCTCTCATGCAAAAAATTGTTTGTCATAAGTAACAAACTCCAATAAAAATAATAACCGAAGTATTCAAACCTCGGGTCATCTCTCAAAGGAATTGCAGGGAAGTGTTCTTGTTATTGGTTGTGAGATGTATATTTTGGGGTTTTGAATAAGGAACAAGAAAAGTAAATTGCAAGAATAAAACTAATAGCTAAGAAAGCTCTTAGCAAGGAATGAGAACTAGAAGTCCTATCCTCATTATCATCCTCAATTGTGACATCAATTGTCCATTGCTCCCACTTAGTCAACCTCTAGCTATGAAGGAAAGTGAAGTGGAGATAATCAATTTGATTCCTCAAGTCCTAGTCAACTCCTAAGGAAAGACTAGCTTTAGTGGAATTCAAATCAACTAGCAACTTTCAATTATTAATCAACAAAAGAGTTTGATAACTCAAGAGTCTCCAATTACTCAACCAAAGCCAAGAGGAGAAAAATTTATTCTAGCATCCTTCCAATCATTTTGTCAAACACTTGAAAGGCACAAAAGGAAAGTAAGATACAATTGCAAGAAAAGTAAATCTACAACTACTAATTGCAAGGAAATTAATAACAATAAAGCAAATCAATAATAAAGGAAATCAAAACATGAATTGCATAAAAGGAAAATAGAAAAACAAGAGTACATCAATAACAAAGTAGAGAATTACAAGAATTAAATGCTAGGCTAGAGAGAGCAAAGGTAGAGGAACAAGAAATTGTAAAGGAAAAATAAATCAAAGCATGAATTAAACCTAGATCTAAGAAATCATAAACTAACCTAATCCTAATTCTAGAGAGAAGAGAGAGTTTCTCTCTCTAAAAACTAACTAAATATGATGTAAACTAAACTTTGACTTCCCCCCCCCCCTTTGACTCCTCTTGATTTCTACATATAATAGGCTCTGGAAACAGTTGGATTTGGGCCTGGGTGGCCTAAAAATCACCCCCAGCGTTTTCACTTTAATGAGGTCACGTGTGAACGTTGATGCGTACACGTAGGTCACGTGTACGCGTCGCTTGGCAATTTTTCTTTCCACGCGCACGCGTCATGTACACGTACGCGTTGCCAGGTGACTTCACATTCCACGCGTGCGCGTTTGCTACGCGTGCGCGTCAATGAGTGCATCCCAAATCCTTGATTTTTCATGATTTCTCCACTTTGCATGCTTTTCTCTTCATTCCTTTGATCCATTCCTAGCCTTTTCAACCTGAATTTACTAACAAACACATCAAGGCATCTAGTGGAATCAAAGGTGAATTAAAATTAACAAATTAAGGGCCTAAAAAGCATGTTTTCACACTTAAGCACAAATTAAGTAGAATTTATAAAACCATGCTATTTCATTGAATAAATGTGGGAATAATGGATGAAATCCACCTAAATTAAGCACAAAATATACCACGAAATAGTGGTGCATCAAAAACCAAATCAACTAACAATCCTCACACAATGTGGAATGGACATCCACCACTCAAGTTCACCTAATTACCCAATTTCCCAACCAAGAATGTTAAAAACTAGGCAAAAATTCAACGAAGCATTTTATCAAACACTTGGAAGGTATAAAATAGAAGCATGTTAAAATAACAACAGATAATAAATTCTACAACTACCAATTGCAAGAAAAACAATAATAATAACTAAATTAAACAATAGAAAACATAAAACATGAATTGCATTAATTAAAATTAAAAGTAACAAAGTATCATAATCATAAAGGAACAAAAGAAAGGAAATAACAAGTAGAAGGAAAGAAAAAAGATGCAATAATAATAAATGGCAAGGAAAATTAAATAAAAACAAGAATTAAACCTAAATCTAAGAGAGATTTAACTTAATCTACCCTAATTCTAGAGAGAAGGGAGGGCTTCTCTCTCTAAAATATGACCTAAAGCATGTTTCTAATCTACCCTAATTGCTCTCCACTTAACATGGAGTGATGCCCCTTGATATAGCACTCAATCAGCTTCAGAAAGTCCAAAACTGGGCTCTGGAGGCCCAGAAATTGCCCCCAGCATTTTTCTTTAAGTGAGTCACATGCGCTGATTCGTGTGTACGCACAGATGTGTGCGTACGCACACGTGCTAAATTTTTCCCTTGTGCGTACGCACAGGATGTTGTGCGTATGCACACATGGCTGTGGGCTTCTCCTTTGATTTCTTCATGTTTTCTCCCTATTGCATGCTTCTCCTCCACTCTCATCAAGCCATTCCAACCTATTATACCTGAAATCACTCATCAAAACCATCAAGGTATCGAATGGGATGAAAGTAGAATAAAATTGGTTAAATTAAGCACAAAATAGCATGTTCTCACAATTAAGCTCAATTTAGGGAGAGAACACAAAAGTATGGTATTTGAATGAATAAATGTGGGTTTATATGATGAAATCCATTCAAATCAATCTAAAATTTATCGTCAAATATGGATTCATCAACCGTCCTTCATCAAATAAAATTAAATAATAACATAATATTAATATTACATTATTATTCATTTTGTTTAAGGATCGCAGAAAAAGTTATCATAGACGTTACGTGAACAAAACGTAAAACTGGCATACGCAAATCTATTGCAAAAACCAGAATGTTACAAATATACAATGAAAAGAATCTTCATAGAATTTTAAAGGTTTCAATCAAAATGAAGAACTTAATAAAGTACAAAAGAGACAAAATTAACTTTGCAATAAAAGAAAAGTGCATTAACATAAAGTATAGAATTTGTAAAGAACAATAAACAAAAAGATGGAAGAAAACTGACTCAAGATAATGTCTCAAAAAGTCGTTGGGATGTGAGAGTTTATGTGAGTGTGTTTCTGTAGAGAATTTTCAATCCCTTGTTCATATGTCACCACTCTATTTATAGGCATCTTCGACCAATCCCATACTATCATGTGTCGGTCTCAACGAGAACTCATAAGTAATCGTTTCCGTGAAATGCATGCAACCGAACAAGGACTTAATGCTCAGTGCATATATTCATAAAAAATTAAACCAAAATTTAAGCAAGAAGCAACCCAATCAACATCAATCAAACACTTGCAATTTATTCAATTAACAACAATTAAACTAAAACTCATATAATTACTAAAATGAAAAATGAAATGCAATGAAAACTAAGTAAAACAAGTAGAAAAACATGAAAAAACCAAGAGAAGAGAGGGATGGAGGGGTGGAAGTGTGTTTGGGCTTAATTCAAAGTGCAATGAAAATGTTGCCCAAAACAACATTTATGCGTGCGCATAGACATGTGTGCGCACGCACACTAGGTGAAACAGGGGAAGTTAGCGGACGCACAAGAGTGTGCGAACGCTTTGAGCAGAGAGGGGATTAGGAAGTGTGCATATGCACAGGCGTGTATGCGCGCACAGAGCACTTTTTTTTTACTTGGGGAAAGGTCATGTGTGTGTGCGCATACAGGTCCGTGCGCACGCACAAGGGGAAAAAGTTGCAGGGTTTCATGCGCACAGGCTGTGCTAGCGCTTTTAACAGAAGGAGTGTAAGGAAGTGCGAGTACGCACATGGTGGTGCGTACACATAGCGTGCGCAAGAAAAAGGCTGCGTGCGTATGCACAAGGGCGTGCGCACGCACAAAGCGCAAAACAAAGGGAGAGGCACGTGCACAAGGCGTGCGAGCGCTCCCAGCAGAGGGCATACAGGCTGGTCTGCGTGCACACAGGTGGGTGCGCACACACAAGACGCGAATTTTAGTGATTGTGTGCGTACGCACAGTGGTGTGCACACGCACAGTGCCCTGCTTTTCCAAAAATTTTTCTTCAAATACCAAGGCACTAAGCCTTAGCTCAACAAAAGCTCAAAAATTCATGATCCATACAGAAATTAACCTAAGAAATCTCAAAATTAAACTAATTCTAAGCTAACTAAAATAAGCAAAATGCAATAAAGTCAAATTATAAACAAAAAGAGAAGGTAAGAACAATGTTACCTTGGTGGGGTGTCTCCCACCTAGCACTTTTATTTATTGTCCTTAAGTTGGACTTATGAAGAGCTCTAATCAAGGAGACTTTTGCTTATATTCATCTTGGAACTTCCAACAATGCTTGAGTCTCCAAAATTCTTAATTGATTGCACCAAGCTTTGATGGAGTTTCCAACAAGCTATGAGCTCCCAAAATTTACCTTCTATACAAAAAAAATCAAGAAAACAAACAAAAGCAAGATATTCACATATTAACATATTCACAATAGCCAATAATATAACACCATTGCAACTTCCCAGCAACGGCGCCAAAAATTTGAAAGAGCAAAACTGTCGGCTTAGAATTTTCTTCTCGGTTAGGGAAAATAACTTCGTTGCAAGTAAAGTTCCAAACCGACAAGTAATGCTCAAATCAAATTTTAAATTCAAAAGATGCCACAATCATTACAAATATAAACCGAGAGTTTTTAAACTCCCGGGTCATCTTTCCTAGGAGTTGCAATAAAATGCTCTATTATTGGCTATGGGCGATTTGGGGGTTTTGATTATAAGAGGCAAGAAATTAAAATGGCAAGTAATTAAATGGAAAGCGAGTAAAAGCAATGAAAATGAAAATTAAATGGCAAAAAGAGATCTTGACAACAATTGGGAAATTAAGGATTCCTATCATAGTTATGGACCACAAACATGGTAATTGTGTAGAATTAATCCCAATTAGTCAAAAGAGCATCATTGATATCAATCCATAAGTTCTAGCCAACTCTATTAATAGAAGGCTTAGAGTTAGTAGAAACCAAATCAACTAACAATCCTCACACAATGTGGAATAGACATCCACCACTCAAGTTCATCCAATTACCCAATTTCCCAACCAAGAGTGTGAAAAACTAGGCAAAAATCCAACCAAGCATTTTATCAAACACTTGGAAGGTATAAAAGAGAAGCAAGGTAAAATAACAAGAGATAATAAATTCTACGACTACCAATTGTAAGAAAAACAATAATAACAACTAAATTAAACAATAGAAAACATAAAACATGAATTGCATTAATTAAAATTAAAGGTAACAATGTGTCATAAATATAAAGGAACAAAAGAAAGGAAATAACAAGCTGAAGCAAAGAACAAAGATGCAATAACAATAAATGGCAAGGAAAATTAAATGAAAACAAGAATTAAACCTAAATCTAAGAGAGATTTAACCTAATCTACCCTAATTCTAGAGAGAATGGAGGCCTTCTCTCTCTAGAATATGACCTAAAGCATGTTTCTAATCTAACCTAATTGCTCTCCACTTGATATGGAGTGATGCCCCTTTGATATAGCACTCAATCAGCTTCAAAAAGTCTAAAACTGGGCTCTAAAGGCCCAGAAGTCGCCCCCAGCATTTTCCTTTAAGTGAGTCATGTGCGCTGATTCGTGCGTACGCACAGATGTTGTGCGTACGCATACATGGTTGTGTGCTTCTTCTTTGATTTCTTCATGTTTTCTCCCTATTGCATGCTTCTCCTTCACTCTCATCAAGCCATTCCAACCTATTATACCTGAATCATTCATCAAAACTGTCAAGGCATCGAATGGAACAAAAGTGGAATAAAATTGGTTAAATTAAGCACAAAATAGCATGTTTTCACAATTAAGCTCAATTTAGGGAGAGAACACAAAAGTATGCTATTTGAATGAATAAATGTGGGTTTATATGATGAAATTCACTCAAGTCAATCCAAAATTTATCGTCAAATATGGATTCATCAACCGTCCTTCGTCAAATAAAATTAAATAATAACATAATATTAATATTACATTATTATTCATTTTATTTAAGGATCGTAGAAAAAGTTATCATAGACGTTATGTGAACAAAACATAAAACTCGCATACGCAAATCTATTGCAAAAACCAGAATGTTACAAACATACAATGAAAAGAATATTCATAGAATTTTAAAGGTTTCAATCAAAATGAAGAACTTAATAAAGTACAAAAGAGACAAAATTAACTTTGCAATAAAAGAAAAATGCATTAACATAAAGTATAGAATTTGTAAAGAACGATAAAGAAAAAGATGGAAGAAAACCTACAGAAAACTGACTCAAGATAATGTCTCAAAAAGTCGTTGGGATGTGAGAGTTTATGTGAGTGTGTTTCTGTAGAGAATTTTCAATCCCTTGTTCATATCTCACCACTCTATTTATAGGCATCTTCGACCAATCCCATACTATCATGTGTCCGTCTCAACGAGAACTCATAAATAATCGTTTCCGTGAAATGCATGCTTGGTAACCGTTCTAGACAATGTTCATCCACTTTCAAAACTAATTTGAATCTTGCTCGAAGGGATCACCAATCGACGCCTATTGATCGAATACCTCGCTTGTTAAAGAGAACTTTATCGACTAATAAATTGCCTCCTAAGATCATCAAACTCATCGAGATTTTATTTCTAGATAGGATGATCAATCCTACACAACCATCAATCAAATTTAATTCTAATAAAATAGCCTTTCACCTCCCAAGTAACTGCCACAATCATCATGACTCCATTAAATACGCTCACGTCCTTCCACGTTCCATCAGTCTTTTCGCGCTTCTTACATTTCTCAAATTTTCAACTCCCAAGACACGCATATGAAAGTCCAATGTTTCTTTTCATCTTCCACTCTAAACTTTTATTTCCAAAAAAATCTTTGTTCCTCTCCAAAGAGACATCTCTACCATTATTGCTATTGCCGCCATTGCCATCTTTCAACCTTCAAACTTCATAGTGCTTTCATCTACCATTTAAAACTAAATATGTTCTACATCATTTGTGTTAACTACTTGTTTTTCTTCTTCTTTTGAACTCTGCTCGTTTACATGTTCTTAATTATTCATAAAGGAGAAAGAATTTATTCTATTTTCAATGAATCGGCAGTTATGGGTTCTTCTAAAGAAAACACCTTGTTAGGATGCAGAAAACCCCTCTTCCATTCATCTCCAATATCACTAATTACCTAATCATCGGTAGTTTTACCACATTTTCATATAGGTTTTTCTTACACTGTTCATATTATGATGGTGGAAAGATTACAACTTTCTATGTTTGTTTGACTAATTTTAATCCCAATTTGCAGGAATGACATCTCCTTCATCTTGCAAACCTTCCCCTACCAAAGCTAAAGGAAAATGACCAATCGAGGAATCCACTGAAAATCCCAAATTAGCCATTTTGTCAAAAGATTTCGACGTTGTCATCGAAGACCCGATCGATACTATTAATGATGAGAAGATTTTGTTATCATTTTCCATCGAGGACAAATTACATTATTTTCTAAGTCCCTTGAATTTTCCAAAATAGGCAAGAAGCATTTCCCATTATTACTTCCCATGTAATGAAAGGCAAGATATTCTAATCAAGAACGACTTGTTTGTTGCCCCTTTCGTTGATCATGCTTGACTTTTTTGTAACACCCAAAGATTGCTTTCAAGAATGGAAACTTCCTTGTGTGGTATAAATGAATGGAACCCTTCAAGAAACACGCTTAACATTGTCGAGGAATCTATGATCTCCTCAGGCTTTCTCAATTTGACCTTTCAATATATCACTGAATGATTAGGGTCATGCTATATTTTTGGAGCAAAACACAAAACTTTCATCTTCCATGTGGAATAGTTGGCCCTACTCTTTCCAATGTGGATGCTATCACTGGGCTTTTTCCAAGTGCGACTGTAACTACTTCTGACCTAGCCTTGAAAAGGAATATAATATCAACTTCAAAAGCTCTTATGGGGAGTTCATCAAAAATAATATTGGCAAAAAGGAAGCCCGATTATTGATGACAAGCATATAGTGTTTTTTTACTACTGGCTTAATGATATAATCTTCTGCTCGAGGAGTGTTACCATGCAAAAATTATATTCCCTTAGTTGCTCTCATTCATTTAAACAAACACAAACATTGTTTGGCTAAACTTCTTCTAGAAAATCTCTATCATGAATTGGGTCAAACGGTCAATAGTCTTTGAAACAAGTCTTCGATTAGTGCCAGAAGACTTCTCTTGCTAGTACAACTCTGGTTGAATGCAGTGTTCGAAAAACACATGAAGCATGATGGTGTGGCTCCTTTTGACAAACAAAATATTGAAAGGCTTACCTAATCACCTTGAAGCCTAACTTTACCTACTCTAGTTCAACCAATAAACTTTTTGGGAAACTTTTTCAAAGCTCTGCTTAGCCTCACACTTCTAAAATGATGACCTTAATTTTGTTCCATTGTCGATCGCAAGTATTGACCCACATGGTTTTGACGACCCATAGTACGTAAAGATGAAGATGAGAAGGCACAATGTCAAAATGATAACATACAGTCTAATTTTGTTGCCATTCAAATATTATCAACGGGCATTCCCCAATACATAAAGGATAAATATTGAATCACTCTTTATACCCCTCATTATATTGCAAGACAAATAGACTTTTCTCAAGCTCTTTCAGTTCCTTTTCCAAGCAATTTACCTCCTCTTTGTCAACTTAACTTCGACCAAAAAAAGGAAGTTGACAGATGTCTTGAGAACAATGAAAAGTGTTAAGGTTACTATGAGCCTCTCCCTTTCATTCGAAGCAGTTATGTAAATAAGTCCTTTATCGATTGGTGAACTGCTTATTACTCTCGCTATGATTGATCTTTGGACTATATCTTTAAAAGCTTAATCAAAACCTTGCCTGAGTCATTTGAACAACCTTCATCGAAGCATCCATGGCCGACCAAACTATCAAAAGTATCATTTACTACTACGTGACTGATTGAGGTAACTTTTCATCTTGAATGTTATTCCCTTTTCATTATCACTTTCATTATGCACTCATATATACTTACACATGTATATACTTTTCATAAATCTAGCTAGAAGTCAACTCAGAGTAATTCTTCAACTCATGAAGTAACTAGAAAATCTACCACTTCTCCCCCAAAAAGGTCTCTTGTCGATTTAAATGAATCCTTTGCAAGCCTGAGCAGTTCTAGTTTTGATGACACATCATCAAGTTCCTTGCAATCATCATGCTCTAAGAGGGCTAAAGTATCTCGACTACACTTTCCTCTTTTTCATCATCATTATTTATTTATTTATTTGTTATTTTATTATATATATTTTTTAATATGTCTATTGATTTAATACACCAG
>NC_029785.2:30015838-30020019 GCF_000816755.2 Arachis ipaensis
AACCTTCTTCCTAAAAACAAAATAGAATCCCACTACATCTTCATTGAGTGGGCATATATTATCCCATTATCTAAGTGAGAAAAAAGAATTAGATCAAACTGTTGAAAGAGAATTTGCTCAAAATAGTAAACTCAAAGAAGGCTCGGTGTAAAAAATTGTGATTGAAAAAGAACCTGCTCAAAAGAAAAGTGTTGTCGATCTTACAACTCTTCCATTTTCTCCTATAAAAACCATTCCAGCAATGGAGCATGATAAAGCAAGAGTCCCTACTTTGCAAGATAATTCACAAGTTAATGCAGCACAAGATTCCGTTAACAAAATTGCCTCCACCGAAGGATTTGAGCTAACCAAAACTTTCAGCCCAAAAGAGGCTGATCTAGAAGAACTTTTTTCTACAATATTAAAGCTATCACATAAGATAGAAGAAAAGCCAATGGCTTTATCGATAAATCAACCATCTGAAATTGAGTTTCCAAAGTTCTTGACCCCAAAGTTTCCAAAGTTCTGCAATATCAAGTGTCTATCAAGTTTGATGAACAAGTGAAAAAATTTGAGAAGATTGCCAATAATTTATTCATTTTTCATAACAAACTCGAGGACTACAAGAAGAACAGAGCAGGAGCGAAGTGAAATATGCACAATTTGAGAATTCTTTCATAGAAAAACAAAAAACTTATAATAAATATAAAGTGCATGTCACTCTTGCTGCAAAGGCGCTCGAAGAAGGAATATAGAATTGAGCAATTGAACCCTCACCTAAATTTGTTTATTCTCTTATCGCTATAGTGCATATGGTTAAATCACTCAATTCTCTTCTAATCTTGCTTTCCAAAACTTGTTCTTCTAACAATCAACAAATATTTAATGCATGTATAAAAATATCATGAAGACTTTAGAGAGTTGTAATGGGATTACGATAAAGGTGAGAATGTATTTGGTCAATTATATTTTACTTTTCACACACATCCATACATTCTTAATTAATTCACATAAAAATGTACTTATTATTCCTAAGAATGCCACATGGGACAATATTTATTGCTTTCAAAATTCTTTTTCTCTCTTTTTTTTATACACAATTTTTTTGTTTTCTTTCTTTTTTCTGAATAAATGTATATGCTTTTACAATTTAATGTATGTATCTAAGATAATCAAAAATTAAATTAGGAACCTTCATAGTTTTTTACTTAGGGGATTATTGTGATAAAGATTAAGAATAAAGGGAAGTTCATTAAGCTTAAAATTGGATAACAATGGTAGATTAATAGAGTAATGTTATATGGGTAAGTGAGTTGATAAGAATGATGGCATTAATCATATAAATACTTACATACATGAAATATTGGATATCAAGAATCAAACAAGTCAAAGAGTGTAATTATAGAGAGAATAACATACAAAAATGAAATAGTGGTTAAAAGATATGCAAACACATATTAAGGTTCAAATCTCACTATGTTGTGTGTTTTAACTCTAATCGATGTTCCGCAATCCTTATTCAAGCAAGTCCAATGAAAAAATTTAACTCAAATCAATGGAATGTCCTAAAAAAATTTCTTTTTTTGAGACTTATTATTTTAACCAAGTTGCTTAGAAAGATTTTTTTTTCAAAAGAGGTTGGATGAAGTAATTCTAAGGTTTTTCATATTTCATTATTTCAACTATGATACATTATTCTTAACATGCATAAGGGAAAAACCTGAATCCTATTCTTTGCATTCATTCAACAACTATAAATAAGAAAAAGAAAGAGAAAATATGCACAAACCAAGATAAATTGAAAGTAGACTAAAAAAAATCCAAATTATGTACATACCAAAATAAAATTGCAACTAACTAAAAAAGAATTCAAGATAGTTAAGTAGATACAAAAAGTCTAAAATTCATAACAAGAAAAGTAAAGGAAATGTTTGGAAAAGGAATTGAGTTTTATAACAAAACTTTTGCTTTATGCCTCCACCACTCTTGAATGTTGCACGGTCCACTGTGTGCGTGCTTACTTGATCAAGTTATCTATCACATGCATCCTCTGCATTTGTATCCATGGCCTAACTCTCATCCTTGGATTCATCCTCCATGGCCTTTGGCGAATCAACAGGGGCTGATCCAGGATCTCCACCTTTAATCTTTGCCGTAATCCACTAGAATCACCGCAAATTGCGGTACTCATTTTGGCAAACCTCTTAAAGGAGCTTTTGGACCATGCAGTACAATGGTTGGGCTGGAAGTGCTGCTACTTGATGAATAGATTTTTGATGGTATAGAATTTTACAAATGAATTCTCGTTGCAAGTATAGTTTCTAAACCAACAATAATCCTTTCATACAAAAATTTGGTTGTCACAAGTAACAAACCCCTAAAATAATAATCGAAGTATTCAAACCTCGGGTCATTCTCCATAGGAATTGCAATAAAGTGTTCTTATTATTGGCTATGAAGTATGTTTTGGGGTTTTTGAATTAAGAGACAAGAAATATAAATGGCAAAAGAAGTAAACTAATAACTAAGAAGGCTCTTGGCAAGGAATGAGAACTAGAAGTCCTATCCTCATTATCCTCCTGAATTGTGATAAGAATTGTCCATTTCTCCCACTTAGTTAACCTCTAACTATGAAGGAAAGTCAAGTGGATGAATTAACTTGAGTCCACAAGTCCTAATCTAATCATAATGAAAGACTAGCTTTAGTGGCATTCAAGTCAATTAGCAACTTCTAATTATCAATCAACAAAAGAATTAGATAACTCAAGAGTCACTAATTACTCAACCAAAGCTATTAGGAACAAAATATAATTCATAGCTAAAAGAAGCATTTCATCAAACATATAAAAGGCAATAAAGGTAAACAACATGAATTGCAAGAATTAAAGAGAGATCTAACTACAATGGCAAGATATCAATAATAAAAAACTAAATCAAACATGAAATGACATGGAATTCATAAATTACATTGAAAGGTAAATGGAAATCTACATAAGAATTCATAAGGCAAAAGGAAAATTGAAGCAAGAGAAGAAGTAGATCTAGATATAAGAGAAGAGAACTAAAATCCTAATCTAATCCTAATTCTAGAGAGAAGTGAGAGCTTCTCTCTCTAGAAACTAATTTTCCCTCCAAAACTAAACTAAACTAAAACTAATGTGATGGAAGGTGTTGACTCCCTGATGCTGGGGCATTTTGGCCAGTTTCACTGACCTTTTCTTTACTGTTTTATGGTAGTTTCATGCATTTTCTTAGGAAATAAGCAAGTTTTGGGTAAAATTTCACTTACATCTTGATTCAAGCAAACATGGTGTACTTTACATGATTTCATGAGAATTTTGCATGAATTATATGACAAATTGGATGATGCATGTCTCATGACTTGAATTAGAACTTTGATGCACTTTATTGTTTGATTTTAGGACAAAGGAAGCAAGGAAGAACCACGTTAGCAGCCACGTTAGTCTAACTAACGTGACCACTAACGTGGAATGGGAGCTAACTTGCAACGTTAATGAGAAAAATAATCGCCAATAACGTCCTCGAAAGCCATAATAGCCCACGTTAAGAGTCACGTTAACTAAGTTAACGTGAACTCTAACGTGGAAGAAAAAATTAAGGCCAACGTTAGTGACACTCACCTTTGTCACTAACGTTGGACCAAACTCATAAGTGGCCACGTTAAGAGCCACGTTAACTCAGTTAATGTGGACTCTAACGTTGGGAAGCAAAAGAGAAGCCAACGTTAGCGACACTCACCTTTGTCACTAACGTTGGCCAAGCCACAATAAGTCACGTTAGTTGCCACGTTAACTTAGTTAACATGGAAGCTAACGTGGAGAAAGCAAGTGATCGCCAACGTTAGTGACACTTACCTTTGTCACTAACGTTGGGATGTACCACCACAATCCACTATGAGCAACGTTAGCTCCAACGTTAACTTAGTTAACGTGGAAGCTAACGTGGATAAAGGAGATGATGAGCCAACGTTAGTGACACTCACCTTTGTCACTAACGTTGGAGATGGCTATCAACACCACGTTAGAAGCCACGTTAACCTAGTTAACATGGAGTCTAACGTGGGAAGTAAGGGCATCTTGGAACGTTAGTGACAAAGGTAAGTGTCACTAACGTTCTCGAAGGATTGGCAAGCCTACGTTAAGAGCCACGTTAACTAAGTTAACGTGAACTCTAACGTAGGG
>NC_029785.2:30031359-30046845 GCF_000816755.2 Arachis ipaensis
GTTCTTGAAGGATTGGCAAGCCTACGTTAAGAACTAAGTTAACTAAGTTAACGTAGACTCTAACGTAGGGGGAAGGGAGGACTCTCAACGTTATTGGAAAAGGTGAGTCCCAATAACGTGTCAAGAGGCAACAGAGGCAACGTTA
The DNA here is from genome assembly GCF_000816755.2 of Arachis ipaensis. Taxonomy (NCBI): domain Eukaryota; kingdom Viridiplantae; phylum Streptophyta; class Magnoliopsida; order Fabales; family Fabaceae; genus Arachis; species Arachis ipaensis. The sequence continues at coordinate 30,031,505 of NC_029785.2, forward strand.
GTGGTCACGTTGGTACCACTAACGTTGAAGTTAACATGGATTATCCTTGGTAAAAGTTCCTGCCTACTTCACACTTTCTCTCTGCAAGTAAAGCTAAGCCCACTGAAGAGGATAACTGCTTCAAACTCAAGATCCAAAGGCCCATATCCAAGACTTGAAGAACCAACTAGAAGATCAGAAGAGTAGTTAGTATATATAGGGGTAGTTTTGAATTAGAGAGGAGCTTTTGAAGGGGAGTTGGAAATTGGAGAACTACCCTCTGTATAATTTTACTTTTTCTGCACTTCTAGTTTTACTTTTCATAATGTATTTTCCATCTTTGTTTTCGATTTCCAGAGCTGTGAACAACTAAACCCCTTTCATTGGGTTAGGGAGCTCTGTTGTAATTTGATGGATCAATATTAGTTTTCATTATTCTTCTTCTATCTTTTCTCTTGATTTTACTAGAAAGCTTTCAATCTTCATCCAATTGGGTAGTTATCTTGGAAAAGAAGCTATTCATACTTGGATCTCTTCTGAACCTTGGAAGAGGAATGAAGAGATCATACTAGAAATGCTTTCTCATGTTGGACCAAATTGGGGTTGGATGGATATGGTGACTATAATTCTACCAACACTTGATTTGGGAATGCATGTGGTATAATCAGTGACCATACTTCATCTCTTATCATGAGCAATTGACCAAGAAATTGGCTATAGATCAAGATTTGAGAGATTGAATTACAAGGAATTGTAATTCGATCACTTAAGATTGCCAAGGAGATCAATGAATGCATTGATTGAGGAAGAGATGAAAATGAACTTGATCCGGAGAATGCAACATCTCCTAAGCCCAATGAATTCCCCATTTCTGATCTTACCCATTCTCTTTAATTTCTGCAATTTACTTTTATGAGCATCTTCCCCATTCCCATTTAAGATTCTGCAATTTACTTTCCGCCATTTACATTCAGCCCTTTATTTCTAGCAAGTTACATTTTCTGCTATTTACTTTCCCGCCATTTAATTTTCTGCAAATCTCAAATCAAATTCTGCTTCGCTCAACTAGAACATTCCTCTAATTAAAGTTGCTTGACCAATCAATCCCTGTGGGATTCGACCTCACTCTATTGTGAGTTTTTACTTGACGACAATTCGGTATACTTGCTGAAGGAAAATTATTGAGAGACAAGTTTCCGTGCATCACTCCCTCTTGAATTCTGCCTTAAATAGCCTCAGAAATAAGTTGGATCTGGGCCTGGGAAGCCCAGAATTTGCTCCCAGCATTTTGCCTCTAAATGAGTCACGTGCGAGCATCGACGCATACTTGTGGGTCACGCGTACGCGTCGCTTGACAATTTTCTATCCACGCGTACGCGTCATGTACGCATACACATCACCTTGCGACGTCACTTTCCATGCGTGCGCGTCTGCTGCGCGTGCGCGTCTGCTGCGCGTGCGCGTCGATCTCAGCATCCCGAATCCTTGTTTCTTCATGAGTTCTCCACTTGCATGCTTTTCCTCTCCATCCCTTTAATCCATTCCTAGCCTTTCCAATTTGAATTCACTAACAAACATATCAAGGCATCTAATGGAATCAAAGGTAAATCAAAATTAGCAATTAAGGGCCTAAAAAGCATGTTTTCATACTTAAGCACAAATTAGGAGACAATCATGAAACCATGCTATTTTCTTGGATAAATTTCAGAAAAGGTGATAAAATCCCCTAAATTAAGCACAAAATAAACCCTAAAAATAGGGTTTATCACTACTAGTGGTGGTAGTGCTAATGAAGAAGCCTCACTCACATTCTTCCTTCCCGAACCTTGCAGTTCCTGCGTTACCCATTTGTCGTAAGGAATGAATTGCTTTTCACTTGGCACACGGACCATAACACTGTTTGGCCTCGTAGGTATTTGATAAACCACTATTTTATGGTTTATATTGTGTTTAATTGTGTGGTTTTATCATGATCCTTACCCACTTATTCATTAAATTAGCATGAAATTATAATCCTTTCCTGAATTTATAACATGTTTGAAAACTACTTCCTAGAGACTTTAATTATGTATTTTTAATTCTTCTTTATTCCATTCAATGCCGTGATCTGTATGTTGAGTGTTTCAGACTTTATAGGACATGAATGAGTTGGAGATTGGAAAGGAAGCTAGCAAAAATGGAAGGAACACAAGAATTTGAGGAGATAACCAGCGAGAAGTGACGCGGTCGCATGGCTCACGTGACCGCGTGAAGGAGAGCGAATCGCAGTGACGCGGCCGCGCGGATTGGAAAAGCTCAGGCGACGCGGTAGCGTGGACGACGCGAACGCGTGGCAAGGAAAAGCACGAATGACGCGTCCGCATGGATGACGCGATCGCGTGACATGTGCGATCTGCATAATCTGCAGACTTCACTGGAGGCAATTTTGGACCTCATTTCGACCCAGTTTTTGGCCCGGAACAGCAGACTAGAGCCAGAGAATATGCAGAAACAAAGGACAACATTCATTCTAGATAGTTTACAGTTTTAGATCTAGTTTTTCTCCTCCTCTAGGTTTTTCTCTCTAGGTTTTAGAATTTCAATTTTGAGAATTGATCTTAGCATTGGAACATTGAGAAGAGTTATTTTTCCTCATCAAGACCTCGTCATTCTAGTTCGTTCTCTTAACTTGGTTTTATTCTTCCATGTTCTTTGTTTTGTTCAATTTTGTCATTAGAATACTTTCATGATTATTTGATACAAGGATTATTTCTTCCATTTTAATTTATTTCTCCATTCCAATAATCATGTCTTCTTTTAATTCCCTTTCATGTGTTATGGATTTATTGTTTGCAATGAGTGAGTAGTTCCCTCACTTGATGGGGAGTTGATTGAAAGGAACTCTTGAGTTGGAAGGATTGAAAGAAAAATTGTAATTGGGTTAACTGTTGAATTGTTATCTAATCACTAACCCCAATCCCTTTGAACTAAGTGGGTTGCAACTCGTGAATAGATCTAGCATTCCAACTTGTTTGACTTTCCCTTACCTAGTAAAGGATAACTAAACAGAACAACCATTAATTATAAATTAATCTTGAGATCATTCCATCAATAATAGATATTCCAACTAATCAACTCCCAGTCAAGGCTTTTATTCATATTATTTAAATTTCCCCTTTTTAATTTTCCCTCTACTTAACTCAACTTTTTGGAACATCTGATTAATAAAATAGCACACTTTTCTGCAACTCGTTGGGAGACGACCTGGGACTTAAACTCCCAGTAATTTTTAATTTAAACTCTCTGTGACATATTTCTAAATTGATAGGTAGATTTTCGGTGAGTTAAGAACTATACTTGCAACATAACTATTTTAATAATTTTTAATTCATCAACTTCTGTCCCTCATCAATTTTTGGCGCCGTTGCCGAGGAGTTGCAATAGAGTGCTAAAGTTATTAATTAGAATTTATATACTTGCATTTTATTTTATTTTGCTACTATGAGCTGCATGTTTCTTCCGTCAAATGACGCGTTCACTTCCTGATCCGCGCTTGCTAATATTCGATCCTGAAATTGAAAGGACTATTTCACGAATAAGGCGAGAACAGCGTCGGTTAGTCCGCTCTGAGGGCGGATCTGAAAGTGAAATTGAGGAAGAAACCAGCCCCCGTTCTACTGATTCGGTTGTTTTACGTGCACAAGACATGGTAGCTAGGAGAGTTACATCCAGGAGGAAGGAGCCCCTGATTTTACAATGCAACCGTTTCAAGCGCATCATCCAGTGGTAGCTACAGATTTTGAAATAAAGATCACACTGCTAAATTTGATGCCCAAGTTTCATGGCCTACCTGCTCAAGAGCCTATCAAGCACTTGAGAGATTTCCAGGTAGCCTGTTCTACTGTCAGGCGTGATGGTACTGATGAAACTTCAATTTTGCTGAAAGCTTTCCCGTTTTCTCTCGAGAGAAAATCAAGAGAGTGGTACTACACTCAACCCATGGCAAATGTATCCAACTGGGATACACTCAGAAAGGTGTTTTTGGAGAAATTCTTTCCATCTGAAGTTACTGATAAACTGAGGAAGGATATTTCCACAATTGTTCAGGATGACAATGAAACTCTCTTTGAATACTGGGAGCGCTTCAATAATCTTCTGGAAGCATGCCCCCACCACAGGATTGACAAGATAGTATTACTTAGCTATGTCACACAGGGCATGAGGCCCCAAGATAAGACCACATTGGAAAGTGCTAGCAATGGGTCTATGAAGAAGTACAAAACCACCGATGAGGCTTGGCAATTGATCAGTGATTTAGCTGAATCTACTAGGAACCACAGGCAAAAGCAAGGCCGTTCAAAAGCCGTTGCAGAAGTATCCTCTAATAGAGAGACTGCTGCTCTAGCTCAGAGTATATGTGAGATGACCAACTTGCTGAAGCAGATGCAATTGAATCAACAACAAGCTCAGCAAGCTCCTCCACCACATAAAAACCAACAATTAGTCCCACAAAGAATTTGTAGAATCTGTGCTGATTACAGCCATTACACTGATGAATGCCCGCAGCTCCAACAAGAAGACAATATGGTGGCATCCACTCATAACTTCTATGACCGCCCCAACCAAGGGTACAATCAAAGTGGAAATAATAACCATGGATGGCAGGACAATTCTAACCAGAATTGGAGGGACAACAATAACAGAGGAGGTAGAGATAATCAGGGAAATCAGAGGTGGAATAATAACAACAACAGGCAGCAGAATCAACCTTACAGAGCACCTCACCTGAGGCAAAACTAAGGACCACAGAACAATCAACAGCAGACATCCTAATTTACTCATTCTTCTTTATCTCCTAATGAAGAGCTACTACAATCTTTTGAGCGAAGACAACAGACCATGGAAAATAACATGAATAGTATTAACGCCAGTGAATGGTCTCACCTCTACTTTTCAAGCTCTTATGTCACAGATTGGATCAACGCAAAATTCCAGTAACCAACCTTCAAGCTCCACTGGAATCCCCTCTCAACCATTACCCAATCCAAAGGGAGGCATTAATACAATCACCCTAAGGTCTGGAACCACACTACAGGAGAGGAATCAGGAGGAACCAAGCCCATCAGAACACACCTCAGCTGAAGAGGTAGTAGAAATAGAAGATGTTGAAGAGGAAGAGGACATACAGGACATAGCTGAAGAAGAAATAGCTCAACTACATGAGAAAGCACCAAAAGGCGCAGACACCACAGAGAACACTACTCCAATTCCATTTCCACAACTTGCAAGGAAGCCCAGGAAGCAGCTGGAACCCGACCCCAAAATGGTAGAAATATTCAAAAAGGTTGAGGTAACTGTTCCTCTTTTTTATGTTATTCAGCAGGTACCTAAATATGCAAAGTTTCTAAAAGACTTATGTATCAATAAAGACAAAATTAATGAATTAGAAACTATTCCTTTAGGTAGTTCTATATCTGCTTTAATGGGAGGATTACCTGAAAAATGTAGTGATCCAGGTCCTTGTATAGTTAGCTGTACTATTGGTGGTGTAGTAATTTATGATTGCATGTGTGATTTAGAAGCATGTGTCAGTATAATTCCTTTGTCTATATATGATATTTTGAGGCTCCCTCCCTTAAAAAGGTCGGCAGCTCGTTTTGTGTTAGTAGATAAAAGCATTATTACAGTGGCTGGAGTTGCTGAAGATGTTTTGGTGAACGTTAAAGGACTTATATTTTCCACTGATTTTTATATCTTGGAGATGCCCCATAATGATTCAGATAAGCCATCATCAATCCTACTTGGAAGACCATTCCTGAAGACATCAAAATTCAAATTGGATGCTTTTTCAGGAACATACTCCTTTGAAATAGATGGCCGCATAATAATCTTCAATCTGAATGGAGTCATTGACAATCCCTCAGAAGATCGTTCTATCTTTCAGTGTAATGTCATAGACGAAAGTGTAGCTGAAGTTCACAAGGAAGAGTTAGAAGAGAGGCACACTGGACAAGGTCCAAGTGTGGGGACCCTCTTAACTGACAATGAGGGCACTTCGTCATATTCACAAGCTCTAGATAATCCAGAGCCTGCCCATGATCAAAAGTTAGAATTGAAACCCCTCCTTTCACATCTCAAATATGCTTATCTTGAAGATGAGCAGAGGTTTCCAGTTATCATTGCAAGAGAACTTACTTCTCAACAAGAAGAGCAATTACTTGATGTGCTGAGGAAGCATAAGAAGACAATTGGGTGGAGCTTGGCAGACATAGTAAGCATCAACCCTCAAGGATGTGAGTACAGAATATTTTTAGAAGAGGAAGCAAGACCTGTCATCAACCCCAAAGAAGATTGAATTCCACCATCTTGGAAGTTGTCAAAAAGAAAGTGACCAGACTATTGGAAGCCGGTATCATATATACCATTTCAGACAGTGAATGGGTAAGCCTAGTACAAGTGGTGCCTAAAAAGTCTGGAGTCACTACAGTGAAGAATGAGCATGGAGAGCTCATAGCAACTAGAGTTCAGAATGCTTGGAGAGTCTGCATTGATTACAGGCGTCTCAACCAAGCTACCCGTAAGGATCACTATCCACTTCCATCCATTGATCAAATGCTAGATCGCCTGTCAGGTAAATCACATTATTGCTTTTTAGATGGTTACACATGTTATTTCCAGATTCATATAGCTCCTGAGGATCAGGAAAAGACTACTTTTACATGTCCTTTTGGGACTTATGCTTATAAGAGAATGCCCTTTGGCTTGTGCAATGCACCAGCTACTTTCCAAAGGTGCATGATGAGTCTTTTTTATGATCTTATTGAGGACTGTATGGAAGTTTTTATGGATGATTTTAGCGTTTATGGTGATTCTTTTAGCCTTTGCTTAAATGGATTATCTAGAGTATTAGATAGATGTGTTAATACAAACCTTGTATTAAATTTCGAAAAATGTCACTTTATGGTAAAAAAAAGGAATTGTATTAGGACATGTGGTATCCAATAATGGCATTTCTGTAGACCCAACAAAGGTGAATGTTATTTCTAGTTTACCTTACCCCTCTTCTGTGAGGGAAGTCCGTTCGTTCCTTGGCCATGCAGGTTTTTACAGGAGATTTATTAAGGACTTTAGTAAGGTTGAACTTCCCTTATCCAGATTACTGCAGAAGGATATTGAGTTCGAGTTCAGTGAAGATTGCAAACAAGCGTTTGATAAGCTGAAGACTGCTCTGACTCAAGCTCTAATTGTGAGAGGACCGGACTGGAGCCAGCCATTTGAAATCATGTGCGATGCTTCCAACCATGCAGTAGGAGCAGCGCTGGCTCAGCATGAAGGTAAGGATCCTTTCGTTATTACTTATGCGTCTAAGACTTTAGACACTGCCCAGTCCAATTATACTACTACTGAGAAAGAGCTTCTTGCTATTATTTTTGCTCTGGATAAATTCCGAGCTTATTTACTTGGTACTAGAGTAGTAGTGTATTCGGACCATGTAGCTTTAAAGTATTTATTAGCTAAAAAGGAATCCAAATCAAGACTCATACGTTGGATACTGCTGTTATAAGAATTTGATTTAGAAATAAAGGATAGGAGTGGTAATCAGAATTTAGTGGCAGACCACTTGAGTCGCCTTGAGCATATTAAGGATGATTCTACTCCTATAGATGATAATTTTCCTTTTGATAACCTGCAAGCGGTATCTGAGGTAGTCCCTTGGTATGCACCTGTTGCTAATTATTTAGTTATCGCACATTTCCTCCAAATTTTTCTAAGCATCAAAGAGACAAGCTGAAAAGCGAGTCTAAATATTACATATGGGATGACCCATATTTATGGAGATGTGGCGCTGATCAAGTAATTAGACGTTGTGTGCCTCAATCAGAATTCCAGTCTATTTTAGAGGCCTGTCACTCATCTGAGAGTGGAGGACATTTTGGTCCTCAAAGGACAGCTAGAAAGATCTTAGACTGTGGATTCTGGTGGCCTACCCTTTTTAGAGACACTGCTCAGTTCTGTAAATCTTGTCTCCCATGCCAGAAATTTGGTAATATATCCAGGAGGGATGAGATGCCTCAACAAATTATGCTTTTCTGTAAAATTTTTGATGTTTGGGGCATTGACTTTATAGGTCCATTTCCAAATTCTAACGGATATTTTTATATATTGTTAGCTGTGGATTATGTTTCCAAATGGGTGGAAGCAATTCCTACCCACACTAATGATGCCAACACTGTTGTTTCCTTTGTGAGAAACCATATTATATGTCACTTCGGATCACCACGAGCAATCGTGAGCGATCAAGGCACCCATTTTTGTAACAGGAGACTAACAGGATTAATGAAGAAGTATGGGATAATTCATAAAGTTGCAATAGCTTACCATCCCCAAACTAATGGGCAAGCCGAGGTGTCAAACAAAGAAATTAAGCGTATCTTGCAAAAGATAGTAAAGCCTCATAGAAAAGACTGGAGCACAAGGATACAAGATGCACTCTGGGCATACAGAACAGCATACAAGACACCCATTGGGATGAGTCCTTTCCGCTTGGTTTATGGAAAAGCTTGTCATCTCCCAGTTGAAGAACACAGAGCCTTTTGGGCAGTTAAGGAGTGCAACATGGGAATTGAGAAAGCCGGAGCTGAAAGGAAGTTGCAACTGCAGGAACTAGAGAGCCTTCGCCTAGAAGCTTATGAAAACTCCAGAATATACAAGGAAAAGATGAAGGCTATACATGATCAAAACATCAAGAAGAAAGAGTTCCAACCTGGGGATTTAGTCCTCCTTTACAAATCTCGACTGAGGCTCATGCCAGGCAAGTTGAGATCAAGATGGGAAGGTCCATACAGAGTAGAGAAGGCCAAACTATACGGAGTTTATCACCTAAGCCATCCTTCAAGCTCTGACCTTATTAAGGTTAATGGACAACGCCTGAAGCCATACCATGGCGAGAAGGTACAGAGAAACAAGGAGCTTGAGATCTTCCTCTTGGAAGATCCCCACATAGTAGAAGATTGAGCTAGTGGAATGTCCAACTTACGGACGTTAAAGCAAAGTGCTAGGTGGGAGACAACCCACCATGGTATGATCGTTCTTTTCTTTATTTATAGTTTTTCCTATTCAATAACTCTTCTCTTTTGTAGTACTTTCGTGCATCTGCATCTACACAATAATTTAAAAAAAAAAAGTTTTTTCGCCTACGCGACGCGATCGCATCAGCGACGCGTCCGCGTCACAGGGAGAGTAAAGAAAAATAAAAATGAACAGAAAGTTACGCTGGAGTGTGGCTGGAGGCATGCCAATGGCACAAATCAACCCACGCGACCGCGTGTCCCACGTGACCGCGTGCCCTGAAGTTTTCGACGTTAAAGGGTGCACAATGAAATATTGTGCGACAGTGATGCTGGATTGGTGCTGGAAGCACAATCCTTATCACGTGACCGCGTCGCTGACGCGGCCGTGTCATCCATCTCCTGGCGCACACTCACACGATCGCGTGACCCACGCGATCGCGCCGTCCCAATTTTGGCAAACAATTTAATTTAAACAGAGAGTTGTGCTGGAGCGAGGCTGCACTCGCGCCAGACGCATAATATGGGTCACGCGACCACGTGACCGACGCGATCGCGTCACCTTACTTAAAGCGCATTCACGCGAACGCGTGCCCCACGCAATCGCGTCGCATGCGCCGCACAGCTCATCCATAAATTGCCACATATCTTATCTTTCTCTCCTCCAAATCTTAATTTTTCTTTTCCCTCCTTATTTCTTCCTTCTCCCTTCTTCTTCCAATCTCACCTATCACTCTCTCTTTCTCATCTCCATTACCAAGGTTCTATTTTCTTCTTCCTTCTTCTCTTTTCTATCATTTTATATATTATTTTATATATTATTCTTCTTCTCATTATTCATATTTTCCTTCTTTTTCTTTTCCTTTTTACATGGTGTTAGAAATTTTTTGAGTCATTATCCCTCATTATATGCTTGTGGATTGTTGCAAATTGTTTGACAATTATTTTTATTCTAATTAAGGGATTGCTTGCATGTTCACCTTCATATTTTCTATACCTTATTCATCATGCATGCTATGTGTTTGTGAAAAAGCTCAAATGGCATTATGCACTTCTCTATGTTGTTATACTATTCAATGCTTGCTTTTCACAACTTTCCTTTACTATTGTATTAATTGAATTTAATTATCAATACAAACATGATGGTTTGTTACAAAGTCTTGCTTGGTCTATGCTACTCATGCCCTTTGTCGGCATGCCAATAAACACCTTGCAGTCACTTGTCTTTATATGCACTAGCTATTTTCCATTGTTGGCTTTTCACATGTACTCGCGAGCATGTGATAATGTCAGTATATCTTAATGTGCATCCATCACCCTCTTTTCCGTTTCCTTCCTGGCTGTATATCTTTTTGAATTTAATTTACTTTCTCTTCCCTTCTTTCAGGATGGCCACCAAGAAAGGAAAAGAGAAAGCTACTTCCAAACCACCAGCAAGAAGAGGAACTAAAAAAGCATTAGTGGCAGAGCCTTCTTCAACCGCAGTCAAGCCCTCAACAAAAAGAGTTAAAAGGATAATAAAGATTGATGAAAAGGAGAAAGCTTTTCCAGCAAAGGACACTGCGCGATTTCCCAATCGCTACTGTGAGCATATGTTCCCTATCCTGGCGGAAAGAAACTATAACAATGAATACCTTCTTATCCTCCCGTCCAATATTGCTACCTTTGTTGAGCCGCAAATTGAACGAAGACAATGGGGTTTCCTACGGAGACAGCCAAGGCAGGTCAATCTTTCTTGGGTAGTTGAGTTCTACTCTAACTTCTACATGCCAACCCTGCAGTCTGTTTATGTCCGGCAGAAACAAGTCCCCATCACAGAAGAGGCCATTCAGCAAGCTCTGAGTCTTCCCCTTATTCCAGAAGGAATGGACGCCTTCCAAGAAGCTACACTTAAGCGCTAGAGGTACCAATTTGACTGTGACTCCGTTCTCAGAGTTATCGCATTACCTGGCAGCCGTTGGATCTACGGATACCACCGTACCCGCCCTAAGGGAATCTTGGCTTCAGCACTTACCTTGGAGGCTCGCATATGGGCACAGATTATGTCCCATTACATCTTTCTGAGCACTCATGAGTCCTCCTTCACTGCGGACATGGCCGTTCTACTATGGTGCATCCTTGCAGACCAACCTCTGAATCTCTCAAGACATATCCAGAATGCTATGGGACACGTACAAATTACGGGCAACTTACCTTTCCCCGCCTTGATCTCAGATCTTGTCTCAGCAGCCGGAGTCTCCTACAGAGCTGGGGACACCAAAGCCGTGCTTCCACGGGATGATTAGTATGTCCCTAACGGGAAATACCTCAGACTTCCAGCAGCCACTACAAGTCTTTCTACTGCTCCAGTTGAAGATAATCCTTCTTCAACACCACAAGCACCCACAACTGATGAATTGCTCCAGCAGATAATCGAAAGGTTAGATCGGCAAGAACACAAAGCTAAGTTGAGAGAGCGCCGTAACGAGCGCCGATTCAAACACATCAAGGAACTACTCAAGGGATACTTCAGGGACTCGGATACCCCGGACTCCACCTCTTTTACCAGCACAGGGAGCCATGACGGTCCCGATTGTGGAGATATTGCTACCAGCCCACCCCTGTTCCTGACAGACGGCACTGAGGACGGTGCAAAGCCTTAAGTGTGGGGAGGTCGGTCAGTACCTGACTTCCTGAGGTAATCTCTCTTCTCTAGCACCAATAATTAGGATATTTTAGTTAGATTTTCTTTCTTTTATAGAATAGAATAAATTGCATAGGTTAGGATAGTTGCATGCATGTTCTACTTGATTGAAAAGACAATAAGTTTCTTTTAAGACTCCATCTTTGGAACAAAATTTCACTAAATTTTCAAAATTTTTATGATAAATTTGCTTGAGTTGTATTTGGAACATGATTTTTGAGCTAAAGAACACACAACCTGTAAGGATTTGAGCCTTTATGCATGGTTACATTATTTAACCATAATTATTTCATTCTTGTGTGTTTACTTCTCTTTGATTGTAATCTACATTTTGTTTTATCTTATATGTCCAATATTTATTATATTTACATGCTTGCACATGATTGAGGCCATTATTTGTTTAAACTCACTTATCCAAATTAAGCCTACCCTTTTCAATTACCTTTGTTAACCACTTTGAGCCTTTAAATCCAATTTGTTCTATATTTTACCACATTACTAACCTTAAGCTGAAAAACAATCGTATATCCCAAATTGAATCTTTGGTTAACTTAAGATAGAATTGTGTGTGCTAGTTAAGTATGGGAAATTGTGGGAACAAAAGTTGTTAAGGAAATGTGTCATGAGAATTTAATGGGAATTTGGATACCTACTCATGTGAAACTATAAGAATTAAAAATCTATGTGCATTGATAAGCTATATTTATTTTAATGTTAAATAAATAAATAAATAAATAAATAAATAAATATTTTTATTTATATAAATAAATAAGGGGACAAAATTACTCCAATGTTAAATTCAGAATTCAAAGATCAATGCACATATGATAAAATCAAATATAAAGTTGATACATGAGTATGAATGAAAAAAGGGAATTCTGGGTAGCTAGGTATGAACTTTAAGATTACATTAAAAATATATAGGTTGGGTTGAAGCTTGGGTTAATTAAAGATTCAATTTATTAGCTCACTTGACCAAATGTATACCCCCACCTGTACCTTAGCCCCATTACAACCTTGAAAAGACCTCATGATGTTTGCATTGGTATATTAACTGTTGTTGATTGGTTAGGAGAAAAACAAAAGTTAGAAAGCATGATTAGAGAAGGATAGAGTGATTACCCTATACACTAGAGATTAGAGCGTACATACATTATCAGTGAGGGTTCAATGCTTGAATTTTCATGTTCCCTTCTTTCATGAGTTATCTTCTTGCACCTTTATCTGTTTTATTGTATAATGATAGAATTAGTGGAATTTGACTTGTAATTGTTTTGAAGAGCTTATTTACTTTTGATCAAGTGGGCAAGAATCATATAGTTGCATTTATTTATATATAGGCTTGCATTGCATTTCATGAGTTTCTACATGTTCATGCTTATTTCCTTATCTCCTTCAATTAAGCATGAGGACATGCTAATGTTTAAGTGTGGGGAGGTTGATAAACCACTATTTTATGGTTTATATTGTGTTTAATTGTGTGGTTTTATCATGATCCTTACCCACTTATTCATTAAATTAGCATGAAATTATAATCCTTTCCTGAATTTATAACATGTTTGAAAACTGCTTCCTAGAGACTTTAATTATCTATTTTTAATTCTCCTTTATTCCATTCGATGCCGTGATCTGTGTGTTGAGTGTTTCAGACTTTATAGGGCATGAATGAGTTGGAGATTGGAAAGGAAGCTAGCAAAAATGGAAGGAACACAAGAATTTGAGGAGATAACCAGCGAGAAGTGATGCGGTCGCATGGCTCACGCAACCGCGTGAAGGAGAGCGAATCGTAGTGATGCGGCCGCATGGCTTACGCGGCCGCGCGGATTGGAAAAGCTCAGGCGACGCGGTAGCGTGGACGACGCGAACGCGTGGCAAGGAAAAGCGCGAATGACGCGTCCGCATGGATGACGCGATCGCGTGACATGTGCCATCTGCATAATCTGCAGACTTCGCTGGGGGCAATTTTGGACCTCATTTCTACCCAGTTTTTGGCCCGAAACAGCAGACTAGAGCCAGAGAATATGCAGAAACAAAGGACAGCATTCATTCTAGATAGTTTATAGTTTTAGATCTAGTTTTTCTCCTCCTCTAGGTTTTTCTCTCTTGGTTTTAGAATTTCAATTTTGAGAATTGATCTTAGCATTGGAACATTGAGAAGAGTTATTTTTCCTCATCAAGACCTCGTCATTCTAGTTCGTTCTCTTAACTTGGTTTTATTCTTCCATCTTCTTTGTTTTGTTCAATTTTGTCATTAGAATACTTTCATGATTATTTGATACAAGGATTATTTCTTCCATTTTAATTTATTTCTCCATTCCAATAATCATGTCTTCTTTTAATTCACTTTCATGTGTTATGGATTTATTGTTTGCAATGAGTGAGTAGTTCCCTCACTTGATGGGGAGTTGATTGAAAGGAACTCTTGAGTTGGAAGGATTGAAAAAAAATTGTAATTGGGTTAACTGTTGAATTGTTAGCTAATCACTAACACCAATCCCTTTGAACTAAGTGGGTTGCAACTCGTGAATAGATCTAGCATTCCAACTTGTTTGACTTTCCCTTACCTAGTAAAGGATAACTAAACAGAACAACCATTAATTATAAATTAATCTTGAGATCATTCCATCAATAATAGAGATTCCAACTAATCAACTCCCAGTCAAGGCTTTTATTCATATTATTTAAATTTCCCCTTTTTAATTTTCCCTCTACTTAACTCAACTTCTTGGAACATCTGATTAATAAAATAGCACACTTTTCTGTAACTCGTTGGGAGACGACCTGGGACTTAAACTCCCATTAATTTTTAATTTAAACTCTCTGTGACATATTTCTAAATTGATAGGCAGATTTTCGGTGAGTTAAGAACTATACTTGCAACGTAACTATTTTAATAATTTTTAATTCATCAACTTCTGTCCCTCATCAGTATTCTTGTTGCATCTGCCAACTTCATGATGAAGGATGGGAAGATGAGATTGTATTTCTTCAGTTTGTTTACTTGCCACATCAACTCTCGCATCAATCGTGGAATATACACTTTCTTCCCTTCCAAGATCACCCAAACCAAAATTGCCACTTCCAACCTAATGTATGTCACATGGGTGCTTGGCAACATGTATCTATTGCCACACCCTGGCCTCAGGGATCAAGACTCCCTTTGCTATGCTCACTGGCACAAGATTTTTGCCAATACTGATGACCCATTGTGCTCCAGGATGGGCGATCCTCTTTAACACTTGGTTGAGTTGGAGCTTCCCTTTCCTGTAATTCATGATTATCTTCTGGTAGGCATCTTGACTTGGTGGCAGATGTCGAATACCTAAGAATGTCTCAATTGCCCTTTAAGAAACATCTAGTTGCTTCCCCCAGAAAAATTTGATTTCTAAGACAAGGTGGTAGAAGTTCACATAGAATTCTCGAACCATCATCTTGATGACTTCCACTGGGTCACTCTTTAGAAATCCCTACCAATAGTAGGTAACTCAATCATGCTTAAATAGTGCCAGCTGCTCTGGCATATTAAGTTTCTGCTCTCTTTGTGTGGACTTCGTCAATAGCCGTCATTAAATTTTTTTCTGCCTCCCAATTGTAGAAGGTATCTGGAGTGTTACTTGGGCGATCGTTAGAAG
>NC_029785.2:30046897-30069999 GCF_000816755.2 Arachis ipaensis
AAGAATGTGAAAACATAAACACATTTTAAGCAAGTAAGATGAGAACATTCTAAGACAAGAAAATCATAATTGAAAAGGTAAGCATAATCTAGTAACAAATCTACTCCTCAATTATTTCTAAATTGCAAGTGTCTCAGAATATATAACAATTTAAATCATAATGAGCAGATATTTTATACACTTTTTGGCATCATTTTCACATAGTTTTTGTTATGTTTTGTTTAAGTTCTATTATATTTTCACATTATTTTTGAAAATAAAGGCCCAAAACTGGTGTTCAACGCCAGCCACCAGCCCTATTCTTGGCGTGCAACAACGCCCAAAGGGGAGTAGCTGGCATTGAAATGCCCAAAACGGAGTCCAAGGTTGGCATTCAACACCCAAGAAGGGTCTAGCTCGTGGATTTTTCTCAAGCCCAGCCGAAACACTCACCAAGTGGGCCTCAGAAGTGGATTTTCGCACTACAAAACTAGTTTATCTTATTTTCTGTAATCCTTAGTTATTAGATTAGTATATATAGAATAAGGATCACCATTGTTCAGAACTTTTAGGCCATATTTTTTAATTACATTGTTTCTTTGAATAGTATGAGTCACTAACCTCCTACGGTTAAGGTTAGGAGCTCTGCTAATTCTTATGAATTAATAATATCACTATTCTACTTCAATCTATGCTTGATTCTATTATAAGATGTATCTTCGTTCTTCAACCTTATGAATCAGATGACCTGTGACAATCATCTTCATTCTACATGGGTTCTTGTGAGTCTTTTACGGGATAGTATTGAACCACAAGCTTGATTATACATCTCTTAGATGGCTAATCCACGGCTTCGTTGGGGACTTCTCGAGACATCAGTTCAGCCGAGGTACGAGGCGATTAGGGCCTTTGTGGTATAGGCTAGAACCAAAGGAGTAGCGTTCTCTGATCCAGAAGATTCAACCTTGTTTGTGAAGCTTTGAGTAAGATCACCAAGGGAATGGACTGCTGGAGCTTCACCCCCGTTCAGATTGGATGATCACTGACCCGGCGTTTAATCTGAAGTAGAGTAGATTAATGATCGCTGACCCGGTGTTAATCATATACAACCTACCATGGAATGAATCAATCAGAAATTGGAGTAGATGGTGAGAAAAGTTGATCCAGAAGGAAGAAGCATCTCCGAAGCCTCAACCGTTCTCATACCATTGATTTCACACCTATCTAGTAACGTTTTATTTATTTTTCTGTTTTATGCGTTTTCTTGTGACAACTATATTTTCTATCCACCAAACTAAGATCTGCAAGGTATCCACTGCTTGCTCAAACCAACAATCTCTGTTGGATCGACCCTCACTCAGCTGAGGTATTACTTAGACGACCCGGTATACTTGCCGGTCTATCTGTGCAAAAAGTGCGGAGTCAGTTTTGTGCACCAATTAAGCAAGGCAATACTTAAGGTAAAAATTGATGCAAGGAAAAGTGAAGTTACAATACACTAAAATGAGGTGAATTGTGAATATGTGACATGAAAGAAGGCAATGTGTGTATTTTAAATGTGTGCGCAATTTAGAATACATATACTAGTCACTTAAAAGCAGTATGCCACAAACTCCACTCAAGTATTCAATTTTCTCAATTTAGCATGCCTAAGATGTGTTTCAAAGAGAACAAGTTAAAATAGACAAATAGGTCAAAAGATCTCAAAAACACTTAGGCACTAAAAGAATTGATGCAATTGTGATGCATTGTGTAAAAGAAGAGTTTCAGAGTGTGTGATGTTGTAATTGAAATTCAATTTTCAAAGAAATCAACATGGCATGTACACACAACAAATATACTCAAAACTCAATTAATGAAAAATTTTCAGCACATTACAATCCTTTGTCATAATTTGACTTAATTAATCATGCCAAATAAATTCAAACATCCTAAATCACATAGTAGCTACAACATGCAAGTTAAAACACACAATAGACATAGAGGCATATAATTGAATACTTGGCATGGAAAGCCATAAACAACAAGAAATAGCACAATGAAACGTGAGCATCTTATTCCTTTTTCTAGTTGTTTTTATATTGTTTTTAGTTAGATTTTATTTGTTTTTTACTGATTTTAGTGCAAAATCACCTTTGGATGCTACTTTGAGTTTTTTTTTTCATATTTTTATGATTTTAGGTGAAATTCAGAGTAGTTTGGAGAGGTCTGGAGCAAGAAAGAAAAATGCTAGTAGCATCCTCCCTGGGTGCTGAACGCCCACCTGGCGTTCAACACCAGCAGGGGGGCATAAACCAGGATGCAAGCTTCCCTCCTTGGGTGTTCAACGCCCAAACTGGTGCCGAACGCCAGCATGCAACCCGAATCACACTCAATTGGGCTTCCAAGTGGACTTAGCACTTATTAGTTTTATCTTATTTTATCTTTGTAATTTTTATTTTAAAATAATATCTTTTAGGATTAGCATTTATTAATAGGTTAGTATTTAAAGGAAAGGATCAATTAGGTTTAGGATCTTCTTCGTTCCACAATTTTTCAGAACCCTGTTTTCTCTTTAAATTATGAGTAACTAAACCTCCTAGTTATGGTTAGGAGCTCTGTTTATTTCTGTGGATTAAGATTATTATTCTTCTATTTTAATATATGTTTGATTCAATTCTAAGGTGTGTTTTCATTCTTAATCTTATGAAACTGGGTGGAATGGGAGTATAACCCCTTTTTCTACATGGGTTCTTGTGATCTTTGGGAGAGTTCGTTTGAACCACAGCTTGAGAACACACCTCCTAGACGGCTAATCCACAACTTGTTGGGGACAAGCAACATCTGTTCAGCCAGGATCTGGGGTGATTAAGGCCTTTGTGGTATAAACTAGTTTTCTGAACTTCACCCTCCAATCCAAATTGGATGACCACAGGAGTGGCGTCTGATGAGGATCAGAGGAGATTAAATCACTAAGGGATTAGGGTTTAATCATTTACAATTTGCCATAGAATGAATCATTCATTGTTAAAATAGTTAGTAAGAAGTTTTAATCCAGAAAGATAAACATCTCCCAGACCTTAACTATTTTCTTATATTGATTTTACACCAATTTCTCATTGCTTTCTTTATTATCTTGTTTCATGCATTTTCAACAACAACTCCTTTTACTGTTTGCCTGACTAAGTCCAACAGGATAGCTATTTCTTACTCAGTCTGACAATCCTCATGGGATTGGCCCTCACTCACCTGAGGTATTACTTGGATGACCTGGTGCACTTGCCAGTCAAGTTGTGTGAGTTCCAATTTCGCGCACCAAGTTTTTGGCACCGTTGCCGAGGATTGTTCGTGATTGACAACTACCGGTTGTCTTATTGCTTAGATTAGGTATTTTTATTAGTTTTTGAATAATTATTTTGCTTTTTAATTTTTGATTTTCATCTTTGTTTATCTTCCTTGATTTTTTATTTCTATCTTATTTATCTTTCCCTTTTATTTTCAAATTTTTGTTTTAGTTATTTTATTTTCATTTAATTTCAAATTTTAAGTTTGGTGTCCCTTTAGTGTCTTTCCTTTCTTTTTAAATCCTTTTCTTTCTGATTTTCGAAAATTTTTAGGTTAATTCTTATATTCTTTTTTTCAAAATTTCTTGTTAGTTGCTTACTTTATTTTGTTTTATTTCTTTTTGGATATCTCACTTGGAGTTTTCTATACTCTAACATAGAGACTCCTACCTTTTCTTTGTTCTTGTTGTTTATGAGCAGGAACAGGGACAAAGAACCCCTTCTTGATTTTGATCCTGAACCGGAGAGGACCTTAAGGTGGAATTTGCAATAAACTAAAGCTTACAAAGCCGGAGAGAATCTCACGGAAATGTTTGAGAAGGAAGCTGAAGAGACCACTATGGCAGCTAATCTGAATGCTGAAGAGAAAGCAAAGAAGGTGCTTGGCTCATACACTGCACCCACTTCTGACTTTTATGGGCACAGTATATCAGTATCTGCCATTAGTGCTAATAATTTTGAGTTCAAGCCTCAATTGGTCACTTTGGTGCAACAGAATTGTCAGTTTCATCGACTCACGCAGGAGGACCCCAACAAGTTCAAATCTAACTTCCTACAGATCTGTGACACTGTTAAGACGAATGGAGTGAACTCTGAGGTTTACAAGCTCATGCTCTTTCCTTTTGCTGTAAGGGACAGGGCAAAGTTGTGGTTGGATTCTCAGTCCAAGGAGAGCCTGGACACATGGGATAAGGTGGTCACTGGATTTCTGGCCAAGTTTTTCCCACCTCAGAAGCTAAGCAAGCTTAGATTGGAAGTCCAGACCTTTAGACAGAAAGAGGGAGAGTCCCTCTGTGAGGCTTGGGAGAGGTACAAGCAGCTGATCAGGAGATGTCCTCCCGACATGATTTCAGATCAGACCAGGCTAGAGATCTTTTATGATGGCCTTTCTGAAATACGAAAAACACACCAAAACTAATTTCCCAAACACTAAGAAAAATAAAGAGAAATATTGTATAGAAATATCTTAACAAAACTAACATGAAAAATGAATAATTTAATAGCTTCAACGAACATAAGGTTCTTGGTTGGTATCGCCGAGATAAGAAAACATCATATTTGGTTCAATTTCTAAAAGTCAACATTTATTACTCAGCAGGTAGTGTTTTAATTAAGCTCTCTGCTGTTTTTGCAGATTCTTCAATAATGCATACTATGCAAGAGTTGGAAGAGTAAGCACATCTGAATTAAACATGTTGGAGATGAGCTTTCTATTTAGGATAGATTTTAGGCTTCATATTAGTATAGGAACTTTTGGAAAATATTGTTGGCAATTGGGGAAAGAAGCAATCCAAATTGAAAGGCCTATGCAGGCTTGTAGAATCAAAGAAAACTAGTCAAAGTCAAACAAAGATGATGCTACTTGTGTTAATCAAATGATCAGTGATAAACCCCAATTTTGTGGTTTATCTTGTGTTGAATTTAGGGGATTTTATCAGTTTTTCTCACATTTATTCAATGAAATAGCATGGTTTTGTGAATTTCTCCTAATTTGTACTTAAGAGTAAAAACATGCTTTTTAGGCCTTAAAATTGCTAATTTTAATTCGCTTTAATTTCATTCGATGCCTTGATATATGTTTGTTAAATGATTTTAGGATTAGAAGGCAAAGATTGGGTTGAAGGAAAGAAGAAAAAGCATGCAAAAATGGAGAATTCATAAAGAGATGAGGGTTTGCTGAACTCAAGGCCACGCGCACGTGTCACCCACGCGTACGCGTGATAAGGAGATTTGCTAGCGACGGGCACGCGTCACCCATGCGCACGCATGAAGAGGACTTTTGCAATGCGATGCATATGCGTGACCCATGTGTACGCGTGACAAGCGGCACGTGACCTCACTAAAGGCAATACGCTGGGGGTGATTTCTGAGTTCAAGGAGGCCCAAATCCAACTCATTTCTGATGCTTTTGAACCCAAGGACTGCAAGGGAATGGGGGAGGAGTCATAGTAGAGTTTTCATCATGTTTTAGGATAGAATTCTAGAGAGAGGCTCTCTCTTCTCTCTAGATTTTATGGTTCTTATTTCAATTTTCTTTATGATCTAGATTTTAATCTTTTTCATTTTAGTTTTCCTTAACTTTTATTTGTTCTAGCACTTTAGTTTATCTACTTTTCTTGTTAATTTCTTATTTTGCTCTCTTTTATGTTGATGAACTCTTGTTAGATTTTAATTTCCTTTTAATGCAATTTTATGTTTCCATGTCTTTTTATGTTGATCTTAATTGCTATTGTTGATTTCTTGCTTGTGTTAGTTATGGGTTTTATTAATTCTTGCAATTTATGATGTTTACTTTTATTGCACTCTAGGTGTTTGATAAAACATTTTCACTATTTTTTGAGTAGTTTTCTTTACTCTTGGCCTAGGCTAAGGAAATTGAGTGACCTTGAGTCATTGGGTCTCATTGAATTGGTGATTTGAGAACCCTATGTGGTCAATTTGATAACCATTAATGCTATCCTACTACTAAGTCAATTAGTAGCTAGGTTAGAACTTATGGATTGATGTTGATCAATCCTATTTGACGTACTTCAAGCGTTGAAGTAGACATTGTATGTACTTCAAGCATAGAAGTAGACTAAATGGGTTGGTCCCTCATAATTGTCAATACATGGTTTGTAGACAAGGATGGGTGATCTTAATTCCTATGCCTAGCCAAGAGTTATTTTTCTTTCCTTTATTAGTTAATTTGTCATTTACTTTCTTGTTATTTACTTTTCTTGTCAAACCAATAAATCAAACCCCCCTTGCCCCTTCATATCCAATAATTGATCACTTCATTGCAATTCCTTGTGAGACGACCCGAGGTTTGAATACTTCGGTTAATTTTCATTGGAGTTTGTACATGTGACAACCAAACATTAAAATTTGATTGAGAGTTATTCGTTGGTTGGGAACTATACTTACAACGGAATTATTTGTGTGAAATTCCTAACTGATGATAATACTCTTTCAATCATCTCTTATAATTACCTCTGGTTTGTTGCAGGGAACAGCGTTGGTGGTCCTCGCCAAACTTGTCGCGGCCCTGAAATTGGTCGGAGGAAACTTAGCTGATCACAGGTTCCTCTTCCTTGGGGCTGGAGAGGTAAAACTTTAATTATGAGATTCCCTCTTTATTTTTTTAACATAAATTGCCTTTTGGTTGAGAAGGTAAAAGTTTTATAAGATTTTATTTTGTTGATATTATTTACATGTATTATTTTTTTTGTCCCTTCCTGTGATTGTGATCTTAAACCCACCCTATTTGTCACTTTGTTTGTGTGCATTAATCTCTATTCTTTCTTATGTTGTAGATATTTAGTGCCACCATAACCCTCTGTTCATGCTTTAGTGGTTGGCATTAGTATAATCCTGAATAGGTAAATGTTGATTTAGGGGATATATTTACAATACAAACCACGTAGGTGAAATACCCAATCTAATAGTGATTGAAAGTGAGTCATACTATATGTGTAGTATTATGATCTGGCACTGGCATAAATCTGATTAAAACTGTATGGCATATTTAGTTACTATTCCATGTACGGCCATGTTGAGAAGTTAGCTGAAGAGATTAAAAAGGGGGCTGCTTCCATGGAAGGAGTAGAAGCAAAACTTTAGCAGGTTTGTATTGAAAAATCTATCTTGTTATAAGTCTTTTCTTTAGAACTCATTGTTCTGAGAATTTTTTGGGAATTCGCATGCTGCAGTTATAATATTGTTAACACATGCAGGTACCTAAAACACTACCTGAATAGGTACTTGGGAAGATGGGAGCACCTCCGAAGAGTGATCTGCTGATTATTACACCCAATGAGCTACCTTAGGCTGATGGTTTATTACTTGGATTCCCAACGAGATTTGGACTCATGGTTGCTCAGTTTAAGGCATTCTTGGATGCAACTGGAGGCCTATGGCGTACATAGGCAGTAGCAGGAAAGCCTGCCGGAATCTTTTACAGCATCGATTCTCAAGGAGGCGGACAGGAGACCACCTCGTGAATTTCCAAATCTGTCTAATTTTGCTTCCATTACTTGCCATTTCCCCCCATGAGCGTCTTTTTAATGCTGGTTATAGATATTTGTGAACTACATTGCCTTATTTTTTGCATACTTACTCTTAGATTTTATCACAGGCTCTAATGAACAAGCATTTTTACTTTTATATTTAATTTTGATGTTAAAATGAAATAATACTTAAAAAAGAGATGATTTAATAATATTAATCAACATCTTAATATATCGACAAATGTGAAATATTATATTCCTTGCCACTTCCAAATTTGTTAGTTAGTTTTTTTAGTTCAGTATATTTTTAAAAGGAGAATATATATTAAGATTTCTTCCTACAATGAAAATATACTAAACTATCTAATTTGTTTGATAAACTGAGTTTGCAAATATTTAAGGCTGGAGTGGTTATTCATTTTGGTCTATATTCTCAGCAAAGGGAGCCAGATTAAGCCAAGACCAGGTACTAATTATTAGTATGTATATCTCTCTAGATAGCTAGTTAGTTGTATTTGATTTATTATTAATACTGTTAGTGGAGTAGATAGTAATTGAGTGTCTTGCAAAGTGAGTTCTTGAACTTTGAGAAAGTTAAGAGAATGACAGATACATACAAACAAGATGGAGCCAAAGAGGTTAAAAAGATAGCTACTCCTAATTAATAATGAGTTCTTATCAAATAGCATATTTCTTGTGAGGTTGCTGGTTTAGTTTTCTCTTCTTCAAAATGCTGGTAGTTTATTCTTTATTTGAGCAACTAATTATTTCTAACGTTTAATTTTCTTTTGCAGGTAATATTTATTCACACGGACATGAACAATGAAAATGTTGGAAAGACTTGTAGCAAACTTTTTGTGTAAGACCCAGAACTTTTGAAAAAGGGCTATCATGAGCTAATTTCAAATTCAATATTTCTGTAGCTTTAATTTCAGAAATTTCTTTATTAAAGAATATTAAAGCAAGTTTCGATTAATTAAATTTGAAATAAATTAAGATTATTATCTAATTTTACAATTATTGAATTATTTTCTGTATTCAAATTAGAAAGTTGGTAGTTGTGAAATAATAAGAATTTTTATATGATTTGGACTAAACAATTAATATATTGATACTACTATTTTGGAAGAATAAAGGATTTAATTATATTATTTCTAATTATCTGATTTGGACATTTTATTGAAGATAAATTGTAAAATTGATGAGCAAATAGTATTTTCTATATACAATTAGTGTTGGATTTAATTTGGGTTTCAATTACTATATTATTCCCAATTTCATTTGAAATTACTAAAATGCCCCTAGCCCTAACTTTTGAAAATAAAACCCTAATCCTTCCCAAACCTAGCCGCCGCAACCCTTTCCCCCAAATCAGGCAGCAGCCTCACCCTCCCTCAGCGTAGCAACACACACACGCATAGAGGAAAACATCATAGAAGAGGAGATGGAATCGGAGAGGCAGGGACAGCGCCACAGCCAGGGCTTACCAACGCCGCAGTCACCGTCACGCCTTCTGCGATAAGCCTCGCCATTCTGCTTTCCGTCAAGTCCGTCTCGCTGCTGATGTCGCTGAACCAGGCTGAGAGAGAGAGAGAGATCGAAACGAGCCATGAGAGAGGGTGACGAGCGCGAGCCAGGACTGGGAAGGAGAAGCCACTGCCGTGCCCGCCACGAGCCCGCCATTGCGGTGGAGTCTGAACGCCTTCGAGGTTCCTGCCGCCACCTTGGAGCCGCGTCGTTGTCGCTGCTAAGGCCTCCTTCGTCGCTGTCCTTGGCGGCTCACAAACCAAGAGTGCACACGCGGGGTGGAGGAAGGTGCTGTTGTCGCCTCTGCCGTCTGGAGCTACGCCGCTGTGCCTGTCTGCTGGAAACCGCCACTGAAGCGGTGTCGTTTGGTAAGCACTAAACCGTCTTCAGCTTCCTTATCCGTTAAAATTCATCTCTGCCATGAGAGTTGTACTGAGGCTGTTTGTGCTAGGAGTTATCGTGAGTTGCCGCCGCCGGACCCACGCCGGAGCTACTGCCATTCACCGCCGCTGGTGTTGTCCGTCGCCGTGCTTGCCACTCGGAGCGGCTGCATCGCTGCTTCCAACGATCTGCTCACCGGGAGTAGCGCGGGTATTGCTGGAACCACCATCGGGGCTGCCGCTACTCGGTGTAGTTATTTCCTTGTTGCGGTAAGCATGTTCATTTTGGAAATCCTTTTTAGTCAGTATTCTGTTATGCTTGGTTAAAGATTTTGAGGCTTGGTAACATAGGTTCGAGTTCTGATTGCTGCCATTCTGGTCATTGGGTGTAGCGCGGTTGTTACCAGAACCACCGCCGGGACTACCGTTGCTTGATTTGGCCGTTCTTTCTTAGTTTCGATAAGCGTTTTTGATTTGAAAGCCCTTTTGGTTATTGTTTTGTTATCATACGCTGAGGTTTTGTGGTGTTAATTGCTATAAGATTGAGTCTCAGTTATTGTATGTTGCGATTAGTGTTGCCATGGTTATTGCGAAAGTGGCTGGGAGCTGAGGTTTTGGTTGCCGTCAGTTCGGGTTGAGGCGGAAAGGACTCTGTGAGATGTTTGGGTTTTGGATTTTTGTTTTGAGGTAGGGGCGCTTTCCAAAAACTATGTTTTATGTATTGAAATTATTACATATGGATACAGATGTGAGACAATGTGTATTTGGTGATTGTATCAGTGTTATGTATTGTTTGATTGTCTCAAATGATAATAAATGTTTGTTGGCTGGATTGTTGTGCGGTTTTGTGAAAGATAATGCTTTTCAAATTGATTTTTTTAAAGATTTGAGATCAAGTTTAATCCGTTGAGAATTGATTTGAGTTAATTTTCTTGAAAATGTGAAAAATAGAATACACTCTTGGATTCAGCCTGGTTTGCTTTAAATGATCTGGTGTTGATAAATGATTGTTGCTGAACCATTTCTTTAAAGCTTTAGAAATGAGTTTATTCGGCTGATAATGATTTGATTTTGAAACAGTTTCCTTGAAATATGGAAATGAGGTGACTGTTGGATTTGGCTTGCCTTTGAACTGATTTTGGATTTTGGGCTGTTGAAAAGGATTGTGGAACGGTTTTGTTGGGACCCGAACTGGGTGGCAAAGTCCAAGTTTTAGGGAAGATGCTGCCGAAATTCCGGTAGAATCTGGGACTTTACTAAAACATTATTCGAAAACTCATGAGTTAAAGATTTCTACTATGTTTTCTGAATTATTAAGAAAGGGATGACTTATGCTTCTGAAATGAATTATTAAAAAGGAAATTGTGATTTAGTCTTGTTTCTTAAGAAAAGTATTATATTTCCCTTGTGAACAAGTCATTTAGATGAAACTTATGCTTTAAGGCTGTTTTAAATGTGAAAAGGGTTTATGCCTTTGAATTGATTTGAGGGTTTCAATTAGAGAAGTTTCAGTGACTTTGAAAGAACCTGAACGTCTATTGACAAGTTTCATTCTAAACTGTTTTGGAAAAAGTTTTAAGTACTCTTTGAGTTCTGAATGTTTGCAAGACTAAAACAATTTTTGAGCAGTTGAAACGCTTTAGAACTTCCCATGGGGTTAAAGCTGGTTTTTGTTTAAGTAAAGGAAATGGCTTTGAAAAGAGTAATTGATTACATGACTCGGTTTGCCTTAGATCCTATTTTTTTACTCAAATCAGGAAGCCAAGATTTTAATGATTTTAAGGGAATTTGATGAAATGAGTTATGTTGATCTCCCCTAAAGACTTGAGACTCTGCCAAGGAACTTTTGTTATAAAATCCCGTTGTTGGATGGATAATTTTAAATGTTTCAAAATAAATCCTTAACTTGCCATGGTTTTGGAAGTTTTGGAAAGAGAATGCTGAGGGTGGCTTTGTTTTAAAAAGGGAACTTACTTTGAGTAAGAGTGGCTTATAAGCCTGAGATGATTTCAGAAATGAGATCTTTAAAGCCAAGGCTGAAAAGAGTTAAAACTTGATTTCAAAATGAAATGAATTGAGAAAAAGTGATTTATGGCTTAAATACTAATTTTATGAATTTGATGATGTTGAATGGTGGAAGTGCTATTTTGTTATGAGCTGGAATGGCTGTGTATGCTATTAAATTATGGCTGATTGCCGAATGAATTATGAGCCGTATGGCTAATTATGAATTATGAATTTAAGCCGGATGGCTGAGATGGATGTTAATCTATGGCTGAGAATGAATGCATATATGCTGAGATATTGATAATTGTGATTTTGCACTTCCACTATCTGAGACACGAGTTCCCTGGAAGAAAGCAGTGGCTAGCCACCATGTGCTCTAGGTGGAGACTCGAGACTCTGTTGACCCTATGTCGTAAGTGTGGTCGGGCACTGTGAAAGTCACGGATGTGCTCGCCCCCGTGAATATACACCAGTGAGGGTGTTGGATATGAATTATGATTATGATCATGATGATGATCGAGATTAACTCGAGTTGGGGATGCGCGACAGAGGGACAGTCCAATGGTTAGCTACCAGGACTTGTCGGGTTGGCTCTATAACCGACAGATGATATCATCAACCACTAGGACAGGCATTCATCATATGCATCTATGTGACATTGTTTGGGTGTGCATATTATACTTGGTTTGCCTTTGTGACTACTTGTGATTAACTGCTAATTGTTCTACTTGCAATAACTGTTTGTTTGTGCTTGAATCTTCCTATTTGTGTTTGCGACTGAGACTTTGTTGGACTGTGGTGATTGGTTGTTGGTTGGAGTGTTTGGGCCTAGGGCCGTGGCTGAAATGAGGTGGACCGATGGTTGGTTTCGGTTTTATGTTTCTGGTTTGGAAAAGCATGAAAGGCTATTTTGGTTCAGCATAGATAAACCTTTTTGAAAAGCTTTTGGGTTTTTGAGAATTGAACGGTTCCTCTTTCAGAAAAGATTTCTGACTTTACTTTTAATGTAAACCGTTATCTTTGAAAAGAGGCATAAGACGGTTATTAATCACTGGTACGGTTTATCTTCACGTATCCTATTACAGTAATTCCCAAAAAACCCTCTACTGAGAACCCTTTCGAGGATGATGTTCTCACCCCCTACATTTTTCCCCTTTCAGGATATGGACGCAGAAGTCATGAAGAGCTTATCTAGTTGTTGTCATGATGTTTGTATTGCTTTAGTTATTGTTTATTGTTCCCTCGCCTTTATCTTGATATATTCTGTAAGAGGGATAGGGATTGTATTGGCTAATGCTGGTAATACTACATATATATAGATGTACTCTTTATGAGTTTTTGTAAGTTGTATGGTATCTATAGATGTATGTTATCGAACGAAAGTATTTTTGGATCGGTATTGCGGTTTAAAATTTGAAACAGGCCCATATTTTAGTATTAAATAGTATAAGAGTCGCCGTAATGTCCGAGCTATCAGAGTTGCGCAGCCGGAAGCGTGAGCTTTGATAGTTAGGGTGTTACATTTTGAGCATCTCTAGGAAAACTCCGAATGTAATAGAACTAATAATATTTCTTAGTTTGATACTTTGTATAGGAGTTATTACTTTTTTTTTTTGCAATACTAAAAAATCATATATTATGTTTAATACTTTGAGTTATATAATATTTTGTCTATGGATTATGATTTTGTTATTGTGGAATTTTAATAAAAAAATTATTTGTTTAGCATGATAAAAACAACAGTAAAAACTGTATTTTTAAAAGATAAAAAATATCACTTTTATCCGGTAAAAAAGACGGTTTGTAACTGCCATTTTAAACAACATGAAACACCATTTTGACCCGATAAAAACTGCAGTTCCAAATGCCGTTTTAACCAATAAAAACGTCACTGCTAGGATAAAAACGGCGGTTCAAAAATGCCGTTTTAACTAACAAAAATGTCACTTTGTTAGGGTAAAAATGACGGTTCAAAAATGCCATTTTAACCAATCAAAGAAAGCCATTTTTACCATGGAAATAACGGCGGCCAACCAAAAATTGTCATTTTATTTGGAAATAACGGCGGTTTGAACTGCCGTTTTAACCCAGAAAATGTGTGGTAGATTTGTGAAAGCCGCCGTAATAACCAGAATGGCACCCGGAATTACGTCGCTTTCTAAAACCGTTATTCTTGGTAATAATGGTAGTTTAAACCGCCGTAAATATCCAAAAAAATTGTCGTTTTAACCAGAATTTTTTGTAGTGACTTGAAGTTAGAGGAGATTGCCGAACAATAATAGGTGGTGGAACCTTAAAATCCTGAAAAGTTTAGATTCGAAAAGAAGATGAAATAGAAGTGAAATATCACCTATGCAATCAATAATTCTTGAGAACAATGGATTGCATAGACAAAGCAATGCATTTATATCCTCTATGGTCTTTGTACTCTGTTTTCTTCTAATACTTTTATTACCAAGACCCAAAAAAATGGATTGCATAGACAAAGCAATGCATTTATATTCTCTAATTATATTATGGTTAAAGGATAAATAAGTCTTGTTTCTCTGGAGAATTTAAAAGGTCGAAGTAGACTTTAGGAAGAATATTTGATGATTGGTAGTGAATGTTATGTCAGGTGACATATCTGTTTATGATACTCTGATTTTATCATTTTTTGGCTAAAACATAATGCCTGAAAATAAGTTAAAATTTGTCTAAATTAAAATTGTTGATTTTAGCTATAATATAAAATATATAGATGCATGCACACACAGAGCATTTACACTTTGTAGCTGTATGCATATGTATCATTATGCACAGATGTATATTAATTGCTCCCTCAACAGTTATAGTAAATCAAAGTCATCTATATTGTGGGTGGTCTAATAATATTTTATTTTTCTTATATTTTAGGTTCCAAGTAAATCAAAGTCAGATAATAAAAATATTCTAGAATCATCTACTTTAACAGAACGTGTTTCTAAGTATCATGCTAAGTCATTACCTCAAACAAGGGAGAAGTGTGATTCTTTCACCTAGAAAGAAGCAGGTATATTTATACCTAAAATTGAAGAAGTTAAAATAGCACACTACAAGAAAAAATAATATTTGTAATAAAAAAAATTGTTACAAAAAACCAAAATTTTGAAACAAAAAGATAACAAAAAAAGGTCTTGCAATATGTTTTTTGTAACAAAAAATAGAACTGTTACAATTCAAAGTAATATTTTGTAACAAATTTTTTTGATACAAAAACCGAAATTTGTTACAAAAATGATAACAAATTTTGATCTTCAAAATATTTTTTCCTATCATAAAATTTTGTTACAAAATATAACTTGATTTTGTAACATTTTTTTTCTTTAGTTACAAAAGCACAATATTTATTTTATAATAATTTTTTTATTTTTTAAATACAAATTGCATGCATAATTTACCAAATTATTTTTTTTAATTAACTGATATATTAAGTATTTTACTGAGTAAATTGATATTTATATAATATGTAAACATATAGATAATTCAAACATACTTCATTTAACTAAATTTTTTTTAAAACAAAATAACATTAGTGTCTACATTGATTAGTTCTACAAGTTATATTTCTTACACTAGTTCAACCAAAAGTTAAAAGTGTAACATAGATTAGTGTCTCTATGAATCAAAATATTCTTGAGTTCTTTAGGTAGCATGTTGTCACCATTTTAGCACTCCTGTAAATGAGAAAAACCGAAACAAAAAATTAAAAACAAGATATAACACCAATTATAATTTTTTCCATTAACTTTTATTCAAAATTTTTAGAAAAATTTTAGCAAAACCTCCCCTAAAACGTGGATATTTCCACCATCTACGGTTCCATAAAAAACAGCCAATTCATTACTTATTTCTCAGCCAATACACAATATAGTAATTTCAAGGCACAAGTTACTAGGATTGTGAATTTGGGAAAAAAAAAAGACCCTAGATGAAATTGAACGTATGATATCTCACTAGTACCTAGATATAGACATGAAAAAATAAGTAACCATAAAGGTTTTAACTGTTCTTATTTTGGATATAAAGGCTAATCCAACAAGCTTTCTAAATCTAGAATAGACTAAGTAAGCAGCATTTTTCATTTCACAATATAGCCTACTAACAATCAGATAATATGAATCCTAATTGGCAGCTTCATTTTTTATTTGCATACATCCTCCAAAGGTTGTAAGCCACATTTCATAATCATTAACAAATATGCAGGATTACTTATTATCTCTTAATCAAACATGTATGATCAAAATATTTTCAAAATGCTCACTAATTTACTATGCACATATCAACATTCAAAGGAACTTATAAGAATGGCGATTAATTTGCCATCAGGGCTCCACACGGCCTGCAAGTTTTTCTCTTCCTTTTGCAAAGAATACAAATCTCTCTTGTACTTTCCGAATCTCAATCTATGTTGCACTAATAGAAAATCCAATACACTGTCAAGCTTATATTCCATCCTTTACCCCCTCCCCATAAACTCCCATATACCGCATATTGCAGTAATTTACCCCTCAAGAAACCCAGTCCAACATTTTTCCCCCAAAAAATAGACAAACCCGATCATAACATTACAGAAACTCTGCTCCATGACACCATGAACACAATATCAAACGTGCAAAATAACATAATGTAAACTCCAATAATGTTTTTCATGCTTTTACACTCACAAAGTTCCATACAAGAAAAGTGAGATTCATATCAAAACACAAGAACAAGAACATGCAGAACAACCAAAAGAAATCAAATTTAATCCAAATTTAAATTACTTCCTTTAAACCAAATTTTAAACTCGTTATTTCTCCTTTCATGTCGTCCAAATGTAATCTACTTCCTTTAGATATAACTATTTTTAGCATTCCACACACCAAATTATAGAATAAAAGACAAAGCACCATACCTCTTTTACTTTACTTGGCATTTTTAGTTCTAGCCATGTTTCAAAACATGGCAAAGTATTTCCTAACCATAGCCACACCAGATTTTTCTCCTTCAATGCTGCTCCTAAAATACTCCATGAAATCTTGCATCTGAAAAAAGAGACAGTGGACAGTTTTTATGACCTCTCCACACAAAACATAATTTGAGAACTCTTCAAAATAATGTCAAGTCTAGCGAACTTCTCCCTTGTACTAAGTTTTTCATGCAAAACAAAATAGATATACTAGACCTTCTTCAAGGTTAAAAATATGTAGATAAATTAGGGACAAGATGTGAAAGATAATATTACAAACTATCAGAAGAAAAATAACATGTTATTCTCAATAACAAATATTTATCATAAAGCAGCATAATATAAGGACAAGATGCATAGCTTCGTAGTGTACACTTAATAAAGGAAAAGAAAGCTAAGAAACACACAAGTCAACATGTTTGCAATATCAAAGTCCTTTCAGGTAAACAAATAATGTAAATCATCCCCCTCCCTCAAACAAAAGCTCTTTATCACTTTGTGCAAAGCAGCCAAGGTGGGATGGTTGACAGAAACATAAATGAGAATGGGAATACGAATAAGATGAACTATAGAATTTGATTTTTCCCATATTTTTACAAAATCATACTATAAAGTTTCATAAGACAGATTTGACTTGTGATGACAACAAAATCGATCATCTCACAATTATAACAATATATAATATATGCTGATTACTTATCCAGTAACTTAATATCACTACAAGAATATGGCTTATTAGCTACAACAAAAGGGTCGTAAAATCATCGCTAATCTGATGCAAAATATAATTTGTGAAGGATTAGCTACCACCTAGAAACTAATGCTTTCCTCGCTAATTACAAGTCGCAGATCAGTGAGGCAAACACAACAGTCGCTAATTCATCAGAAAATTTTTTAGCTACCGAATAAATAGTCGCAAATCCATCACTAAAGTAAAAGCTAATTCCATAGAAGAAATAGACTAAACGATAGTCGCTAATTAGCGACAAACTCTGCTGCAGCAGACTCATCGCTAAATGCAAGCTAACTTCATAGATGGAATGCTTAGTTGACGCTAATTAATGAAGAATTTTTCCAAACCAAACTCGTCGCAAGTTGTCCGCTAATATAGTTGCAAATCTGTCATATTTTGTAGCAAATATATAGCTAATCTTTGAAAATCCTTAATCAAATTTGTAGGAATTTTGTCGCTAAACCAAAGCTATGCTAAATGATAAAGTAAAGTTTTGAAGTAGTTGCTAACTTGCTAGGAAATAATATGTAGCCAATTAGTTGCAATACTATCGCAAAATGTCATAAAAAATTCCTTTTAAATTAGTAACAAATCGATAAGTATCTCACATTACAAGAAAAACTGACTTTTGCCACGCTTTAAAATGCAAAAAAAGTGTAGCGATATCTTTTCACCATGCTTTTAAAGTGTGCCAAAAAGTGGCGATACAACCACGCTTTTAAAAACATGCCGTTAAGTTGGTTTTGGCTACGCTTTGCCAATAGGAGACATACACCCATGCTTTTGAAAGGAGAAAACAAGAAAATATAAAAAGAATTGATTTTTTATTGATTTACATAATTATTTACATGATATAATTATAATTAAAAAATTACAATTCTATAACAAAACTAATAATTTAATTTACACAATGCGAATGTAATGCCAATAAGCTATAACCACCTTTGTTTCAAGATGAAATATGGAGAAAAATGCATGACCCATTTTTGGTAAATTTACTGAGAAACCATCAATTGAGTGTTGATTACCTGATCAGTTCTACATATTACAAAAAAGCAACACAAATCAATAGAGAAATGAAAAATTTTGTCCATACATGAGGTCATAGAATTATAAACCAAACTAACCCATGATGCAGAATTCCACAAATGAATTCATAGAAAATGATCACCAAAAAAATAGCAAGAGATTCAACAAAAAAGAAAAGAAAAGAAATTCATAATCATAAAGAATCTAACAACAGTCAAAATCAAAGGTACTGTACTACACTACACATCATGTGATTCTTGTTTGCATTGCAAAAGAAATTAATCAAGATAAACAACAGAATCAAATTGAAGAAAGCAAGATGAGAAATTAAAGCAGAAACTTTACTAATAAACACAAACATAATTCATTTTCAGCTCCTCTCAACCGAAGAGAATAGGGTGAGTTGAAAATAGCATGAGCCAGCAAATAGTTGAATAATTGATAAGAGACATTGAAAAAAGAGAGAGTAAAATAATTGAGTATTTAACACTGACCTGAAACCAAACATTTGATTCCCATTAAAAGAGATTGCATTAGAAAATAGGTTCAATAACATCAGTCTATAGTAGTAATTTGTGCAAGTTCAACCAACTCAATTAGTAGAGGATGTTAACCTTCTTTCCAGGAGCTACTCTTTTGCCTGGTGCCTGAGCACTTTTCCCTTTACTAGGTTCTTTCAACTTGCTCTTTTTCTTCTTCTGTTTCTTGAAAATTATATGAAATCATTATCAGGAGAGAAAAAGAAGTGCAAAACAGTTAGTATAAATTAAACAAAAGGCACAAAGTGTTCTTTTTCAGTGACCCTTTTAAAAAAAAACAAAGGCTAGTTGGCACAGAGAAGATGTAAGATGTCACTAAATCAGTATATTTATCTCACCTGTCTTGGTGCTGCGATTCATCTCTATCAGCACTTTTGACTTTCCATTTTAAGCTTGGAGAATGATTAACACCTGCATTTTTGCCAGCTTCCTCAGCTGTCTTATGTGCTTTGTTTCCTTTAACTTCAGATTTACCTTTCTCAGCAGTAGAAATGGGAAAACCATCCTCATCTTCACTTTCCCTATCATCTTCTTCACGTTTCGAAACAGGATGGCCAGTCTCACCCCTAATAACTATTGGAAGCTGAGAACTTTTTGTTATCTTCCTCTTTCATCTGAGCTTCCTATTTCTTTTTCTTCGATTTCTGAGCCGAATCTTCTTCATTTTCAGGCATTTCATCATCCACTATTACCTTAATTCTAACTTTATAATTAATTAAATGCAATTAGCCAATAATAATAAAAATTCCACTATCTTTGCTACTTGCAAACAACATGAATGAATACGCAAATAAACAAGAAGGTTCATGCCACAATACAGAATAATTGCTATTACTTTGTATGAGTATCAATTAGAACAATACATAATGATTTAAAAAAATAAACAAGAAAAAAATAACATAAGGAAGGGGAAAAGGCAGAAAAGAATTGGCTTTAACAAAAGTCAATAATAATGCAATCAACTAATCAATACCTCTATCCTTTGGGACAGGCGAAGATCAGTACATTTCCATATCACTATCATCTATATAGTATATCCTCCAATTTCTCAATGCCCTCCCTGACCCTCACCCACTCCCTTAAATTCCCACTCTTACACCCTCGCTCATTCTCTTTATGACTATTTTAAAACCATGAGTTATCCGTGGATGAAATAAAAAGTCCAAATCTTCATGTTCTTACATATTCACGTGAACGAATCTCATTAACCAAGCAGATCAAATTGAAAGTAAATGACAAACATAATGTTCAACATACAACCAAAAAAATTTAACCATAAAAAAATCAGCAACATCGTCATTCATTTCCCATAATCAGCAACAACATTTCAGAAAATCAACAACTCAGAATAAGCAAACATAAAAAAAATCATTATTATTAACTTAGCAACTCAAAATTAAACCCAGCAACTCACAATTAAACCTAACTTGGCAACTTATAATTAAACAAGCATAAATAAATTGAAGATAGAGAGCTTACCGACGCGAGGAAGGAAGGGTAATGACAGTGACGGAGGAATGGGCAATGACAGCGACAGAGAAAAGGAAGTGAGCTCGGACGGAAAGAGCGAGAGAGAGCTAGAAGTAAGGCCGTTGGGCTCAGCGATGCCACGCTTGACCTTTGTGACGGTAATGGAGGAATGGGAACTGCCGGCAAAGATAGAGAGAGAGAGCACTTGGATGAGAGGAGATCTTCCTACGACAGCGACGATAGGAGGAACGAATCGAAGAGGGTCAAACCGCCCAACAGAGCTTCCACACGCCACGTAGCACAAATTAGCATAAGCACATACAAGTTAAAATCATTAAGAATTTTGCAAACATAGCAAAAGCAAATGGAACCATAATCAACCTGACTCAAAAAAATCAAGAAGCAAAAAAAGTAAGAGACCAAATTAGAAATAGAACCAAACTGAATCAGAAAGAACAAATAAAATCAGAACAAAAAACAAATCAGAATAGAACTGATTCAGACATCAGAATTGTAACAACAAACCTACAAACAGAAAATCAAGAATTAGAATCATAAAAATAGAAATTCAAAATAGAATTAAAAAAATAAAAACCCTAATAAACAGAACAAAAAATAAACGGAGCAAAAAAATAAACAAAACAAAAATAAAACCCTAAATCATCACTATAATTAAAAAAAATAGCAGAATCCATCAGTAAAGAAATAAAAGAATAATAATCAACAATAAGAAATATAACCAACCTGGTGCGAGAAAGGTTAAGATTTATACAGAGAAAGTGATTATACATAGAAGCACAGATTATGATTTATATACTAGGACACAAGCACAAAAACTTGCAATAAATTACAGAGATGGATAAACTCTTAAGTGCAATAGATTATACAGAGAAGGAGAAAGTATCACACCTGAAGCCAAGTGGAAGTGGAGGAGGACTGGAGGAGAAGTCCCCAACGTTTTTGTCCCCAACATTTTGGGGTAAGTCCCAAAATTGTCCCTAACATTTATATCATCCTATTTAAGTCCCTAACGTTTCAAAATTGACTTAATGTTGTCCTGCCGTTAGAGTTCTGTTAACAAAATTGACGGCGGAACAAAATTGAGACGATTTTGAAACGTTAGGGATTTAACTAGGACGAAAACGTTAGGGACAAAAATGATACATAAAAATAAATTTAAATTTTATCCTCCAATAATATCAATTTTTTACAGTACATATTTATTCAATTATTTTTTAATCACATCTAGGTAAATTACACTTAATCATATTACTTTTATTCTAAATAAATTTATTTTTTATAATTTTACTCTTAAATATTTTTACTCATCGTGAAATATTGGTAGAATGAGTAGTACATAAACTTGGAAAAAAATGATACATATACAATAAAATAATGTGATTCTAGTAATTTTATATATATTTCATTATGAGAAAAATCTTTAAGAGTAAGATTACATAAAAAAAATAATTTTATTTAGAATGAAAGTAATGTGATTATTTGTAATTTACTTAGATGTAATTAAAAAATAATTGAATAACTATGTACTGTAAAAAATTGATATTATTGAAGGATAAAATTAAAATTTATTTCTATGTATCATTTTTGTCCCCAATGTTTTCGTCCTATCTAAGTCCCTAACTTTTCAAAATCGTCTCAATTTTGTCCTGCCGTCGATTTTGTTAACAGATCTCTAACGGCAAGACAACATTAAGTCAATTTTGAAATGTTAGGAATGTAAATAAGACGATATAAACGTTAGGGACAATTTTGGCACTTATCCCAAACGTTGGGACAAAAACGATACTTTACTCATTAAATAAACACAACACTGAATAAAAACAACAAGAACAATTCCATGATTAAATAAAAAAATACAACATGTGAACAACAAGAACAGTTCCATAATTACTGTACAACAAAATAATCTAAATTACTCATAACAAAAAAATCTAAGAAAATCATTACTCGTAATTGTAATGCCCTAACTACCAAAGTTCACACTTCTGGCTGCGCGACTCTGATAGCTCGGACATTACGACGACACTTATACTACTTAATACTAAAATATGAGCCTGTTTGAAACTTTAAACCGCAATACCGCTCCTAAAAATACTTTCGTTCGATAACGTACATCCATAAATACCATACAACTTACAAAAACTCATAAAGGGTACATACATATATACACTTATACACATAGATAATATTATAAGCATTATCCAATACAATTCCTATCCCTCTTACAGAATATATCAAGATAAAGGCGAGGGTACAATAAACCATAACTAAAACAATACAGAGCATCACAACAACAATTAAATAAGCTCTTCGTAACTTCTGCGCCCATATCCTGAAAGGGGAAAAATGTAGGGGGGTGAGAACATCATCCTCGAAAGGGTTCTCAGTAGAGGGTTTTTAGGAATTACTGTAATAGGATACATGAAGATAATCGCACCAGTGATTCATAACCGTCTTATGCCTCTTTTCAAAAACAACGGTTTACAATGAAAGTAAAGTCGGAAATCTTTTCAGAAAGAAGAACCGTTCAATTCTCAAAAACTCAAAAGCCTTTCAAAACGGTTTATCTAAGCGAAACCAAAATAGCCTTTCATATTTTATTCCAAACCAGAAACACAAGATCGAAATCAACCATCAGTTCATCTCATTCCAACCACGGCCCTAGGCCCAAACAATCCAACCAACAACCAATCACCACAATCCAACAGAGTCCCAGATGCAAACACAGATAGGAAGTTCAAGCACAAACAAACAGTTATTACAAGTAGAACAGTTAGCAATTAATCACATAGGCAAACCAAGTATAATATGCACACCCAACCAATGTCACACAAATGCATATGATGCATGCCTGTCCCTAGTGGCTGATGATATCATCTGTCGGTTATAGAGCCAACCCGACAAGTCCTGGTAGCTA
>NC_029785.2:30070024-30073999 GCF_000816755.2 Arachis ipaensis
GGAAAGCGCCCCTACCTCACAACATTGGAACCACAACCCAACTCGTTAACCAACTCCTTTTATCTCGACCCGAAATCACCGGCAATCAAAATCTCGGCTCTGCCCGCTCTCTCAAAAGCAGAAACAGCCCCAAACGGCACAAGCAAACCGGATTCTAGCTCCTAAAACCATTAACATTACGATTACTTTATTACACAGAACAGAACACTAACGCAGAGCTCTCGAAACCGGAATACTTACTGAAACTAAGAAAGAACGGCCGAACCGAACAGCAACGACCTCTGAACCGGTTGGGCGGTAGCCCCAACAGCCACCTCAAGCGGCAGCGGCAACGAATTCCGATCACGACAACTGAAACCAACATGCAGCGACCATAATATTCTCGGAATTCAAAAGGACAGAGGCTAATGACAAGACCCTTACTGGCAGTGGCTTTTTCGGTGATGGCAGCGAGGTTTTCCGACGGCATGAGCTTACCGGCACACCCCATGCCTTAATTATCTTTAATAAAATAATCTCTGAAATTAAGGTTATAAATAACTATATGATTTGAGACTTGATCATAATAAGACTTTTCAAAGATTCTGGGCCTTACATTCTACCCACCTTATAAGAATTTTCGCCCTCGAAAATTGATACAAAATGAAAGAGATTCCATAACAGTTCACCCTTGAACACATTTAAGGAAGAAGCAAAAATATCTCAGAATATAATCATATATACGATTTTCAAATACTTTGATTGTCATAAGCATAAGGATGTGAAGGTAGGAGTGTGATTGCAAAGCAAACGTTACAAGGTAGGCTCCATGCGAAAGATAACATGGGTCAATCATGTGGTAGAAGGGCAAGGCATCAGAGGCTATCAAATAGGATGGAGTTAAAACGATGTGCTTAACATCCGCACGCTAATTTCATATCAACCTCAAAGTTTCAACTTTCTGACTCCATCAAGCACTTTACAAACCCCAAATTCGATCACAAGCCTGACGACCACAAATCCGTTCGCAAGGAAACAAACGCCCATAGCTCATACGTTGCACACCTACCGCTTCGACTTCCATATACACATATCACGTCTTAACTAACGCATCGCGTTACTACGTCTACAAGTCGTACATGATCTCAAAACAATTCTCGAGTCTACTCAGAAGAATGCAAGATCTTAGAAAGGAGAGTCAACTGTCAAGGATAGCAATAATAGATTTGAGAGAATATATCCAATCCCAGATAACCAAGGATACTCAAGCAATGAAGTTTACTAGACACAATTCAATTGACCACCTCAAAGATAACCCTTGAATCAAAGAAATCCAATAGGATCAACAAGGAGAAGGATCAGCGCATTAGTTTGAAACAAATTCAAGGTGAGTCGAAGAAGTATGAAGTTTATAGAGGAGAATCTCTCAAACCCAAGACAAAGCTCACAGAACTCAAGAGCATAATTGAAATACTTCCGAATACGTTGTTCTTAAAAGAATCGAAAACTTGTAAAAATATCACTTCGCAGTCTGAAAGAGAAGTTAAACAACAAACATCCTTCAAGGGAGTAACAAAAACATAAACGTGGCTTTACTTTAATACAATTTCATGTTGAAGTAGATTTTGTAGAGTTCCAAAAACAAAATGCACACAACTTTGGCTAAGAGCTAAAATATTTCCTCAAATATTTTAGAAGGATAATTAGAGCACAACTTAACCAAAAGCAGTTCATAAAAACTCGGGAGAGAAATCAAAGGCTTGTTCAAAAATTCTCAAAGTTCACATTCAAACAAGCGTGTATAACATTCGTAGCAAGGATGAAAGGGAAAATTAAACTCCTTTTAGAAAAGAAACTCCAAAGTAAAAATTTGCACACAATCTGGTAAGGAAATAAGTGGTGTGTTACAAACAAACCGGTTTCCACTAAACAAGGAAGCTTTCCAAAACTTCATTTAAAATAGCGCATGCCAACTTTAAATTAATTTCGTCAAAATTGGACAATGGTTTTAATCTCAATCAAACAACAGAAAATAAATTCCGTTTAATATTTCGTCAAAGAGAATTCGAAACTTCTTTAAAAGGTTCAGAACAAGACTCCAAAAGCGTTCTTGAAATCACCATCTCGGAAGAACATTCAAGAAGTCTAAGATGTACTAAAAAGGAGTCAAGCTTTGCAAGAAAGGATCTTAAATTAGAGTAGTTCAAACAAGATCCACTAAACATGAAATATCAAACAAGTTTTAAATTGATCCAAAAGAATACAAAAGTCATAGAAAAGACAACTCAATTAGCAATTTTTATAAAAATCCCAAAATTAGCTGTAATCACTGTCAAATAAGAGGAAAACTGAATCAACAAGTTCTCTAAGAATGAACTCGGAACCCAGAGTTAAAAGTCACAACACATTAAGACAAGTTCAAGACTATATAAAAAAAATACTTGAATCAAGAAGAACTCAAACAGAGGAAGACAGATGCATCAAGGATTCTAAACAAGCATATGCACCTAAGATCATTCAAGAATGCATATGGATAGAGGAATAAAGTTTAAAAATCAAACTACTCCTCAAAAGGATCAGCAATTAAGAACTTCAAGTTAGGACATGAAAGAACAGGTCGACTCAAATGAAATTCAAGACACAAAACTGAATAGCCTCGAGAAATAGTTTCTAGCGTTCTCAAAACCCGCGATTCGCTTTACCCAAAACTCGTATTTCATCTATGATAACCCATCAGTGCTTTCATATACAAAATCCACTAGTATTAAGCTGGCCAAACTTAATATCAGGAATTATGCAATGCAAGACTAACAGCGTTAATCAATAGACCGCCATGTGCATAAAGCTCTAATTCTCGTCATTCAACAAGACCTAATACATGACAAACGCTCAGAGTATGCAATTGAAGCATAGTCAGTCCATTCCTCAGGCTCTATAGGAAGAACTGCTCTGATACCATAATGTAATGCCCTAACTACCAAAGTTCACACTTTTACTCAAGGTAAATTCCCCTTTGAAAACAATGTCACTCTCGGCATCCTCTTTCCAAACTTCCATAACCATGGCAAGTTAAAGATTTATTTTGAAACATTCAAAATCATCCATTCAACAATGGGATTTTATAACAAAGTTTCTCGGCAGAGTCCCAAGTCTTTAGGGGAGAATAACATATCTCATTTCGCCAAAATCATTTAAAATCATTAAAACATTGGCTTTCTGATTTGAGTAAGAAAATAGGATCTAAGCCAAACCGAGTCACGTAACCTTTACTTCTTTCAAAACCATTTCCTTTACTTAAACAAAACCGGCTTCAATTCCATAATTAAATCTGAAGCGTTTCAAACTGATAAGAGAATCATTTTCGTTGTGTTAAACTAGAGTT
The DNA here is from genome assembly GCF_000816755.2 of Arachis ipaensis. Classification (NCBI taxonomy): domain Eukaryota; kingdom Viridiplantae; phylum Streptophyta; class Magnoliopsida; order Fabales; family Fabaceae; genus Arachis; species Arachis ipaensis. Next base: position 30,073,386 of record NC_029785.2, read on the forward strand.
CAAAAGATACTTTGAATCTTATTTAAAACGTCAAAATAATGAGGCTCATCAATCGAAATCCAATTCCTTTTAAAATCACGAAAACTCTCCCAAGGGACAATCTTTGTGTTTAATAGAGAAAAACATAAACCCATTTTACCTTTTAAAACAGCCTCAAAGCAAAATTCTCTTTCAAATGACTTGTACCCAAAGACATACTGTTCTTCTTGGAAAATAAGGATAAATCATGATTCTCTTTTCAATAATTCTTTCAAAGCATAACTTCATCGCTTTCTTAATTGCTCTAAGTAAAGGTAATAAAGAAACCATAATTTCACAATCCTCAAAATAGATAGGAAAGGCATTAAACTCAAAATTCCCCAATTAACATCTCAAATAAGGACTCGGATTCTATAGAAATTTCGGCAGCACCTCCCCTAAAACTTGGACTTTTGCCACCCGGTTCGGGTCCCAACTAAACCGTTTCTCATTCCTTCTCAACAGCTCAAAACCAGAAATCAATTCAAAAGCAAGCTAAATCCAACAGTCGCCTCAGTGGCATATCTCAAGGAAACTATTTCAGAAATCAACTCAATATCCATCAATTTAACTCATTTCCAAAGCTTTAAAGAATC
>NC_029785.2:30074093-30083230 GCF_000816755.2 Arachis ipaensis
AAAAATTCATTTTGAATAATATAATAAATCATAAATGACTTATTATTTAATTTTTAAAATATTTTTAAACTCAAAGTATCATTAATTTGACTTAAATATTTTTAGTAAAATAAAATTTTGAATATAAAATCTTAAATAAATATAATAAATCATAAATTATTCATTATGTTAATTTTTAAAAATTTGAAGTCTTACATTTAGTATGTTGAAATAAAATTTTTTATTAGTTACAAAAGATCTTTGAATTTTGTGAAAAATAAATAACTTGTTACAAAATATTTTAAAGTTTTGCAACAATATAATGTTACAAAACATTATAACATTTTGCAATAAAACAATGATTCGATGCGAAAGCCAACATAATTTATAACAAAAGGAATCACGTTGTTACAAAATATTCTTATTTTGTAACAATAACTAAATATTAAAATCATCATTTGTAATAATTTTAAATTTGATACAAATTTTTTGTTACAAATGCTTCATTTTCTTGTAGTGGCATTTATAATTCATACTTTATAATAATCATATTGAGATTTATTTTGAAAATATTGGTATTTGTGCCTTAAAATAGTTATTATCTTTTTGCAGACTCTATATTCTTCTCTTACTCAAGAGGTTCTTGACTTGAAAATAGAGAAAATGAAGCATGACCAGCATAAGAAAAGATTAAAAAAGAAGAAAGTGGTGTGCTTGTAATATTGAGATGAATTTGTGAATTTGTGAATTTAATGAAAGAGACAAACTTGTACAATGATTATTGATTAATGAAAGAGGCTATAAAAATTTCATTTTGTGAATTTGTGAATTTAATAAAATATTTCATGTTGTAACATAGTAATTTAGTATAGTTATATTATGTATAATATAAAATAAAAACAGTATAATATAACTAAAAAATGTTACTAAAAATCTTTTGTAATATTTTTTAAGTGTTACAAAAAATAACTATGGTAACATTTTTTGAAGTGTTACAAAAAACATCTATGGTAACATTTTTCTAAGTGTTACATAAAATATCTATTGTAATATTTTTTAAGTATTACAAAAAATATCTATGGTAACATTTTTCTAAGTGTTACAAAATATATCTATTGTAACATTTTTTAAGTGTTACTAAGAAATGTCTATTGTAACATTTCTCATAATATTACTATAGAAGATCTATTGTAATATTTTTATTAAATGTTATTAAATCTTTAGAAAAATATTAGTGAAACTATTTAGTAACATAGGGTATATTTAACATTTGTTAAAATGTTACTAATATACATAGCTAACATTTTAATATGATTTGGTAACATTTTTTAAATGTTAGTAAAATTCAATTATGTAGTAGTGTAAGCCGAAAACAACTCCTTAGTTATGAGCTTATGATCAAGCCATGGCTTTGCAGATCATGCTAAAACTCAATATGCACACTAAAAATCATTAGCATAAACCAAATAAAAGGTTCAATAATAAAAATCAACCAATTGCACAATTCACAAAAGCAAAATCAAAATCAACAACTCAGAAGGAAAAAAGAAAAGGAAAAAACAAACAAATTCAACACCTCTTTTATGTTCTCGCGGAACCGAGTTTATCATCACCTCGCCATCCTATCCTTCCTTAACCACCACGACTGCAGCAGGAGCACCGCCTCCAGCAGGAGCACTGCCAGCAACCTCAGCCATTATCATCGGATATCGTATAATGAATCTGAATATAGTTCCGCATAGATAAACCGTTTTGAAAGGCTTTTGAGTTTTGAGAATTGAACGGTTCTTCTTTCCGAAAAGATTTCCGACTTTACTTTCATTGTAAACCGTTGTTTTTGAAAAGAGGTATAAGACGGTTATGAATCACTGGTGCAGTTATCTTCATGTATCCTATTACAGTAATTCCCAAAAACCCTCTACTGAGAACCCTTTCGAGGATGATGTTCTCACCCCCCTACATTTTTCCCCTTTCAGGATATGGGCGCAGAAGTTACGAAGAACTTATTTAATTGTTGTTGTGATGCCCTGTATCATTTTAGTTATGGTTTATTGTACCCTCGCCTTTATCTTGATATATTCTGTAAGAGGGATAGGAAATTGTATTGGATTATGCTTGTAATAATATTTATATATATATATATATATATGTATGTATGTACTCTTTATGAGTTTCTGTAAGTTGTATGGATGTACGTTGTATATCAAAAGTATTTTTGGGAGCGGTATTGCGGTTTAAAGTTTCAAACAGGCTCATATTTTAGTATTAAATAGTATAAAAGTCGTCGTAATGTCCGAGCTATCAGAGTAGCGCAGCCGGAAGTGTGAGCTTTGGTAGTTAGGGTGTTACATTATGGTATCAGAGCAGTTCTTCCTGTAGAGCCTGAGGAATGGACTGACTATGCTTCGGTTGCATGCTCTGAGCGTTTGTCATGTATTAGGTCTTGTCGAAAGACGAGAATTAGAGCTTTATGCACATGACAGTCTATTGATTAACACTGTTAGTCTTGCGTTGCATAATTCCTGATATTAAGTTTGGCCGGCTTAATACTAGTGAATTATGTATATGAAAGCACTGATGGGTTATCATAGATGATATACGAGTTTCGAGTAAAGCGAATTGCGGGCTTTGGGGGAACGTTAGAAACTTTTTCTCGAGGCTATTCAGTTGTGTGTCTTGAATTCTGTTCGAGTCAACCTGTTCTTTTATATCCTAACTTGAAGTTCTTGTTTGGTACTCCTCTTGAAAAGTAATTTGATGTTTCCACTCTATTCTTCTATTCATATGCATTCTTGAATGATCTTAAGTGCATATGCTTGTTTAGAATCCTTGATGCATCTGTCTTCCTCTGTTTGAGTTCTTCTTGATTCAAGTATTCTTTGATATAGTCTTGAACTTGTCTTAATGTGCTGTGACTTTTAACTCTGGGTTCCGAGTTCATTCTTAGAGAACTTGTTGATTCAGTTTTCCTCTTATTTGACAGTGATTACAGCTAATTTTGGGATTTTTATAAAAATTGCTGTTGACTAGATATACACTTATCTATATGTGGAACTTTGAAGATTTCTTATACAGTTTAACAACTATTTATTTCAAATGTCTCGTCTGTACCTTTACTGGTTTATAGAACTGCACCTACTTAAAATACAAATTGACTTTCTAGTAACTTTACTATGGTTCCAATGCACATCTTCATTTGATTATGTATTTGGGTATTTTTTTCAAAATTTTGAAAAGGAAGGATTTACCACTTTTGTCTCGGTTGAGTTTCGTTTGATAAACTTTACTTAATTCATTTTGATTTGAGTTTGATTGAGCATGCTACATGGTTTGTGCCATGGTTGTTCTTTTGAAAGTGTTGGACTCATAGCTTTCTTCTTATGAAAGGATTGGTTTCTTCTTAAGCTTTTCATCTCTATGAATGTCATACTTGACTTTATTTTTGACTAATCTTTTACATTTTGTGAACATTACCATTGATCTTGGTTTGTCCTCTCTTGTGAATCTCATCCTAATGAGGGTCAGTTTAATTCGTTTCAAGTTAGTGCATTGTTTATTCTCCCATTATTTCTACAAGAGTTTTTAGTCAAAGATTTATCATTGAGAAATTATAAATGATTGAGTTGTCTTTTCTATGACTTTTTGTATTCTTTTGGATCAATTGAGAGCCTATTTGATGTCTCATGCCTAGTGGATCTTGTTTGAACTATTTAAGATCCTTTCTTGTAAGGCTTGACTCCTTTTTAGCACATCTTAAACTTCTTGAATGCTCTTCTGAGATGGTGATTTCAAGTGTACTTTTGGAGTCTTGTTTTGAACTTTCAAGGAAGTTTTGAATTCTCTTTGAAGAAATTCTAAACGGAATTTATTTTCTGTTGCTTGATTGAGATTGAAACCATTGCCCAATTTTGACGAAATTAATTTAAAGTTGGCATGCGCTATTTTAAATGAGGTTTTGGAAATCTCCCTTGTTTAGTGGAAATTTGTTCGTTTGTAATGCACCACTTATTTCCTTTACCAAATTGTAAGCAAATTTTTGTCTCGGAGTTTCTTTTTAAAAGAGTTTAACTTCCTCTTTCACTCTTGCTGTGAATGTTATACACGCTTGTTTGAATATGAACTTTGGAAATTTCTGAACAAGAATTTGATTTCTTTTCTGAGTTTTATGATTGCCTTTGGTTAAGTTGTGCACCTAATTACCTTTCTAGAATATTTGAGGAAATATTTTAGCTCTTAGCCAAACTTGTGTGCACTTTGTTTTTAAAACTCTACATGATCTACTTCAACATGAAATTGTATTGAAGCAAAGCCACGTTATTGCTTTTGTTACTCTCTTGAAGAATGTTTATTACTTGACTTTCTTCCAAACTGCGAAATGATTTTTCCGCAAGTTTTCGATTCTTTTATGAACAAAGTATTCGGAAGTATTTTAATCGTGCTCTTGAGTTCTGTGAGCTTTGTCTTGGGTTTGAAATATTCTCTTCTGTAAACCTCATACTTCATCGACTCAGTTTGAGTTTGTCTCGAGCTGATGCGCTGGTTTTCTTCTTGTTGATCCTATTGAACTTCTTTGATCCAAGGGTTATCTTTGAAGTTGTCAATTGATTTATTTCTAGCAAACTTCATTGCCTGCGCGTCTTTGTTTGTCTGGAAGTTGGATACATTCCCTCAAATCTATGAGTATTACCTTTGACAATTGTCTCTCCATTCTAAATCTGGTATCCTTCTGAGTAGACTCGAGAATTGTTTTGATATCACGTACGACTGGTAGATGTAGTGACGCGATGCGTTAGTTCTTTGAGACGTGATATGTGTATATGGAAGCTGGAGCGGTAGGTGTGCAACGTTATGAGTTGTGGATGTTTTGTTCCTTGTGAACGGGTTTGCGGAAGTTAGGCCTATGATTGGCTATGAGGTTATAAATGATTGGTGGAGTTGGGAAATTGAAGTTCTGAAGTGGGAACGAGAATTGTCAGCGAACGTTATGCCGTTGTTTAAATACCAACATGCCTTGCAGCCTCTTACCACACTAATTACCACTTTGCTTTGTGAACGCCTATTAAAGGGGAGGCTGAGTCGGGAAAGGGTAGAAGAGAGGGAGAGGGGGACTAAGCTGCGGTGAAGAGGGGAAGGAGGAGCGTCGCCGCCAGTCACCGTCGCAAGGCTCTGTTGCATCCTCACCGCGCTTAGGTGTTGTCGAAGCCACACCTGCTGCCGCTGCTACTAGGGTCTGCCGCCGTCCTGTCCCTGGAGCCTGAGCCGCGCATCTGTCACCGAACCAGAGGAGTTCATCCTTGATGAGTCGCCGCCATCTTGCCTCTGCCGGCGAGCACGAAGAGAGAGGGAGACGGGAGTTTGCACAGCAGTGAGAGGGAGAGCGCGACAGGGGAGACCATCGCCGCCTGGGTTGCCGTCGCCGGGCCTCCTTGTCGTCGCCAGTTCTGCTTGTTCTGTCGCCGAAAAACTCGTCGCTGTGGGGGTCTCACTGCCGCCGTCCTTGTTGTGGCTGGTGTCGTCACCGCGGAAGCCACCTGCGTCACCACTGGAGGAAGGGAGATCTGCACCGTTGCTACGGTTTATGCCGCCGGAATTGCTCTGCCGCTGCCAGAATTTCTGGTCGCTGCCGTTCTGGTGAGCCTGCCCTGTTTCTGGTTCTTAGTTTCGCCAATTCAATTTGTTTGAAGCTGTCACTGAAACTATTGTGTTTAATAAAGGGGCTGTCATATGTTACGTTGTCGCTGCCGGAGGACCTGTGGCTCTGCATTTCCGACCGCTGGTGGTGGCACGGGTGTTGCTGGAAACACCATCGGAACTGCCGCTACTCGGTGTAGTTGTTCTTCCCTTGTTGCGGTAAGCAGGCTCATTTCGAAAAGCCCTTTTTAGTCAGTATTTTTGTTTCGAAAGCCCTGCATTAGTGTTCAATTTCGTGTAATAAAGTGTTTATGATGTTGACGGTTCTAGGGATTAGAATCCGAGTTTACTTGTGGCGTTGAGGTTGTTTCTTCTATTGAGGAAAACAAGCGGAGCTGAGGATTTGGTTGCCGTCAGTTCGGGTTGTGTGGGGAAAAAATAACTGATCATGATATGTTGGAGAAAACTTTCTCAACCTTCCATGCCTCGAATGTGCTCCTGCAGCAGCAGTATCGAGAGAAAGGGTTTAAGAAATATTCTGAGTTAATTTCTTGCCTTCTTGTTGCCGAACGCAACAATGAGTTGTTATTGAAAAATCATGAAGCGCGCCCAGCTAGCGCCGCCCCATTTCCTGAAGTAAATGCGGGAAATCATTACCCCAGAAGAGGTAAATGGCAAGCTTTTAATAACAAAAAAAATTATGGAAGGAAAAAGAATTATATTCAAAAGAGAGGATCTCACCAGAAGTGGGACAAAGAAAGGAATATCGGGCAGAATAAATTAACTGTGGAGAAGTGTTTCCGCTGTGGTGGAAAGGGCCATTGGTCACGTACCTGTCGTACCCCAAGGCACCTAGTCGATCTTTACCAGGCATCTTTGAAAAAGAACGACAAAGGAAAGGAAACAAATTTTGTTTCAAATGATGCTAAGAACTCCACCACTCATTATGATGTATCTGATTTCTTTGAGGATCCTGAAGGAAATATTGGTCATTTGATCAATGATGGAATAGTTTAATATGTGGGATTGTGAAGTATATATGTAAATAAATAATGTAAAGAACTTATTGTTAAGTTTTATTTTCTATGTATTTAAGTTTCAAATGTGATGTACATAAATAATGAAATATTAATATTTATGAATTTTGAAATTATTAATTGTGTCAAATTTTAAAATAAAATTTCAGTATATGACATTATTTTATGTACAGTGTTTCTTAGAAAAATAATTCTGATCAAGTATTCAATTTAACTGTGCATACTACTCATTTAATTATTATTTGTTTTTGAAGAGAATGGCAAGGATATGTAATGAAGATGTATGCCTTGCAGATAGTGCAAGTTCACACACTATTCTCAAAAGTGATATATATTTTACCCATCTTGTGCCAAAAGAGGAATATGTTAACACCATTATTGGCTCAGGCAATGTGATAGAAGGCTCCGGAAGAGCTATAATTTTGTTTCCTGGAGGAACAAAATTTATAATAAATAACGCACTGTTATCTACCAAGTCTCGAAGAAACTTGTTGAGCTTTAAAGATTGTAAGACCCAGAATCTTTGAAAAGTCTTATTATGATCAAGTCTCAAATCCTACAGTTATTTATAGCCTTAATTTCAGAAATTATTTTTTTAAACATAATTAAGGAAAATTTTGATTTATTGGATTTGAGATGAGATATGATCTTTATCCAATTTTATAATTATTGGAATATTTTCTATATTTAAATTATAAAGTTGTGAGTTATGAAATAATAAGGATTTTATATGATTTGGATTAGGTAAGTAATATTTTAAATATTACTATTGCTATTTTGGAAAAATGAAGAAATTAAGGATATTATTTCTAATTATTTGATTTGGGCATTTTATTGAAAGTAATTTGTAAAAATAGAGGAGCAAATAAATTTATCATGGGGGTTGAAGTTGGTTTTTGCCTAAGTAAAGGAAACGGCTTTGAAAGAAGTAAATGATTACATGACTCGGTTTGGCTTAGATCTTATTTTATTACTCAATTCGAAAAGCCAAGGTTTTAATGATTTTAAATGAATTTGGCAAAATGAGTTATGTTATTCTCCCCTAAGGACTTGGGACTCTGCCAAGGAACGTTTGTTATAAAATCCCATTGTTGGATGGGTGATTTTGAATATCTCAAAGAGGCTTTTAACTTACCATGATTATGGAAGTTTTGGAATGAGGATGCTGAGAGTGGCATTGTTTTAAAAGGGAAATTTACCTTGAGTAAAAATTGGCTTATGAATAATAATCATAACTTATCTCAAGTTCAATAAATCAAAACTTGCCTTAATTATCTTTAATAAAATAATCTCTGAAATTAAGGTTATAAATAACTATATGATTTGAGACTTGATCATAATAAGACTTTTCAAAGATTCTGGGCCTTACAGTAATAATAACAGTTCAATAATCTTCAATAATGTTTACTACTCATCATCAGTAATAAACTCATTCTTCAGAATGGCATGAATTAGAACTTACAGCCGAAATGTTCAGTAGAAATTAAAGTTATGGTCTTTAAATCACAAAAGAAATTCCGTCCTCAAAAATTGAAAACAATAAGAAAGTTGATATTAAATGGGAAAGGAAGGGTTATCGGGGTTTACACACTCAAAGGCTGCTTCCCCTGCTAGCGCAGAGACGGCATCACGGCTTCGGCAACGGCGGCTGGGCGGCGGCGGAGCCTCGGCGACAACGGTTTCATCCTTCACAGCACGGTTTCTCTGTCACGGTGTCTCCTCTCTCAACGGTGCTCTCTCTCCTGGCGAGGCAAGACGGAGGCGAAACGGGAAGCTCCTTACATGCGGCAGTCCGACGGCTTGAACAGCGATGATGGTGGCTCGGCGCGACGACGACTCCTCCGACATCGGGCTCATGGTAGGCGCGATCCTGTCCCTGGAGCCTGAGCCGCGCATCTGTCACCGAACCAGAGGAGCTCATCCTTGCTGAGTCGCCGCCATCTTGCCTCTGCCGGCGAGCACGAAGAGAGAGGGAGACGGGAGTTTGCACAGCAGTGAGAGGGAGAGCGCGACAGGGGAGACCATCGCCACCTGGGTCGCCGTCGCCGTTTCACAGCACGGTTTCTCTGTCACGGTGTCTCCTCTCTCAACGGTGCTCTCTCTCCTGGCGAGGCAAGACGGAGGCGAAACGGGAAGCTCCTTACATGCGGCAGTCCGACGGCTTGAACAGCGATGATGGTGGCTCGGCGCGACGACGACTCCTCCGACATCGGGCTCATGGTAGGCGCGACGCTCTCTCTCTCCTTGGCCCTTGCTCGACGGTGCCCTCTCTCCTCTGGGTGTGACACGACGGTGCGGCGGCAGTGATGCCCGCCGGTGTCGTCCTCCCCTCCTTCCTCCTCTCCTTCTCTTCTTCCTCTTTTTCAGTTTTCCTTGTTTCTGTTTTTCTTTCTCTTTCTTTTTTTTCTTTTTGCTGGGCAAGTGTTTTGGAAAGGGGGAGGGATGGCGGCTAGGTTTAGGGGGTGCGGTGAGAGAGAGTTATATTAGGGT
>NC_029785.2:30084581-30132799 GCF_000816755.2 Arachis ipaensis
GTGGCCGGGCACTGTGAAAGGCCCGGATGAGCTCGCCCCCGTAAATATTCACCAGTGAGGGTGATGGATATGGATCATGATTATGATCAAGTTTATGATGAGTATAACTCGAGTTGGGGATGCACGACAGAGGGACAGTCCAATGGTTAGCTACCAGGACTTGTCGGGTTGGCTCTATAACCGACAGATGATATCATCAGCCACTAGGGACAGGCATGCATCATATGCATTTGTGTGACATTGGTTGGGTGTGCATATTATACTTGGTTTGCCTATGTGATTAATTGCTAACTGTTCTACTTGTAATAACTGTTTGTTTGTGCTTGAACTTCCTATCTGTGTTTGCATCTGGGACTCTGTTGGATTGTGGTGATTGGTTGTTGGTTGGATTGTTTGGGCCTAGGGCCGTGGTTGGAAAGAGATGAACTGATGATTCCGGTTTTCTGTTTCTGGTTTGGAATAAAATTATGAAAGGCTATTTTGGTTCCGCATAGATAAACCGTTTTGAAAGGCTTTTGAGTTTTGAGAATTGAACGGTTCTTCTTTCCGAAAAGATTTCCGAATTTACTTTCATTGTAAACCGTTGTTTTTGAAAAGAGGCATAAGACGGTTATGAATCACTGGTGCAGTTATCTTCATGTATCCTGTTACAGTAATTCCCAAAAACCCTCTACTGAGAACCCTTTCGAGGATGATGTTCTCACCCCCTACATTTTTCCCCTTTCAGGATATGGGCGCAGAAGTTACGAAGAACTTATTTAATTGTTGTTGTCATGCCCTGTATCATTTTAGTTATGGTTTATTGTACCCTCGCCTTTATCTTGATATATGTATGTACTCTTTATGAGTTTCTGTAAGTTGTATGGATGTACGTTGTATATCAAAAGTATTTTTGGGAGCGGTATTGCGGTTTAAAGTTTCAAACAGGCTCATATTTTAGTATTAAATAGTATAAAAGTCGTCGTAATGTCCGAGCTATCAGAGTAGCGCAGCCGGAAGCGTGAGCTTTGGTAGTTAGGGTGTTACAAAGATATTCGACGAAATGGATATCATATTGAGACTATGAATGAGGGAGATCATGAGTATTTATATATCACAACTCATGATTCAAATAAGAAAGTTATATTAGAAAAATTACCCTCTCTTTCATCTGGGTTGTATTATACTAAGATTAGTGCAATTGAATCACATGCCACTGTAAACCAAAAGTTTACTAGCCCAAATAAATTCATAACTTGGCACGACCGTTTGGGTCATCCGGAAACAACCATGATGAGAAGAATTATTGAAAACTCTCTTGGACATTCACTAAAGAACCAGAAGATTCTTAAAGCTAGTGAATTTTGTTGTGCTGCATGTTCTCAGGGAAAGTTAATTTTAAAGCCATCACCAGTAAAGATTGGATTTGAGTCCCCTGAATTCCTAGAAAGGATTCAAGGTGATATATGTGGACCTATTCATCCACCATGTGGATCTTTTAGATATTTTATGGTCCTAATAGACGCATCTTCAAGATGGTCACATGTGTGCTTATTATCTTCTCGCAACCTGGCATTTGCGAGATTACTGGCTCAAATTATTCGATTAAAAGCACAATTTCCAGAAAATCCAATTAAAGCAATTTATTTCCAACATTAGGGGGAGAGAATAAGTTTCCTGAAAAGGAACTTAATTGGAATGCATCATCATTGATGCATTTAGATCCTCGATCAAGGCAATGTGAACTGGAAGTTCAAAAGATTATACATTTGCAAAGAATAGCAAATGAATTGCCTGATGCATTTTCCGATACAAAGAGGATAACCAAGTCGTATATACCAGCGAAAAATGCCCCAATTCGAATTGATGTCCCAGTAGGACAAGTAGCCACTGAAGCAAATTCACGCCAGAAGCGTGGCAGGGCGGAAAATGCCCCAATTCGAATTGATGTCCCAGTTGGACAAACTGCCACTGAAGCAAATACACGCCAGAAGCGTGGCAGGCCTGTCGGTTCCAAAGATAAAAATTCTCGAAAGAGAAAAGAGGTAAATACGATTCCTGTTGAAAAAGACATAGTAAAGACACCTGCAGTTGTCCAAAATTCTGATATAACGCCAGAAGACGTTCAGGTACCTGAAAATTGTGAAAATGACGAGATCTCGATAAATTATGTCTTTACAGGAGAGAAATGGGACCGAAATAAGACAATTGTCAATGAAATATTTGCATATAATGTGGCATTAAATATCATGCATGAAAGTAAGGATCTTGAGCCAAGATCAGTTGAAGAATGTCGACAAAGAAATGGTTGGCCAAAATGGGAAGCAGCCATGAAGTCTGAATTAGACTATAAAATATATTTAATATTTATTAAAATATTACTAATATATATAGATAATATTTTAATATAATTTAGTAATATTTTTTAAATATTAGTAAAAGTCAAGTATATAGGAGTGGGTGCTACAGTATTCTTTCTAAAATAGGAATATAACTACTAAGAATGCTTTTTCCGGGCTTCCTTTAATTTGTGTGCTAATCTTGACATCTTCTACCACACTTAGATAACCTAGGCGAGATGGTGTTACATGAAATTAAACATAAACTAATATATAGTACAATTAAATGGTTTGTTTATTAAGGAATCAACCAGCTCAGAGACCACCATGTTACGCGTTAGTCCATTTAATTTGAATTTTAACATTAAGCACATCATTAATGACAAAGTCTTACAACGTAACTTGTGCATGCTAATTTGTCTAAGGACAACAAAGGCAGAACATGGGTTAACTTATATCATGTATATGGCGTGATACATGTGGTAATAATTGGTTGGTGTCGAGTAGTGTTAACAAGCTAAGCATGAACAGTAGTTTCTATAATTTAGCCATCATTTACAGTTTCAACTTCACAATTATGAATTTATGACTCAGCATTCCATTAAAATTATCATAAATCAAAATAGAATTTCAAGTCAACGTAATATTGTAATTGATGATTTCTATATATTCAATTTGTGATACATAAAAGTTTATAACGCTGATCATACATGGGGTAAAGCTTGGGTTTTGGCACAAGCAATCACCTTAAGCTGAGTTATAGATGTGTGTTAGGATGTGTTTGGAATTTACAGAAGATTTTTTCATATTTAACATCAAATCCTCTTATTTTCAAGAAAATTTGATTCGAACTGAAAGTATTTTATAAACTAAAAAATAGAAAAAATTGTTATGACGAGGATACTATGGATAAGAATGGATGTCCATTAATGAGCAATTCATCTTTTCTATACCGAGAGGAACAAGTTTTTATATTGAAGAACATTAATGAGGTTTGAAAAAGCAAGTTTTGTATGCCTATAAAAGGATGTACGGGCAAAAGGAATATACACATAACAATCTAAATGGACATCCAAGGAGGAGTGTTATGACGAGGATACTATGGATAAGAATGGATGTTCATTAACGAGCAATTCATCTTTCCTATACTGAGAGGAACAAGTTTTTATATTGAAGAACATTAATGAGGTTTGAAAAAGCAAGTTTTGTATGCCTATAAAAGGATGTACGGGCAAAAGGAATATACACACAACAACAGAACAAAATACCATTCTCCCTTCCTTTTCATACAAATAAATCAATCCTCTTTTATGCTGCAATCAAATACTCTTCTCCTTATATTTCTACTACAGATATTCGCAAGGGTTATACTCAGTCAAATTGCAAAGATCTTTATATGGTCTAAAGCAATCTGGACGAATGTGGTATAATCGTCTTACTGAGTACCTGGCCAAAAACGGATTCAAGAATGATGATATCTGCCCATGTGTTTTCATAAAGAAAACTACATCTGGGTTCATTATAATTGCTGTGTACGTTGATGATTTAAATATCATTGGGACTCCTGAAGAGATTCCAACAATTATAAAAACTCTAAAAGAAGAGTTTGAGATGAAAGATCTTGGAAGGACTAAGTTTTGTCTCGGCCTGCAGATCGAGCATATAAAAGGTGGGATCTTTATTCATCAAACAACATACACAGAAAGGATCTTGAAAAGATTTTATATGGATAAGTTTATGCTGCAATCAAATACTCTTCTCCTTATATTTCTACTACAGTTCTTTCTCTTCTTTTATTTTATAAGTATTTTAAATTCTATTTTCTATTACTCTTTACATATAATATTAATAGCAATATTAACCATCTTTATTATATTGAGATAGTATCAAATGCAAATCTCTCTCTCTTTATTTTTAATACTTTTTCTTATCTTTGTATATATATACACAATACAACATATAATTTTATTATATATATATAAATTATTATTGAGCTAATTATTTTAATACTAGAGTCTTCTATTTATACAACTTTATTATATATATATATCTTTTATTTTACAACAAAAATCAATTTTTACCATTGATATATTAGTACAAAAGAGAAAGAGATAGCGCGCAGCAGCCAGTGGTAACGGTGGTCATATGACAACTTTTGGTTTTAATTAATGGATTATTTTATGACTAATTTTATGGTGTCTTTTGTTTGGTGTTAGTCACAACTAGTTGGCTATGCAGATGCTGGCTACTTGTCTGATCCACATAAAGGGAGATCTCAAATAGGATACCTGTTCACATATGGTGGTACAGCTATATCTTGGAGGTCCACGAAACAGACGATTGCTGCAACATCCTCTAATCATGCTGAAATACTGGCGATTTATGAAGCTAGTCGCGAGTGTTTTTGGCTGAGGAGTCTGATTCAATATATTCTATCATCATGTGGACTGATTGATCATAAGATAGCTCCAACTGTCCTGTTTGAAGATAATGCAGCATGCATTGCTCAACTTAAGAGTGGATACATCAAAGGTGATAGAACAAAGCATATTTCTCCCAAATTCTTCTTCACTCATGACCTTCAAAATCAAGGGACAATTGATGTCCAACAGATCCGTTCAAGTGACAATCTAGCAGATTTATTTACAAAGTCACTCCCAAAATCCTCCTTTGAAAGATTGGTACATGAGATTGGAATGCGCCGATTTCGAGACATTAAATGATGTCGGCAAGAGGGGGAGACTGTACTCTTTTTCCCTTGGTCAGGTTTTTTCCCATTGGGTTTTTCTTGACAAGGTTTTTAATGAGGCAGTCCCCATCACTAAAGGATATTGTACTCTTTTTCCTTCACTAAGGTTTTTTTTCCCACTGGGTTTTTCTTTAGTAAGGTTTTAACAAGGCAATAATCCTAAATGGACATCCAAGGGGGAGTGTTATGACGAGGATACTATGGATAAGAATGGATGTCCATTAATGAGCAATTCATCTTTCCTATACTGAGAGGAACAAGTTTTTATATTGAAGAACATTAATGATATTTTATATATAAATAAAGGATAAATTAAAAAGTAAAATTATTTATTTAAATCAAATGAATTTTTATTAAAGGTTTAATTACTCTACAAGTCCCTATAGTTTCACCGAATTTTCAATTAGGTCCATATACCTTTTTTTGTCTTTTCAATTGGGTCCCTATACACTTTTTTTTTCCAATTTAGTCCTTATTAACGTTAAACGTCAAAAAAATATTAGTAAATTGTGAAATTACTTATATACTCTTAGGGACCCAATTGAAAATAAAAAAAAAGTATAGGTACCTAATTAAAAATTCGATTAAACTATAAATATTCAATAAAAGATATGTCTATAATTCTATTCAATGATTCTATAACATGAAAGATATTCCTATAATCCCTTTTATTTTGTCACTATCATTCTTTTGCTTATTTATATACAAATTGTACTAAAGATACCTTCTCTTTTTTTTTTTTAATTTTCAAAAATACCTTATCTTAAGAACATACAGAAAAAAAAGGAATGAATAAAATAAAACATAAATAATAGTAATAAGTATATATAAAATTCTGTTTCCATCATTCAAGTATTCATTATGATCATGTAACATTTTACGTTTGTGTGGATTCATGGAATATAGTTTGTGTCTTTATCATATCATGGTACACCATAGAAAACCATAAGGCTATGTGTTCTTGTGTGAATAACATGGATGTAACCTCGGCTATGAGAGTCAACGCCGAGCTATTGCCTTTAGCATCGAGCTGTAGGCTAGGAGGATCCGAGCTCTTTGTCCAGGAAGATGTCACGTTGTGGAGAATACAAACAAACAAAGGGGGGGTATACCTGCAAAGGCACTCCGATGCTTAAGTTAGTATCGTGAATTCAGTATATCCTTTGAGGATAAAATACCATACCTTTATAGGTGAGGTGAAATGCGCCAGTTACGTTTCTGTTGATCATCTAAATTGAAGAACATTTATTAGGTTTTAATAAGTAATAATGCCTAGTCGGACATTTTTATTCCAGGATGTAATCCATTGATTCTGACTGTAACGTATAACGCCGAGTTATAACACAGAGTGCCGATTTATAATGTAAAGTACTGAGTTATGGTGTATGATGCCGAGTTATAACATCGGAGTTGTAACGGCCGTATCATAGCCCCCCAAGCTTAACCTGAAAATGTGTTTTAATGAAGCAAGTTGAGCTTTTAATAAAACATAAGTCGGCCATTGTGTTCATAACTCGGCTATTTGGATTAGCCTTGGAGCCCCCAGTTCAAGATGCTTTATTAAAATAATATGAAATAATTACTGTAAAAAAGAATTGATTTCAAATGAAGGGAGAGATAAGTAATGATGGTAATAAATAGTTTGTCATTTCCAATGCCTTCTGAACTGTTGATTTGATTGATTAGTGGGTGAGGTGGAACTTAACCAGCGGTGGTAACCTTTGAGTAACTGCATTAGAATACAAATAGTTGTGCTTCCAAATTATTGTTTCATTTTGGATAAAAGTTTGCTATGCAAGTTGCTGAGAAAGAAATGAGTAAATGAGGTATGTACTAGTATCTATTTTCCTCTGTATTCTGTTTCTACAGCTTTTGAATTTTGTGTGTTTAGTATGGGTTTTGAGAGAGAAAAAGAGAAGAGGAAGACGGTGGATTGGTCAGACGATTGGGTGAGTGTGGATGTTAAAATGCATACATCACTATTCATGGATGTGGAGGCTGTGAAGGAAATAGATTTGAGGAAGATAGTGAAGCTAGGTTCAGGGATTCATGTGAATCTGTTACCGTGTGCCAGTGATGACCGTGTGTATCATAGAGCAAAGGATTTTGAATTTTTCTTCATGTATAGCTGTATCATAGAGGAACTGAGAGTGAAACTTCCATTCTCAGAGTTTCAATGTCAGGTGTTGAGGCAACTAAATTGTGCGCCTTCCCAACTCCACCCTAATGGGTGGGTGTTTCTGTGTAGTTTTGAGATTCTAATGGAGTTTCTAGAAAAGACTCCCTCTGTTGAGTTGTTCTTCTCCTTATTTCAGGCCAAAGGTGTTTGGACAGGGGTGAACTTGAATAGTTCACTGAGGTTTTCTATCTTTAAGTTATACAAGTCGTCGTTTAAAGACTTCAAAGAGATGTATATGAAGGTCTCTAATGCTGAAAGTGATTTCCCGTTCTATATGGATGAACATTTGGGGGAAAAGTTTCCTCTTTGGTGGTGTTCGGAGCCTCACAATATTCTAGGGCCAGAAACCATTAGTGCAAGAGATGAATGTATCATTGAGTATTTGGTGGAAGTTGTTGATCGGAAAGAATTAATTTCTGTGTTTGATTTGCTTCAATGGAAGGAGAATAAAGAAGCTGTTGTAGGATATTTGGGTGAGATTCTGAAATGTAACTCTGTATGTTTTGAGATGATATGTTACTAACTGTTGTGTTTTGTTTTAGGAGGAAAATATTATGGGGTATCTGCTGCTACCTTAAGAGCTCAGGTTAAGAGCAAAAACCTGGAAAAGGAGGGTTCGACCTTGAAAGCCGAAAAAACTATTAGTGCTGGTGAGGTTAACCAGCCTAAGCTGAGGAGAAAGAAAATTATTTTGAAGAAGAGGAAGACTGATGCGGTGGACCTTTCTGAAGGTTCTGAGGAAGATAGGGATGAGGTCCAGATTGAAGAAATACAAAGTTTTTATGAGAACCAAAAGAAGTTGCATAACGTTGCCGATCAAAGTGATGCCTCGTCATTATGGGGGAAGGATTAACCTTATATGGTCGTTGCCGATGAGGTTTGCTAGACGTCGGCAGATGTGACTATGGCAGACGAGGTTGGGGACGTCGCCATTGATCAATATATGCAGGTAACGTATGTTATTGTTGATTGTGATTTGCATACCAATATATGTATAAATATATCCTTTATGGTATCTGTTTGGTCTGTTAAGGTGATTGGTCTTCGACTGGCGAGCTTAGGGCGCTGCCAAGAAAAGAAATATTGGAAATTTGCCGAGCAAAAGCAAGACCCGATTTTGAAAGAAGAATTGGCTTTAAAAAATAGGAAAGTAGCCGAATTGGAGAGTAAGTTATCAGAAATTGAGAAGGAGTTGAAGCTGATGAAGGAAAATTATTCAAAAGAAGTGGAGGATCTGAAGAAAGAGGAAGCCGACCTTTCTACCATGAGTGCTCAAGTAATTGAGGTGACAACGAAGTTGAAAGAGATGGAGAAATAGAAGGAAGTAGAGATCCTTGATTCATTTGTGGAAGGGTTTGAGTGAGCTTCTCAACAGGCCAAGTTTCTTGCTCCTGAGGTTGATTTTTCTCAGATGGATCCAGGGAAGATCATCTAAGATGGAGCTATGGTGGAGGATGATGGTGCTACTGAAGAAAAGGATGAGAATGTTGAATATCATTGGTGTTTGATTGGATTTATGTATTTGCTTTCACTGAACTATGTTTATTTGTTTTGAATTTGGTTTGCTCTTAATAGAGCTAGTTTGGATTTTATATTATTTTGATGCCTAAACACAATATGAATGATAAGATGTGTTTACGTGGATTTGCCTTTTATTGATGTTTGTTTGATAAAGGCGTTTGTATAGTTTTGATGATGGTAGCACGTTTGATTGTGCTTGTGTTTGCTTGACCTTAGTCAATAGTTGTTTGATTATTATATCCCCAAAATGTATAATTAAGAGGATAGGATTTGTATAGGTCAAATCAAAATATTTGATGTGTGGTGCACGAAATTACAATCACACTTTTGCAATTCCGCACAACTAACTAGCAAGTGCACTGGGTCGTCCAAGTAATACCTTACGTGAGTAAGGGTCGATCCCACGGAGATTATCGGCTTGAAGCAAGCTATGGTTATCTTGTAACTCTTAGTCAGCATATCAATAATTCTCAGATTTAATTGTAAAAAGTAAAAGAACATGAACTAAATACTTGTTATGCAGTAATAGAGAATAGGTTGAGGTTTTGGAGATGCTCTGTCTTCAGAATCTCTGCTTTCCTACTGTCTTCTTCTTCACGCACGCAAGGATCCTTCCATGGTAAGCTGTATGTTGGTGGATCACCGTTGTCAATGGCTACCATCCGTCCTCTCAGTGAAAATGGTCCAAATGCGCTGTCACCGCACGGCTAATCATCTGTCGGTTCTCACTCATGCTGGAATAGGATCCATTGATCCTTTTGCGTCTGTCACTATGCCCATCACTTGTGAGTTTGAAGCTCATCACAGTCATCCTATCCCAGATCCTACTCAGAATACTACAGACAAGGTTTAGACGTTCCGGATCTCAAGAATGCTGCCAATTGATTCTAGCTTATACCACGAAGACTCTGATTTGAACCAGGAGGCTAAGAGATAAGCACTCAGTCTAAAGTAGAATGGAGGTGGTTGTCAGGCATGCGTTCATAGGTTGAGAATGGTGATGAGTGTCACAGATCATCACATTCATCAAGTTGAAGTACGAGTGAATATCTTAGAATGTAAGCAAGCGTGATTGAATGGAAAACAGTAGTAATTGCATTAATTCATCAAAACACAGCAAAGCTCCTCACCCCCAACCATGGGGTTTAGAGACTCATGCCGTAGAAGATACAATATGAAATGTGTAGAGTGTCATGAGGTACAAGATGAATCACTAAAAGTAGTTTTTATAATAAACTAGTGACCTAGGGTTACAGAAAATGAGTAAGCTAGAATAGTTAGTGTAAAAATCCACTTTCAGGGCCCACTTGGTGTGTACTTGGGCTAAGCATTAAAGCTTTCACGTGTAGAGACCTTTCTTGGAGTTAAACGCCAGCTTTTGTGCCAGTTTGGGCATTTAACTCCAGCTTTCATGCCAGTTCTGGCGTTTTGACGCCAGAATTTTTATGCTGAATTGGAACGCCGGTTTGGGCCATCAAATCTCGAGCAAAGTATGAACTATTATATATTGCTGGAAAGCCCAGGATGTCTACATTCCAACTCAATTGAGAGCGTTCCAATTGGGCTTCTGTAGCTCCAGAAAATCCACTTCGAGTGCAGGGAGGTCAGAATCCAATAGCATCTGCAGTCCTTTTTCAGCCTCTGAATCAGATTTTTGCTTAGGTCCCTCAATTTTAGCTAGAAAATACCTGAAATCACAGAAAAACATACAAACTCATAGTAAAGTCCAGAAATATGATTTTTGAATAAAAAATAATAAAAACATAATAAAAACTAACTAAAATATACTGAAAACATACTAAAAACAATGCCAAAAAGCGTATAAATTATCCGCTCATCACAACACCAAACTTAAATTGTTGCTTGTCCCCAAGCAACTAAAAACAAAGTAGGATAAAAAGAATAGAATATATAATGAATTCCAAAAACATCTATGAAGATCAGTCTTAATTAGATGAGCGGGGCTATTAGCTTTTTGCTTCTGAATAGTTTTGGCATCTCACTTTATCCTTTGAAGTTCAGAATGATTGGCATCTATAGGAACTCAGAATTCAGATAGTGTTATAGATTCTCCTAGTTCAGTATGTTGATTCTTGAACACAGCTACTTTATGAGTCTTGGCCGTGACCCTAAGCATTTTGTTTTCCAGTATTACCACCGGATACATAAATGCTACAGACACATAACTGGGTGAACCTTTTTCAGATTGTGACTCAGCTTTGCTAGAGTCCCCAATTAGAGGTGTCCAGAGCTCTTAAGCACACTCTTTTTGCTTTGGACCATGACTTTAACCGCTCAGTCTCAAGCTTCTCACTTGACACCTTCACGCCACAAGCACATGGTTAGGGACAGCCTTGTTTAGCCGCTTAGGCCATGATTTTATTCCTGTAGGCCCTCCTATCCACTGATGCTCAAAGCCTTGGATCCTTTTTATTTTACCCTTGCCTTTTGGTTTAAAGGGCTATTGGCTTTTTTTGCTTGCTTTTTCTTTTTCTTTCTTTTTCTTTTTTTTTCTGCAAGCTTTGTATTCACTGCTTTTTCTTGCTTCAAGAATCATTTTTATGATTTTTCAAATTATCAATAACATTTCTCTTTTTCCATTATTCTTTCAAGAGCCAACAATTTTAACATTCATAAACAACAAATTCAAAAATATGCACTGTTCAAGCATTCATTCAGAAAGACAAAAAACATTGCCACCACATCAAAATAATTAAACTGTTTTAAAATTCGAAATTCATGTACTTCTTTTTCTTTTGCAATTAAAAAAACATTTTTTATTTTAAGAAAGGTGATGGATTCATAGGACATTCTTATCTTTAAGGCAGAGACACTAAGATACTAATGATCATGTAGTAAAGACACAAACATAGATAGAACATCAAGCATAGAAATCGAAAAATAAAAAAATAAGAACAAGAAAATTAAAGAACGGGTCCACCTTAGTGATGGCAGCTAGTTCTCCTTCTTGAAGATCCTATGGAGTGCTTGAGCTCCTCAATGTCTCTTCCTTGCCTTTGTTGCTCCTCTCTAATTTCATGGAGGATAATGGGTTGCTTTTGTTGAGGTCCATGAGTGGGCTCTCTTATTTGCTCCATCTCTCATGACTTGGAGTTGGAAGCAACTGCCTTCCCTTTCCTCTTCCTAGAGATTTCTCCGGCCTTAGGTGCCATAAATGGTTATGGAAAAACAAAAAGCAATACTTTTACCAAACCAAACTTAGAAGGTTTGCTCGTCCTCGAGTAAAAGAAGAAAAAGGGTGTTATCGGAAGGTGTGAAGAAGAGAGAGATAGAGTTGAGGTAGGTGGGGATCCTGTGGGGTCCACAGATCCTGAGGTGTCAAGGATTTTTTCATCCCTACACCATGTTGGCGTGTAAACGCCCCTTGGAGTGCCAATCTTGGCGTTAAACGCCAGGTTGCTGCCCATTTCTGGCGTTTAACGCCAGCTTTTCTTCCCTTTCTGGCGTTTAAACGCCAGCTTTGTGCCCTTTTCTGGCATTAAACGCCAGTCTGGTGCCCTTTTCTGGCATTAAACGCCCAGAATGGTGCCAGACTGGGTGTTTAATGCCCATTCTGCTACCCTTACTGGCGTTTGAATGCCAGTAAGCTCCTCCTCCAGGGTGTGCTATTTTTAATACTGTTTTTCATTCTGTTTTTGCCTTTTCAGTTGTTTTTGTGACTCCACATGATCATCAACCTAAAGAAAAATAAGATAACAATGAAAAATAAATATATATAATTAAAAAACATTGGGTTGCCTCCCAATAAGCACTTCTTTATTGTCTTTAGCTGGACCTTGACTGAGCTTTTATTCTAGTCTCAATTTTGAGCATTCTTGCTCAAAATTGCTTTCAAGATAATGTTTGATTCTCTGTCCATTAACAATAAACTTTTTGTCAGAGTCAATATCTTGAAGCTCAACATATCCATATAGTGACACACTTGTAATCACATATGGTCCCCTCCACCGGGATTTTAATTTCCCAG
This sequence comes from Arachis ipaensis, assembly GCF_000816755.2. NCBI lineage: Eukaryota > Viridiplantae > Streptophyta > Magnoliopsida > Fabales > Fabaceae > Arachis > Arachis ipaensis. The sequence goes on from NC_029785.2 coordinate 30,097,337, forward strand.
TGAATAATTTGAGCCTAGAATTAAACAACAGAACCTTCTGTCCTGGTTCAAAAACTCTGGATGACAGTTTCTTGTCATGCCACCTTTTTGCTTTTTCCTTATAAATTTTTGCATTTTCAAAAGCATTGAGTCTGAATTCCTCTAGCTCATTCAGCTGGAGCAATCTTTTCTCTCCAGCTAACTTAGCATCCAGGTTTAGGAATCTGGTTGCCCAGTAGGCCTTATGTTCCAGTTCCACGGGCAGATGACAGGCCTTGCCATACACAAGCTGGTATGGAGAGGTTCCTATAGGAGTCTTGAATGCTGTTCTGTATGCCCACAGAGCATCATCCAAGCTTTTTGCCCAATCCTTTCTACGGGCAATTATAGTCCATTCCAGGATTCTTTTTAGTTCTCTATTAGAGACTTCAGCCTGCCCATTTATCTGTGGGTGATATGGAGTTGCTACTTTGTGGCTAATTCCATATCGAACCATAGCAGAGTATAGCTGTTTATTGCAGAAATGAGTGCCCCCGTCACTGATTAGAACTCTGGGAATGCCAAATCTGCTGAAGATATATTTCTGGAGGAATTTCAGCACGGCCTTAGTATCATTAGTGGGTGTGGCAATTGCTTCTACCCATTTAGATATGTAGTCGACTGCCACCAGAATGTAAGTGTTTGAGTATGATGGTGGGAAAGGACCCATGAAGTCAATACCCATACATCAAACAACTCAATCTCTAAGATCTCTTGTTGAGGCATGGCATAACCATGAGGCAAGTTGTCAGCTCTTTGGCAACTGTCACAGTTACGCACAAACTCTCGGGCATCTCTGTGGAGAGTAGGCCAGTAGAACCCATATTGGAGGACCTTAGTGGCTGTTCGCTCACCGCCGAAATGTCCTCCATACTGTGATCCATGGCAATGCCATAGGATTTTCTGTGCCTCTTCTCTAGGCACGAATCTGCGGATCATTCCGTCTGCACATCTTTTAAAGAGATATGGTTCATCCCATAATTAGTACTTTGCATCAGAAATTAGTTTTTTTGTTTGCACCCTGCTGTACTCCTTGGGTATGAACCTCACAGCTTTATAATTTGCAATGTCTGCAAACCATGGTGCTTCCTAAATGGCGAAGAGTTGCTCATCCGGAAAGGTCTCAGAGATCTCAGTAGGAGGGAGGGACGCCCCTGCTACTGGCTCTATCCGGGACAGGTGATCAGCTACCTGGTTTTCTGTCCCTTTTCGGTCTCTTATTTCTATATCAAACTCTTGCAGAAGCAACACCCATCTTATGAGACTGGGTTTTGAATCCTGCTTTGTGAGTAAATATTTAAGAGCAGCATGGTCAGTATACACAATCACTTTTGAACCTAATAAATAGGATCTAAACTTGTCAATGGCATAAACCACTGCAAGCAACTCTTTTTCTGTGGTTGTGTAGTTTTTCTGTGCGTCATTTAGAACACGGCTAGAATAGTAAATGACGTGCAGAAGTTTGTTATGCCTCTATCCTAATACTGCACCAATGGCATGGTCACTGGCATCACACATTAGTTCGAATGGTAATGTCCAGTCTAGTGCAGAAATCACTGGTGCTGTAACCAGCTTAGCTTTTAGAGTTTCAAACGCCTGCAGACACTCTGTGTCAAACACAAATGGTGTGTCAGCAACTAGCAAATTGCTCAGAGGTTTTGCAATTTTTGAAAAATCCTTTATAAACCTCCTATAGAATCCGGCATGCCCCAGAAAGCTTCTGATTGCCTTAACATTGGCAGGTGGTGATAATTTTTCAATTACTTCCACTTTAGCTTGATCCACCTCTATTCCCTTGTTTGAAATTTTATGCCCAAGGACAATTTCTTCAGTCACCATAAAGTGACATTTTTCCCAGTTTAAAACTAGGTTGGTCTCTTGGCATCTTTTCAGAACAAGTGCTAAATGGTCAAAACAGGAGCTAAATGAGTCTCCGAATACTGAAAGTCATCCATGAAGACTTCCAAAAATTTCTCTACCATATCAGAGAAGATAGAAAGCATGCACCTCTGAAAGGTTGCAAGTGAATTGCACAGACCAAAAGGCATCCTTCTGTAGGCAAATACTCCAGATGGATATGTGAATGCTGTTTTCTCTTGGTCTTGAGGATCTATTACAATTTGGTTGTAACCTGAATAGCTATCCAAAAAGTAGTAATAATCATGACCTGTTAGTCTCTCTAGCATCTGGTCTATGAATGGTAAAGGAAAATGATCCTTTCTGGTAGCTGTATTGAACCTTCTGTAGTCAATACACATACGCCACCCTGTAACTGTTCTTGTGGGAACCAGTTCATTCTTTTCGTTGTGAACCACTGTCATACCTCCCTTCTTGGGGACAACGTAGACAGGGCTCACCTAGGGACTATCAGAAATAGGATAAATAATCCCAGCCTCTAGTAACTTAGTGACCTCTTTCTGCACTACCTCTTTCATGGCCGGATTTAGCCTCCTCTGTGGTTGAACCACTGGCTTAGCATCATCCTCCAATAGGATCTTGTGCATGCATCTTGCTGGGCTAATGTCCTTAAGATCACTTATGGACCACCCAAGAGCTGTCTTGTGTGTCCCAGTACCTGAATTTGTGCTTTCTCTTCCTGTGGATTTAAAGCAGAGCTTATGATCACCGGAAAAGTGTCACCTTCTCCCAGAAATGCATATTTCAGGGATGGTGGTAGTGATTTGAGCTTGGGTTTAGGAGGCTTATTCTCTTCCTGAGGAATTTTCAGAGATTCTTTTATTTCCTCTGGTTTCTCCAGATCAGGCTGAACATCTTTAAAGATGTCCTTGAGCTCTGATTCGAGACTCTCAGTCATATTCATCTCTTCCACCAAGGAGTCAATAATATCAACGCTCATGCAGTCATTTGATGTGTCTGGATGCTGCATAGCTTTGACAACATTTAACTTGAACTCATCCTCATTGACTCTCAGGGTCACTTCCCCTTTTTGGATATCAATGAGAGTTTGTCCAGTTGCTAGGAAAGGTCTTCCTAGAATGAGAGTTACACTCTTGTGCTCCTCCATTTCTAGCACTACAAAGTCAATGGGAAAGGCAAATGGCCCAACCTTGACAATCATGTCCTCAATTATGCCGGATGGGTATTTAATGGAGCCATCAGCAAGTTGAAGACATATCCGGGTTAGTTTTACCTCTTCAGTCAAGCCAAGCTTTCTGATAGTGGATGCAGGGATTAGATTGATACTTGCCCCAAGGTCACATAGAGCTGTCTTGGTACAAGTACCCTCTAATGTGCACGGTATCATAAAGCTTCCTAGATCTTTAAGCTTTTCTGGTAAGCTTTTCAGAATGACTGCACTGCATTCTTCAGTGAGAAACACCTTTTCAGTTTCTCTCCAATCCTTCTTATGACTTAAGATCTCTTTTATGAACTTAGCATAAGAGGGTATTTGCTCAAGTGCCTCTACAAACGGGATCTTTATCTCAAGAGTCCTGAGATAGTCTGCAAAGCGAGCAAATTGTTTATCCTGTTCCGCTTGGCGGAATTTCTGAGGATAAGGCATCTTGGCTTTATATTCTTCAACCTTAGTTGCTGCAGGTTTATTCCCTACAGAGGTGGTTAGAGAAGCCTTCTTAGAGGGGTTACTATCAGCACTTGCAGGTGTCTAATCCCTCATTGGCGTTTGAACGCCAGGATTGGGTGCTGGATGGGCGTTTAACGCCAGCTTCCCACCCTTTTCTGGCGTTTGAACGCCAGAACTGGGCAAGGAATGGGCGTTCAATGCCAACTTTTCTCCCTTTTCTGGCGTTTGAACGCCAGAAGTGGGCATCCACTGGGCGTTTTACGCCAATCTTTCACCCTTTTCTGGCGTTTGAACGCCAGAATTATTCCTCTCTGGGCTCTTGCTGTCCTCAGAGGGATTTTGGGCAGTGGTTTGGTCATCCTCTGTCAGTTGTTCCTTTCTTGGCTTTCTGCTACTTTGAGCTGATTTATTCAATGTCTTCCTGCTCCTTAATTGGACAGCTTAGCATTCTTCTGTTATCTGTTTAGATAGCTGCTGTCTTGTCTGATTCAATTGTGCTTCCATATTCTTGTTAGCATTTTTAGTGTCTTGGAGGATCTCTTTCTGCTAATTGTTTTGTCACAAGGAGTAATTGCTTATTAAGTTCGACAATCTGTTCTTGAGGATTAGGATCAGTAGTTACTGTCCTAGCCTCTTCTTTTATGGAGGACTCACTGCTTGAGTACAGATGTTGATTTCTAGCAACCGTATCTATGAGTTCTTGAGCCTCTTCAATCGTCTTTCTCATGTATAGATCCACCAGCTGAGTAGTCTAGAGACATTTGAGCTCTTTCTGTAAGCCCATAGTAGAAGATGTCTAACTATACCCACTCTGAAAATATTTTAGAGGGACATTTTCTTAGCATCCCTCTGTACCTCTCCCAGGCATTATAAAGGGATTCATGATCCTCTTGTTTAAAGCCTTGGATGTCCAACCTCAGCTGTGTCATCATCTTTGGAGGGTAAAATTGATTCAGGAATTTGTCTGATAATTGTCTCCATGTTTTTATGCTTGCTGTGGGTTGGTTATTTAACCACCTCTTAGCTTGATCTTTTACAGCAAATAGAAACAGTAATAATCTGTAGACATCCTGATCCACTTTTTTATCACGTACTGTGTCAGCAATTTGTAAGAACTGTACCAGAAACTCAGTAGGTTCTTCCTATGGAAGACCAGAATACTGACAATTTTGCTGCACCATGATAATGAGCTGAGGATTTAGCTCAAAACTGCTTGCTTTGATGGGAGGTATACAGATGCTACTCCCATATGTAGCTGTAATGGCGTTAGCATATGACCCCAGAGTCCTTCTGGACTATTCATTTCCACTTATGTCCATGATGGAGAAAAGGGAATTGATATGAATTGCACATAGATTATATTTTTAAAATTTTTTATTTTATTTAATTAAAAGTGACCGAATAAAATAAAACGAAATAAATGAAAAATAAAATAAAAGTTTCGAAAATTAAGAGAAAAAGTAAAAAGATAAATAAATAATTCGAATGCTAAAATGGCTAATTAATTAAAAAGATTTGAAAAATTCTGGATATGATTTTCGAAAATTAGAAGAAAATGGAATAAAAGCAAATTGAAAACTAAATTAATTAATTAATTAAAAAGATTTTGGAAAAAGAATGCTTAGTTAATTTCGAAATATGAAAGAGAAAAGTAGTTAGGTGATTTTTTTTTAAAAAGATTTTGAAATTAGCAATAAAAAAGATATGATTGAAAATTATTTTGAAAAAGATATGATTGCAATTTAATAAAAAAAGATATGATTGAAAAGATATGATTGAAGAAATTAAAAAGATTTGATTTTTGAAAAAGATTTGAAAAGATCAATTTTTGAAATTAGAATTTTGACTTGACTAAAAAAAAAAATATGATTTTGAAAATCTTTGACTAATTTAATGCAAAATTTTGAAATTTATGAGTAAAATAAGGAAAAGATATTTTTTTATTTTTGAATTTTAATGAGGAAAGAGAAAAACAACAAAATGACACTAAACTTAGAAATTTTAGATCAAAACAAAGAGAACAAACAAGAAAACTTTGAATGTCAAGATGAACACCAAGAACACTTTGAAGATCAGGATGAACACTAAGAACAAATTTTTGAAAAATTTTTAAGTAAATAAAAGCACAAGGGACACCAAACTTAAAATTTTTAGAAAATCAAACACAAATTTTTGAAAATTTAAAGGAAAACACAAAGAAGACACCGAACTTAGAATTTTTAAAGATCAAGAAAGAACTAAGAACATGCAAATTCGAAAAATTGAAAGAAAATAAAAGCATGCAATTGACACCAAACTTAAAATATGAAACTATTCTCAAATAAAAGACTCAAATTTAGTGACTCTAAACTAACAAAAATAAATTATTCCTAATCTAAGCAACAAGATAAACCGTTAGTTGTCCAAACTCGAACAATCCCCGGCAACGGTGCCAAAAAGTTGGTGCACGAAATTACAATCACACTTTTGCAATTCCGCACAACTAACCAGCAAGTGCACTGGGTCGTCCAAGTAATACCTTACGTGAGTAAGGGTCGATCCCACGGAGATTATCGGCTTGAAGCAAGCTATGGTTATCTTGTAACTCTTAGTCAGGATATCAATAATTCTCATATTTAATTGTAAAAAGTAAAAGAACATGAACTAAATACTTGTTATGCAGTAATAGAGAACAGGTTGAGGTTTTGGAGATGCTCTGTCTTCAGAATCTCTGCTTTCCTACTGTCTTCTTCTTCACGCACGTAAGGCTCCTTCCATGGCAAGCTGTATGTTGGTGGATCACTATTGTCAATGGCTACCATCCGTCCTCTCAGTGAAAATGGTCCAAATACGTTGTCACCGCACGGCTAATCATCTGTCGGTTCTCACTCATGCTGGAATAGGATCCATTGATCATTTTGCGTCTGTCACTATGCCCAGCACTTGTGAGTTTGAAGCTCGTCACAGTCATCCTATCCCAGATCCTACTCAAAATACCACAAACAAGGTTTAGACGTTCCGGATCTCAAGAATGCTGCCAATTGATTCTAGCTTATACCACGAAGACTCTGATCTGAACCAGGAGGCTAAGAGATAAGCACTCAGTCTAAGGTAGAACGGAGGTGGTTGTCAGGCACGCGTTCATAGGTTGAGAATGGTGATGAGTGTCACAGATCATCACATTCATCAAGTTAAAGTACGAGTGAATATCTTAGAATGGAAGCAAGCGTGATTGAATGGAAAACAATAGTAATTGCATTAATTCATCAAAACACAACAGAGCTCCTCACCCACAACCATGGGGTTTAGAGACTCATGTCGTAGAAGATACAATATGAAACATGTAGAATGTCATGAGGTACAAGATGAATCACTAAAAGTAGTTTTTATAATAAACTAGTGACCTAGGGTTACAGAAAATGAGTAAGCTAGAATAGTTAGTGTAAAAATCTACTTCTAGGGCCCACCTGGTGTGTGCTTGGGCTGAGCATTGAAGTTTTCACGTGTAGAGACCTTTCTTGGAGTTAAACGCCAGCTTTTGTGCCAGTTTGGGCGTTTAACTCCAGCTTTCATGCCAGTTCTGGCGTTTTGACGCCAGAATTTTTATGCTGACTTGGAAAGCCGGTTTGGGCCATTAAATCTCGGGCAAAGTATGGACTATTATATATTGCTGGAAAGCCCAGGATGTCTACTTTCCAACGTAATTGAGAGCGCGCCAATTGGGCTTCTGTAGCTCCAGAAAATCCACTTCGAGTGCAGAGTCTGTAGCTCCAGAAAATCCACTTCGAGTGCAGGGAGGTCAGAATCCAACAACATCTGCATTACTTTTTCAGCCTCTGAATCAGATTTTTGCTCAGGTCCCTCAATTTCATCCAGAAAATACCTGAAATCATTGAAAAACAAACTCATAGTAAAGTCCAGAAATATGATTTTTGAATAAAAACTAATAAAAACATAATAAAAACTAACTAAAATATACTGAAAACATACTAAAAATAATGCCAAAAAGTGTATAAATTATCCGCTCATCAACGTGAATAGTTGAGATTGGTTATATCTAATAAAGATATAATTGAAAAGTTAGGATTGTTTAATAAAGATCGGTATTTTGTTATTTAATCGGCAAAATCCGAATATTGTGATGCTGAATATAAGTCGGCAGGATAACAGCTTTAAGTCGAAAAGAAATAAAAAATGCTTAAAGCAAGATAGAGTAAAAAATATAAGATCCTATATATGTATTAATGGACCTTTGGTTACAAAAGTGCAGGTAGGCAAGCTTCGTTAAAACCTCTCCAAGCAAACCCTTTTTTGGGAAAAATTTTGGTAGTAGAAAAAAGCGTACTCCGTTGCCGAGTACTTCAATAACTCGGGAATGGCCCTCCCAGTTAGCTGCTAGTTTGCCATGGTTTGGGGGTCTTCTAGCCTGTTCGGTTCTTCTGAGCACCAAGTCGTTTTCCTGGAAAGATCTTGGATGGAGTTTCTGGTTGTATCGCTGAGCTATATGCTGTTGCATAGCTCAGTGTGTGATTGCTGCTGAAGATCAAGTTTCTTTAACGGTATCCAAGTCATATTGACGAGCTGTATCTGCTGTACTATGGTCGGCCAATTGAGTTCGGAGTGATGCCTGGAAGATCTCGACAAGTATCATTGCTTCTGACCCATATACCAGTCGGAAAGGCGTTTCCTTTGTTGTTGAGTGGATGGTGGTGTTGTACCCCAATATGACCTCTGGTACTAATTCGGCCCAGAGACCCTTGGCATCGTCAAGCTTTTTTCTCAAGGCATGTAAAATAACTTTGTTTGTGGCCTCGGCTAAGCCATTTGTCTGGGGTGTTCTACCGATTAGAAATGTTGTCTAATCTTTAATTCCTGCAAAAAGGAGGTGAATTTATGATCGGCAAACTGACGACCATTATCAGTGATAATGTGCCGAGGTATGCTGAATCTACAGATAATATTCTTCCATACAAAGGAAACCATTTGTTGTGATGTGATATTTGCTAGAGGCTATGCCTCTATCCATTTGGAAAAGTAATCAATTGCTACTATTAAAAATTTTACCTGCCCTGCCGCCAAAGGAAAAGGGCCGAGGATGTCAAGCCCCCACAGATTGAAGGGCCAACTTACCTCGGTATTGTGGAGGATTTCGGCTGGTAGGTGTGTAATTGGACTGTGTTTCTGGCAGTTGTCATAGCTTTTTACTTTTGTTTTACAATCTTGTTGCAATGTCGGCCAAAAGAAACCAGCTCGGAGTATCTTGGAGGATAAGATGTGGGCTCCGAGGTGTGTTCCACATATTCCTTCATGTGCCTCAGCAAGCACAAGCTCAGCCTCCAACCTGGAAAGACGTTTAAGCAGAGGAAGAGAGAATCCTCTTCTATATAGGCAGTTGTTGTATATTGTAAAAAATGAAGCTTGTTGGTGAAATTGCCAAGTATTTTCAATGTTGTCTGATAATATTCCTATCCTGAGATAGTTTATATAGGGTGCTCCCCAATCTTTTTCCTGCGTGACACTTAGAATTTTGGTTAGATCTATACTTGGTTTAAGTAGTGTGAATCGGTGAAGGGAAGAAGAAGTTGTTTGTGAACTGGTGAGCTTGGATAGAATATCAGCTCGGCTATTATAATCACGAGGTATATGTTGAATTTCAATTTTGGAAAACTTTGAAAATAAGCTTTGAACAATATCAAGGTATTTGGATAATAAAGGATCTTTTACCTGGTACAAGTTATTCACCTACTGTACGATGAGCAAGGAATCATAGTATACCTTGAGTTTGGTAACATTTAGATCGGCAGCAAGTTTGAGATCGGTGATTAGAGCTTCGTATTCAGTTTGATTATTACTCGCTTTGAAAGAAAGGTGTAAAGACTGCTCTATAACGTAACCATTACCATCTTCAAGTAAAATCCCAACACCACATCCTTGGGGATTAGATGAGCCATCTACATACAAAGAATATTGGGTTGAATCATCAATGGAAATTAGGATTGTGAATTTGGCGATAAATTCTGCCAAATATTGTGACTTTATGGGACCTCGCCCCTGGTATCTGATGTCAAATTCGGAGAGCTCAACCGACCATTTAACTAGTCGGCTAGCTAATTCTGGTTTTTGAAGAACTTGTCGTAAAGGTTGATCTGTGCGAACATAGATGACATGGCTTTGGAAATATGGCCGAAGTTGTCGGGATGAGAACACCAAAGCTAAAGCTAGCTTCTCAATCTTAGGATAGCGAAGTTCTGCGTGTTATAAAGTGTTGCTAAGAAAATAGATCAACTGTTGCTGTTTCTGTCTCTCTGTAATAAAAGCAAAGCTTGTGGCCCAATCAGTAATAGATAAATATAAGTAAAGTGGTTCCCCTTGAAGGGGTGTTTGCAAAATAGGTGGTTTTGAAAGAGTGCTTTTTATAGTTGTGAAAATATTTTCACATTCATCCGTCCATTGAAAATCTTTTTTTCTTTTTTAGCGTTTGAAAGAAACAGAAAGATTTTTTTATAGTTGTGAAAATAGTTTCACATTCATTAGTCTAATGAAAAGGTTTTTTCTTTTTTAGTGTTTGTGTAAAACCCGGTTAATTAATGACTAATTAGCCCATAAATGAGAATTTATTTTAGAAAGCCAAAAATGTGATTTTTATGGTTTAATATGATAGAGGAGATTGAGATGAGAATTTCGATACCAATTTTATAGAAATCGGCTCAAGATTGGACCGAACGGACCAAACCGGGCCAACCGGACCCATATTGGGCCCTTGGCCCAACCAAACTAAACCTAAAACCCTAACAAAAAGCACTCTTTCTCCTCACTAATACTCAAACATGCTGAAAATGGTGGAAATGAAGGGAAGAACACTCCTCCAAAGTTCTACCCTTGTTTGATCTTTAAACCACAATAACTTTTGATCCGGAGCTCCGATTGCCACACCGTTTACGGCCACACATTTACCGTGAAGAGCTCTACAAAACCCACTACTTTATTCTTGAGGTAAGCCACGAAATTAGTTCATTTCTTCAACCCTTAAATTCGAATTTCATTAGAAAAAAGTGTTGAGATTTTGGGCTCTTTGATGTTTTAGGGTCCAACTAGCTTGAAGGAGAAGAGTAATCTTGTCTCCTCGATCCTTGGGTGTGGTAAGATTCTCAACCCTAGTGGAATTTGTTGATTTATGATGTTGGGTATTGAGTTGTTGTTTTTGGATGTGATAATTGTGGCTTAGGTAGTGTGTATGTGAATATTAAAGCTTGATTGAGATTTTGAAAAGTTTGGAAAAGGGCTTTGGTGTGCTAAAAATCTGTTCTTGGAGGTGTTGGGACCTTGAGAGCTTGTGGAAAAGTGATTTAGAAGTGCTCCGGGTTGAGCGAGAAAATCGACTAAGGTATGGTCTCGGTTTCCTGTATCTAAAATGTAATGTGGTGTAAAAACTTAGGCTAGAGGCCCTAAGATAGGAATTGAATTATTGATGTTGTTGAATAGTTGAGATATATGGTGTGGTCATATATGTGATTATGAATATTGGTATTTTGATGGTATGATGCATGAGAGATATGCATGTTTGATATATGTTTGATGATTGGTTGATGTTGAATTGTGGGGAAAACTATGTTGATGGTAGGGGTCATATTGATCATATGTAATATTGGTTGATTGGTAATGCTGTTGTTGGAAATTGGGATGAGGAAGAATATGTGACATGTTAATGTATTTGATATTGGGCCATTTGATTGAGATGGGATAAAACAGTGGGATGTTGGTTTGTGATATGTTAAATATGTTAATGTATGAGTAGAAGAGGCTTGAGTTGGATTTTGGTATGTTTTCCTTGGTTTTAAAAAGGGTTGGAATTGGGTTGCTTTGAAAATGGCACTTTATAATTTTGTATGAAAACATGGTTTTTTGGCATACTTTGACAGAGCGTAACTTGGACTCCGGATCCCCGTTTTGTGCCAAATTTATTTAGAAATGAAATTGGATCCGGAGAGGTTATGCCGTTTGAAGAACGGGTGAAAAATAATTTAAAACGGAGAAGTTAGGCCTTTCAAAAGATTAGGGGTTGAATTTGTGAATTCTGCAGCTTTTTAACTTAGTAAAATTTTTGGCAGAACGCACTCCCACGCGTATGCGTGGCTGACGCGCACGCGTCGTTTTCGAATTTTCACTATCCACGCGTATGCGTCGATAGGCGAACTCAATTGGCCCAGCCAAAATTCTCGAGAGTTGTGCCAGAGTTGTGCTGGTTTTGTGCCTGAGGGCACAAAATGCACCCACGCGTACGCGTGGCTGACGCGTAGGCGTCACTGGGCTTTTCTTCCATCCACGCTTGCGCATGGAGGGACGCTGGTGCATGGAATTGTGATCACGCTTTTCACAACTCTGATACAACTAACCAGCAAGTGCATTGGGTCGTCCAAGTAATATCTTACGTGAGTAAAGGTCGATCCCACGGAGATTGTCGGCTTGAAGCAAGCTATGGTCATCTTGTAAATCTTAATCAGGCAGATTCAATTGGTTATGAGTTTAGATAATTAAAAGATAAATAAAATGTAAATTAAAATAAAGATACTTATGTAATTCATTGGTGGGAATTTCAGATAAGCGTTTGGAGATGCTTTGTTGCTTCTGAACCTCTGCTTTCCTATTGTCTTCATCCAATGATGCATGCTCCCTTCCATGGCAAGCTGTATGATCCTCTCAGTGAAAATGGTCCAAGTACGGTTTCTGCACGGCTAATCAACTGTCAGATTTCTTGTCTCGGATGAAAAATACCAGGTACAGATACTGCACGGCTAATCATCTGTCGGTTCTCACTTATGTCGGAATAGGATCTCTCTATCCTTTTGCACACTGTCACTGCGTCCAACATTCGCGAGTTTGAAACTCGTCACAGTGATCCCCTCCCAGATCCTACTCGGAATACCACAGACAATGTTTAGACTTTCCGGATCTCAAGAATGCTGCCATTTGATTCTAGCCTATACCACGAAGGTTCTAATCGGACGGACTCAGTCTGTGGATTAGAGACCCAAGAGATTATACTCCGGCTGTCGTCCAATGACGACGTTGAACATCATGTAGAGCGCTTGTGGTTGTCAGGCACGCGGATCTTGGCTAAGCGAGTAACAAAGATAGTGGGTGATTGTCACGGGTCACCCCTTAATTCTGACTTAACTGAATTAAGTACGAGAGTATATCTTGGAGAAGAAGTAAGCGTGAATTGAAAGAGAAACAATAGTACTTGCATTAATTCATGAAGAACAGCAGAGCTCTACACCTTAATCTATGAGGTGTAGAAACTCCACCGTAGAAAATACATAAGAGAAAAAGGTCTAGGCATGGCCGAATGGTCAGCCTCCCATTCCAAAGGTTCAATAGTGATAAATTGTTTTCTCGATACGAATACAATAGTAAAAAGTGCTATTTATACTAAAACTAGTTACTAAGGATTACAGAAAATAGGTAACTAAGTACAGATAGTGCAGAAATCCACTTTCGGGGCCCACTTGGTATGTGCTTGGGCTGAGCATTGAGTTTTACACGTGCATAGGCTTTTTCTAGAGTTAAACGCCAGCTTGGATGCCAGTTTGGGCATTTAACTCTAGTTCTGGTGCCAGTTCTGGCGTTTTACGCTAGAAAAGGGTCGCTGGCTGGCGTTGAACGCCAGTTTGGGCCATCAAATCTCGGTCAAAGTATGTACTACTATATATTTATGGAAAGCCCAAGATGTCTACTTTCTAACGCAATAGAGAGCGTGCCAATTGGGTTTTTGTAACTTCAGAAAAATGCGTTTGACTGTAGGAAGGTCAGAATCCAACAGCATCTGCAGTCCTTTCTCAGCCTCTGAATCAGATTTTTGCTCAGGTCCCTCAATTTCAGTCATAAAATACCTAAAATTATATAAAAACATACAAACTTATAGTAAAGTCCAGAAATATGATTTTTGCATAAAAACTAATAAAAATATAATAAAAAGTAACTAAAACAAGCTAAAAACTACCTAAAAACAATGCCAAAAAGCGTATAAATTATCCGCTCATCACAACATCAAACTTAAATTGTTGCTTGTCCCCAAGCAACCAAAAGCAAAATAAGATAGAAAGAAGAGAAAATACAATAAATTTCAAAATATCAATGAAGCTTAGTTCCAATTAGATGAGCGGGACTAGTAGCTTTTTGCTTCTGAACAGTTTTGGAATCTCACTTTATCTTTTGAAGTTCAGAATGATTGGCATCCATAAGAACTCAGAATTCAGATAGTGTTATTGATTCTCCTAGTTTAATATGTTGATTCTTGAACACAGCTACTTTATGAGTCTTGGCTGTGACCCTTAGCATTTTGTTTTCCAGTATTACGACCGGATACATAAATGCCACGGACACATAACTGGGTGAACCTTTTCAGATTGTGACTCAACTTTGCTAGAGTCCCCAATTAGAGGTGCCCAGAGTTCTTAAGCACACTCTTTTTGCTTTGGATCACGACTTTAATCGCTCAGTCTCAAGCTTTTCATTTGGACCTTCATGACACAAGCACATGGTTAGGGACAGCTTGATTTAGCAGCTTAGGCCAGGATTTTATTCCTTTGGGCCCTCCTATCCATTAATGCTCAAAGCCTTGGATCCTTTTTACCTTTGCCTTTTAGTTTAAAGGGTTATTGGCTTTTTGCTCTTGCCTTTTGGTTTAAAGAGCTATTGGCTTTTTCTGCTTGCTTTTTCTTTTTCTTTCTTTTTCGCCATTTTTTGCCATTTTTTCCGCAAGCTTTGTGTTTTTCACTGCTTTTTCTTGCTTCAAGAATCAATTTTATGATTTTTCAGATTATCAATAACATTTCTCTTTTTTCATTATTCTTTCAAGAGCCAACAATTTTAACATTCATAAACTTCACTATAAAAAATATGCACTGTTCAAGCATTCATTCAGACAACAAAAAGTATTGCCACCACATCAAAATAATTAAACTATTTTCAAGATAGAATTCAAAACTCATGTACTTATTTTTCTTTTTAAGAAAACATTTTTCATTTAAGAAAGGTGAAAGATTCATGGAACATTCATAGCTTTAAGACATAGACACTAAACACTAATGATCATGTAATGAAGACATAAACATAGACAAAACATAAAGCATAAAAACCGAAAAATAGAAAAATAAGAACAAGAAAATTAAAGAACGGGTCCACCTTAGTGACGGCGGCTAGTTCTTCCCCTTGAAGATCTTATTGAGTGCTTGAGCTCCTCTATGTCTCTTCCTTGCCTTTGTTGCTCCTCCTCTCATGGCCTTTTGGTCCTCTCTGATTTCATGGAGGATGATGGAGTGCTCTTGGTGCTCCATCCTTAGTTGCCCTATGTTGGAACTCAATTCTCCTAAAGAAGTGTTGAGTTACTCCCAATAGTTGTTTGGAGGGAAATGCATCCCTTGAGGCATCTCAGGGATTTCTTGATGAGGAATCTCCTCATGCGCTTGTTGAGGTCCATGAGTGGGATCTCTTGTTTGCTCCATCCTCTTTTTAGTGATGGGTTTGTCCTCTTCAATGAGGATGTCTTCCTCTATGACAATTCCAGCTGAATTGCATAGGTTACAGATGAGATAAGGGAAGGCTAACCTTGCCAAAGAGGAGGGCTTGTCCACCACCTTGTATAGTTCTAGAGGTATGATCTCATGAAATTCTACTTCCTCTCCATTCATGATACTATGGATCATGATAGCCCGGTCTATTGTAACTTCAGACCGGTTGCTAGTAGGAATGATAGAGCGTTGGATGAACTCCAACCATCCCCTAGCCACGAGCTTGAGGTCAAGCCTTCTCAGTTGAACCGGCTTGCCTTTGGAGTCTCTCTTCCATTGAGCTCCTTCTACACAGATGTCCATGAGGACTTGGTCCAACCTTTGATCAAAGTTGACCTTTCTAGTGAAAGGATGAGGATCTCCTTGCATCATTGGCAAATTGAATGCCAACCTCACGGTGTTTGAACTGAAATCCAAGTATTTCCCCCGAACCATTATGAGCCAATTCTTTGGGTTCGGGTTCATACTTTGATCATGGTTCTTAGTGATCCATGCATTAGTATAGAACTCTTGAACCATTAAGATTCCGACTTATTGGATGGGGTTGGTGAGAACTTCCCAACCTCTTCTTCGAACCTCACATCAGATCTCCAGATATTCACTCTTTTTGAGCATGAAGGGGACCTCGGGGATCACCTTTTTCTTGGCCATAACTTCATAGAAGTGGTCTTGATTGACTTTTGAGATGAATCTCTCCATCTCCTCTGACTCGGAGTTAGAAGCAACTTCCTTCCCTTTCCTCTTCCTAGAGGTTTCTCCGGCCTTAGGTGCCATAAATGGTTATGAAAAAACAGAAAGCAAAGCTTTTTCCACACCAAACTTAAAAGGTTTTCTCGTCCTCGAGTAAAATAAGATAGAAGGGAGTAGAAGAAGAATGATGCAATTAATTTTGAAAACTTATTACTGTATGCAAGAAAAATTAAAAAGAGTTGAAAAGGATTTAAAAAGATATGTAAGTTTTGAAAACATTTTGGAAGGAATTGGAAAGATTATTAATATTTGAAAATAGAAATTGAAAGATGAACGTTTAAAATATGTTATGCAAAAAAATTATGAATTAAAAAATGAAAAATTGAAAAAAATCGAATCGGAAACAAAATTACCTCCCTTGTGTCATCCTGGCATTAAAAGCCCAGAATGCTATCCATTCTGGCGTTTAACGCCCACTTGACTGCCTCTTTGGGCGTTTAACGCCCAGCCAGATACACTGGCTGGTGTTAAACGCCAGGAATCCTTCTCTACTGGGCATTTTTCTGAACGCCCAGAATGCTGCCATTTCTGGCGTTAAACGCCCCGAATGCTACCCATTCTCGCGTTTAACGCCCAGAATGCTACCTGCATGGACGTTAAATGCCCATTCTGCTATCCTTACTGGCGTTTAAACGCCAGTAAGCCTGTCCTCCAGGGTGTGCTATTTTTTATGCTGTTTTTGACTCTGCTTTAATTCTGCAGCTATTTTTGTGACTTCACATGATCATCTACCTAAAGAAAACATAACATAGCAATGAAAAACAAATGTCTATAAAAATAAATATAATTAAATAACATTGGGTTGCCTCCCAATAAGCGCTTCTTTAATGTCAATAGCTTGACAGTGAGCTCTTAGAGAGCTTCACAGAGACTTAGAGCTTAATGGTGGCCTCCCAACACCAAACTTAGAAGTTGAGTGTGGGGGCTCTGTTTGACTCTGTATTGAGAGAAGCTTTTCATGCTTCCTCTCCATGGTTACAGAAGAAGATCCTTGAGCCTTAAACACAAGGTAGTCCTCATTCAATTGAAGGACTAGCTCTCCTCTGTCCACATCAATCACAGCTCTTGCTATGGCTAGGAAGGGTCTTCCAAGGATAATGGATTCATCTTCATCCTTCCCAGAGTCTAGGATTATAAAATCAGTAGGGATTTACAGGCCTTCAACCATCACTAAGACATCCTCTACAAGTACATAAGCCTGTTTCATTGAATTGCCTGCCATCTCTAGTGAGATTCTTGCAGCTTGTACCTCAAAGATCCCTAGTTTCTCCATTACAGAGAGTGACATGAGGGTTTATTCCTGACCCTAGGTCACACAGAGCCTTCTCAAAGATTATGGTGCCTATGGTACAGGATATTAAGAACTTTCCGGGATCCGGTTTCTTCTAAGGTAATTTCAGTTGAACCAAAGCATTCAGTTCATTGATGAGCAACGAAGGTTCATCCTCCCAAGTCTCATTACCAAATAACTTGGCATTCAACTTCATGATTGCTCCTAGATACTGAGCTACATGCTCTTCAATAATATCTTCATCCTCATCAGAGGAAGAATCTTCATCAGAGCTCATGAACTGCAGCATTAAGTTCCATGGAATCTCTATGGTCTCTATATGAGCCTCAGATTCCTTTGGTTCCTCAATAGGGAACTCCTTATTGGTCAGTGGACGTTCAGCAAGGTCTTCCTCACTAGAAATCACTGCCTTTTTACTCTCTCCAGGTTCGGCCACTTTGGATATAGTTATGGCCTTGCACTTTCTTTTGGGATTCTCTTCTGTATTGCTTGGGAGAGTACTAGGAGGAGTTTCAGTAACTCTTTTACTCAGCTGACCCACTTGTGCCTCCAAATTTCTGATGGAGAACCTTGTTTCAGTCATGAAACTGAGAGTGGTATTAGATAGATCAGAGACTATGGTTACTAAGTCAGAAAGGCTCTACTTAGAATTCTCTGTCTGTTGCTCAGAAGATGATGGAAAAGGCTTGCTATTGACAAACCTATTTCTCCCACCATTATTATTATTAAAGCCTTATTGAGGCTTCTGTTGATCCTTCCATGAGAAATTTGGATGATTTCTCCATGAAGGATTATAGGTGTTTTCATAGGATTCTCCCATGTAATTCACCTCTTCTATTGCAGGATTCTCAGGGTCATAAGCTTCTCCTTCAGAGGAGGCTTCTTTAGTACTGCCGGATGCAGCTTGCATTCCAGTCAGATTCTGAGAAATTATATTGACTTGCTAAGTCAATATTTTGTTCTGAGCCAATATGGCATTCAGAGTATCAATCTCAAGAACTCCTTTCTTCTGAGTCATCCCATTATCCACAGGATTTCTTTCAGAAGTATACATGAACTAGTTATTTGCAACCATCTCAATGAGTTCCTGGGCTTCTGCAGGGGTTTTCTTCAGATGAAGAGATCCACCAGCAGAGTGGTCCAATGACATCTTGGACAATTAAGATAGATCATCATAGAATATACATAAGATGCTCCATTCTGAAAGCATGTCAGAAGGACACCTTCTGATCAATTGCTTGTACCTTTCCCAAGCTTCATAGAGGGATTCACCTTCCTTTTGTATGAAGGTTTGGACTTCCACTCTAAGCTTGCTCAACTTTTGAGGTGGAAAGAATTTGCTCAACTTTTCCCAAGAGTTCAGGCTTTCTTTAGGTTGTGAGTCTAACCATATCCTAGCTCTGTCTCTTACAGCAAAGGGGAAAAGCATAAGTCTGTAGACCTCGGAATTAACCCCATTGGTCTTAACAGTATCACAGATTTGCAAGAATTCAACTAAGAACTGATGAGGATCTTCCAATGAAAGTCCATGAAACTTGTAATCCTGGTGCATTAGAGAAACTAATTGAGGCTTAAGCTCAAAGTTGTTTGCTCCAATTGCAGGAATTGAGATGCTTCTTCCATAGAAGTCAGAAGTTGGTGCAGTAAAGTCACCAAGCATCTTCCTTGCATCTCCACCATTGTTATTGGGTTCGGCTGCCATGTCTACTTCTTTTTTGAAAATTTCTATAAGGTCCTCTCCGGAGTGTTGTGCTTTAGCTTCTCTTAGCTTCCTCTTTAAAGTCCTTTCAGGTTCAGGATCAGCTTCAATAAGAATGTTCTTATCCTTGTTCCTGCTCATATGAAATAGAAGATAACAAAGAGAGAAGAAAAATCCTCTATGTCACAGTATAGAGATTCCTTTATGTGAATAGAAGAATGAGGTAGAGAGGTAAATTAATTAATTAAAAAGATTTTTTGAAAAATTTGTTAGTTAGTTTTCGAAATTAATGAGAGAGAAAAGTAGTTAGGTGGTTTTGAAAAAGATAAGAAATAGTAAACTTTTTTATAATTAAAACAAACAAGTCAAGTGGTTAATTGAAAAAGATTTGAAAGTAAATTTTGAAAAGATAAGAAGTTAGAAAAAGATTTTGAAATTAAGTTTTGAAAAAGATATGATTGAAATTTATTTTGAAAAGTAATTGGAAAAGGAAATTAAAAAGATATGTTTTTTTAAAATTAAAGTTGATGACTTGACTAACAAGAAACTAAAAGATATGATTCTAGAATTTAAAGATTGAACCTTTCTTAACAGGAAAGTAACAAGCTTGAAATTTTTTAATCAAAACATTACTAATTAGTAAAGTTTTCAAAAATGTGAAATAAAAATAAGAAAAAGATTTTGAAAATTTATTTAAGAAATTCGAAGATGTTAAGAAGGAAAATGAAAAAGATTTGATTTTTGAAAAAGATTTGAAAAGATAGAATTTTTAAATTGAAATTTTGAATTGACTAACAAGAAACAACTAAATTTTAAAATTTTTTGACTAAGTCAACCCAAAATTTTAAAATTTATGAGTAAAATAAGGAAAAGATATTGTTTTTTATTTTTTTGAATTAATAAAGAGAGAAAAACAACAAAATGACACAAGACATAAGAATTTAAGATCAAAACAAATAATGCATGCAAGAACACTTTGAATGTCAAGATGAACACCAAGAACTCTTTGAAGATCATGATGAACATCAAGAACATATTTTTGAAAATTTTTAAGAAAAGAAACACATGCAAGACACCAAGCTTAAAAATTTTTAATGTTTAGACACTATGAAATCGAAAATGCATATGAAAAACAAGAAAAGACAAAAGAAAAAAATTTGAGAAATTAAAAAACATGCAATTGACTTCAAACTTAAAATTTGACACAAGACTTAAACAAGAAACACAAAATTTTTTGGTTTTATGATTTTATTAATTTTTTTGTATTTTTTGAAAATTATTTTGAAAAAAGAAAATAAAGAAATTCAAATTTTTTAATAAGAATTCCAGGATTCGTGCAATGTTAGTCTAAAGCTTCAGCCCAAAAGAATTAGACATGGCCAAATGGCCAGCCAAGCTTTAGCATAACAATTACAGACATGTCCTTTCTACAATGGAAAGTGGAAACCTCAGTCCAAAAGATTAGACATGGCTTAATAGCCAGCCAAGCTTCAACATATCTCATGAAGCTCTAGAATTCATTCTTAAAAACTCTGAAGAACAATTTTTTGTTTTTTTTTTTCGAAAATAAAAATAAAAAGCTTAAACATAAAATAAAATTACCTAATCTAAGCAACAAGATGAACCGTCAGTTGTCCAAACTCTAACAATCCCCGGCAACGATGCCAAAAACTTGGTGCACGAAATTTTGATCACACTTTTCACAACTCCGATACAACTAACCAGCAAGTGCACTGGGTCGTCCAAGTATTACCTTACATGAGTAAGGGTTGATCCCACGGAGATTGTTGGCTTGAAGCAAGCTATGGTCATCCTGTAAATCTTAGTCAGGTAGATTCAATTGGTTATGAGTTTTGATAATTAAAAGATAAATAAAATGTAAATTAAAATAAAGATACTTATGTAATTCATTGGTGGGAATTTCAAATAAGCGTTTGGAGATGCTTTGTTGCTTCTCTATGGTCATCCTGTAAATCTTAGTCAGGTAGATTCAATTGGTTATGAGTTTTGATAATTAAAAGATAAATAAAATGTAAATTAAAATAAAGATACTTATGTAATTCATTGGTGGGAATTTCAGATAAGTGTTTGGAGATGCTTTGTTGCTTCTGAACCTCTGCTTTCCTATTGTCTTCATCCAATCATGCGTGCTCCCTTCCATGGCAAGCTGTATGATCCTCTCAGTGAAAATGGTCCAAGTACGGTTTCTGCACGGCTAATCAACTGTCGAATTTCTCGTCTCGGATGAAAAATACCAGGTACAGCTACTGCACGGCTAATCATCTGTCGGTTCTCACTAAAGTTAGGAATAGGATCTCTCTATCCTTTTGCACACTGTCACTGCGCCCAACATTCGCGAGTTTGAAGCTCGTCACAGTCATCCCTTCCCAGATCCTACTCGGAATACCACAGACAAGGTTTAGACTTTTCGGATCTCAAGAATGCTGCCATTTAATTCTAGCCTATACCACGAAGGTTCTAATCGCACGGACTCGATCCATGGATTAGAGACTGATGCACGGAAACTTCACTCTTAACAAATCTTCCTCGGCAAGTATACCGAATTGTCGTCAAGTAATAACTCACAAAAGAGTGAGGTCGAATCTCACAGGTATTGATTGGTCAAGCAACTTTAATTGGAAGAATGTTCTAGTTGAGCTAAGCAGAATTTGGTTTGAGAGTTGCAGGAAATTAAATGGCGGGAAAGTAAATAGCAGAAAATGTAAATGCTGGAAATAAAGAGCTAAAAATAAATGACGGAAAGTAAATTACAGAATCTTAAATGGGAATGGGGAAGATGATCATAAAAGTAATTGGCAGAAATTAAAGAGAATGGGTAAGATCAGAAATGGGGAGTTCATTGGGCTTAGGAGATGTTGCATCCTTCGGATCATGTTCGTTTTCATCTCTTCCTCAATCAATGCATTCATTGATCTCCTTGGCAATCTTAAGTGATTGAATTCTAATTCCTTGGTAATTCAATCTCTCAAATCTTGATCAATAGCCAATTCCTTGGTCCAATTGCTCATGAGAAGAGATGAGGTATGGTCACTGATTATACCACATGTATTTCCAAATCAAAGTGTGGTAGGATTATATGTCACTATATCCATCCAAACCCCAATTTGGTCCAACATGAGAAAGCATTTCTAGCATGATATCTTCATTCCTCTTCCAAGGTCCGAAGAGATCCAAGTATGAATAGCTTCTTTTCCAAGATAACTACTCAATTGGATGAAGATTGAAAGCTTTCTAGTAAAATCAAGAGAAAAGAAAGAAGAAGAATAATGAAAACTATTATTGATCCATCAAATTACAACAGAGCTCCCTAACCCAATGAAAGGGGTTTAGTTGTTCATAGCTCTGGGAATGGAAAATAAAGATGGAGAATGCATTCTGAAAAATTAAACTAGAAGTTACAGAGAAAGTAAAAATACAGAGAGCAATTCTAATAGTGCTCAAAAATCTCCTTTCTAGTTCAAAGTTTTCCCTCTTTTATACTATTCTTCTGATCTTCTAGTTGCTTCTTCAAGTCTTGGATATGGGCCTTTAGATCTTGAGTTGAAGCAGTTATCATCTTCAGTGGGCTTAGCTTTACTTGCAGAGAGAGAGTGTAAAGTAGGCATGAAATTTAGCTTAGGACGTTAGTGGCGTTAACGTTAAGTGAAAGTGTGGGTTCGAGAACGTTAATGACAATCACCTTTTTCACTAACGTTCCCAACCCAAGAATGGTCTACGTTAACTTCAACGTTAGTGGCACCAACGTGACTACTAACGTTGCCTCTTGGTCCTTCGCACACGTTATTAGGGTTTACCTTTTTCAATAACGTTGAGAGCCCCCCTTTTCTCACGTTAGAGTTCACGTTAGTATAACTAACGTGGCTCTTAACGTGAATACACTTTAGCCTCGAGAGCGTTAGTGACACTTACCTTTGTCACTAACGCTCCAAAACGCCCCTTTTCTACGTTAGAGTTCACGTTAATTGCGTTAACGTGGCCTCTAACGTGGTATTGGTAGCCATCCCCAATGTTAGTGACAAAGGTGAGTGTCACTAATATTGGCTCATCATTCTCTCCTTCACGTTAGCTTCCACGTTAACTGAGTTAACGTGGCAACTAACGTGGCTCAAAGTGGCTCAAAGTGGCTTAGTCCAACGTTAGTGACAAAGGTGAGTGTCACTAACGTTGGCCATTCCTTGCTTCCCCACGTTAGAGTCAACATTAACTGAGTTAACTGGCTCTTAACGTGGCCCTTATGAGCTTGGTCCAACGTTAGTGACAAAGGTGAGTGTCACTAACGTTGGCTTCATCTTCTTCTTCCACGTTAGAGTTCACGTTAATTGAATTAACGTGACTCTTAATGTGGACAATTGCCACTTTGGAGCGTTAGTGGTACTTACTTTTATCACTAACGTTGGAGTTCTACTTCTCTTCCACGTTAGCTTCCACGTTAACATAGTTAACGTGGCAACTAACGTGGGCTATGATGGCTCACGAAGGCGTTAATGGCGATCACTTTGATCATTAACGTTGCAAGTTAGCCTCCATTCCACGTTAGTGGTCACGTTAGCTAGACTAACGTGGCTACTAACGTGGTTCTTCCTTGCTCCCTTTGTCCTAAAATCAAGCAATAAAGTGCATCAAAGCTCTAATCCAAGTTATGAGATATGCATCATTCAATTTTGTCATTTAATTCATACATAATTCTCATGAAATCATGTAAAATTCACAATGTTTTCTTGAATCAAGATGTAAATGATTATTTACCCAAAACTTGCTTATTTCCTAAGAAAATGCATGAAACTATCCTAAAACCATAAAGAAAAGGTCAGTGAAACTGGCCAAAATGCCCTGGCATCACAACACCAAACTTAAAGCTTGCTTGTCCCTAAGCAAGTACTGGAACAAGAGAATGATGAATGACAAGATGAATGAATCATTCTTGGGTTAGTTAACCCAAGTTACCAAGTGATGAAGCACTCCTAAGAACTTATTCATCCAAGCAGATCCTTGGTACAAGAGCACCACAGACACATCCCTCAAGGTTCAAGCCCTTGGTGCCTAGCCTTATTCTTTATTACCTTTCTTTCTTTTTCAACTCTTAGTGTTCTTTTCCTTTTTTATTACTGGGATCTTAGTGTTTAGCTAGTCTCATGGGGTGTGTTTTAAGTATATAATTCATGACAGATAGTTGCCTTCCCACCTTGTTGGTGAACCAACTTAGCTAAGTGATTACTACCCCACGAATTTAAGGACTTACTCCACAAATTGAACTCCACTATGGTCTTTCATAACATCTCTTTTTATTTAGTTTAAAAAAAAGGACAAACATACAATAAGCAAGGTGAAAATGCAGCATGCAACTTGGACCAGCACACATATGAAAAAGGCAATGAAAACTTAAAGACAGAATTAAAAATTCCTAAGCTACTATGGAATCATGTTCTATTTCATACATGATTTTCCTTATTTAAAACTTGAAAAAGATGGGACAACGAGGGAACTCCACCACCTTTTATTCATGGGATTGCTCATGCTCTCCTTCTTGTTTGTCCCCTTTGTGTCCACTTGTGCTTCCTTGCATTCGTGCCAGTCTAGCTTTTTTCCAATCCTCGAGTGCCTTCCTTATTGATTCATGACTCTTTTCTACCCTCTCTCTTTCTTCTCGCGCTAATTCATCCTTCACTTCTTCATAGCTTGTGATTCCTGGATGCAGTATAGGCAGTTGTTCGACTAAGTATCCGAGTCTGGCCTGAGTGTTCACATGATGTACAGTCTGGTTCATGTAAACTCCTTCTGAAAACACCCTGTATTCGTCGAAGAGTTCTGCCTGTTCTAGCTGTTTCCGATGCATTTCATGTATGTGTGCACCTTGATGTGCTTGGATGTTGATTAGCTTTTGGATGGCCTCTTGTTGTTGATCCTGCCTTTGTTCCAACCTGTGGAAGAATTCACCCCATTATTTCCCTTGTTCCAGTTGCTGCTCCATCATCTGCTTTTGCCACTCTCCCTGTTGATTCCCCCATCTAGAAATTGATTCTTCTTGGCGATTCATCATTTGTAGTTGGAGCTCCTTCTGTGCCTCTTGATTCTCCCAATATTGCCTAGATAAGCCATCAATGGCTTCTTGTAATTGGTGCATGTTCAAGGTGGCTGCGGCTTGCTCCTCTGGGTTCTTCCCTTCCACAGCTTGATGGGATACTCTCTTTCTTATCCTTCGTTGAGAAAGGGGAGAAGCAACAACATGCATACACCGGACAGTAATTGGGATACCAATTTTTATCTATTCGGGGTTTTCGTCTTCGAACACCACCCCAGCCTTGTCACACAGGTGAAAAATGGTGCTGGGGTAGCCTAACCTTCCTCCAGAATCACTTTTCTCAGCCATCTTCCTAATGCCTTGGGCTATGAGTTCATGCACCTTGATCTCTCCTCCTTTAAGTATACATTGCACCATTGTTGCTCTCTTAAGATTCACCTTTGAATTGTTTCCGGCAGGGAGGATGGATCTCCTTATAATTTCGAACCACCCCTTTGCTTCAGGGGTGCGATCACCTCTTTTGATAAATTTGGGCTTTCCATTAGAATCTCTCACCCAGTCCGCTCCTTGTACGCAGATATCTTTCACAATCTGATCATAATTAGGACTACCATCTATTCGAGATTGATAGCTCTCTTCTTCGAATGGTATGGTTCGTAGCTTCAACACCCTCATGATGTTCATGGGGCTAAAATCCACCGTTACTCCTTTCACAAAGCTTATATAAGATTCCTCTTTCCTATCATATCTCACTGCATTTGCGTAAAACTCTCTTACGAGCGTTGTATTTATTCTCGTGGTGACTGGATCGGTGAGGAGCTCCCATCTTCTCTTTTCTACCTTCTCTGTGATTTCGGGGCACTCAGTTTTCTTGACTTGAAAGCCTAGCTTATATATGATCTCCTTATCAGCCATCCATCCAAATTGAAGTGCATGGTAAAAGGTTCTAAACTTCTTTTCATCAAAAGGGCATTGCTCCATAGGCTCCTTCCCCTTTCTTCTTTTAGAGCTTGATGATGTCATGAGTACGAGTTGATGTGTGAAAGTATTGAGGGGTTGTGGATAAATGGTAGAATTTGGTTGGGTTTGGATATGGTGAGATGAAGGGATTTGGGTTCCGAAGGTGTGAAGTATAAAGAATGGGAATTGGAATGTGAAGGGGGTACGGACTGGGAATCACTTATATAGGAAAATGATGAGTGAATGAAAGGTGTGGATTGATGGGGTGGTTGTGTGATGGACGGATGGGGTTTAGCAATGGATGAGCACAAGGATCATCAAATTTATGATGGGGTTGGTTCAGTTTCCAAGCTTGTTCTTCTTCCCATGTTGCATGGCAACAATTCCCAATGCAATCCCCTTGAAGACATGTGTATAGTCCTCTCTTTTTGTGGTGGCCGAATCCTCCTTTAATTGTCCCATCAATTCTCCTACAAAATAAAAGAATTATGATTAATTAGATTTTTGGAAAGTGGCGGCAAAATTAAAAGAAAAAGAATAACTACTTTTTAAAATTTTTTTTGTTTCTAGTTACTAATTGTGATTCATGAGTGAAAATCAACTAACCAACTAAATGTCCATGTATGCAACATTGGTGACACTAAACTTAGTTTGTGGCACTGTGGTGTAAGAAGATTTGTTCAAGGTGCTAAGAGTGACATGCTATGAATTGCATTCATGTTCTCTTAGTGTGCCTTGAACACCAAACCTATTCTTCACTATATGTTGCATTCAAGGATATGTCAAGGTTAATTTGAACTTCATGAACCTTGTTTTATTAACTATTTTAAAAGTGTGTAAAACATGGGTTGCCTCCCATGAAGCGCTTCTTTAGCGTCACTAGCTTGACGTTCTGCCTTTTGTCAGGGTGGTTGGTAGTGCTTCAAATCTTCTCCTCTTGCAGTAAACCTATATCCATTGGCTTCATCAAGGATCTCTACATGTTCTAGGGAGAGAACTTTGTTGATGGTGAAAACCTTGGGTAGCTGAGATGGGATGGTGGGGAGATGAGGTGGGATATCTGGGAAGTAAGCTGAGATTACTTTATCCCCTGGAGAGAAACCTTCTGTAGGGATCTTCTTGTTCCTCCATCTCCTTGGTGCCTTCTTCTTTGTTTCTTTTGCTGTTATCCTTCTCTTTGTGGTCTCTTTTCCTAAGGATATTTTGTTGCTGGTCTCATATGATTCTGGTGGTTTTGGCTCCACTTGAGCTTCCTTTAGCTGTGACATCTTCTGGCTATTTTGTTTATCAACCAAGGGGATTCCCAGGTGTACATTTTGTGCTTCAGTGCTTGTTTCTTCCACCAGTGCTTTGTTGTGATTTTCCCTTGATTTCTCGTGTTCCTGGTCTGCTTCTTGTGAGGGTTTGAAGACATTGAATGCGAGTTGTTCATCATGTATCCTCAGTATTATCTCTCCTCGCTCCACATCTTTGAGTGCTCTGGCTGTAGCTAGAAATGGTCTTCCCAATATGATTGGGTGGATGGGACTCTCTTCCATTTCCAATATGACAAAATCTGTGGGTAGGAAATAGTTTCCCACTTTTACCAACACATTTTCAACCACTCCCACTGCTTGTTTTTTAGTTTTGTCAGCCAGCCTGATGACTACGTCTGTGGGCATCAGCTCATTGATCTGCAGCTTCTTCATTAGAGATAGAGGAATTAAGTTGATGCTTGCTCCCAGGTCACAGAGTCCCTTATCGATCAGTGTTTCTCCTATGGCACAGGGGATGTGAAAACTCCCTGGGTCCTTCCTTTTTGTAGGCAACTCTGTTTGAATGAGAGCACTACACTCCTTATTCATCACTATTGTTTGTCCTCCCTTGAGTGAGCTTTTCCTGGTTAGCAGCTCCTTCATATACTTAATGTATGAGGGCATTTGTTGGAGGGCCTTGATGAATGGTATGTTTACATGGAGAAATGCAAACATATCAAGAAACCTTGAGTATATTCTCTTCTCTACACCACCATTGAGTATTTGGGGAAACGGTGCATAGAGTCTCAGCAGCTCCTTCTGTGTGATTGTGGTTTCTTGATGATTCTCTTCCTGCCTTCCTACTGATGTATCTTCAGGTTGTTCTAATGGTTTGTTCGGCTCTTCCTCAGTCTCCTTATCACTTATAGTAACCATCTTGCAATCTTCCCATCTGACCTTCTTTGCTTCACCTCTCGGATTTTTCTCTGTGTCACTTGGGAAGCTATCAGTAGGTTTGGGGATCTTCTCAGAAAGGTATCCCACTTGAAACTCCAGCCTCTTGATGGTGTCTCCCTGGTTCTTGATATTGGCTCGCACCTCCTCCTTGAACACCTTGTTATCTTGGATCTCTTTGCATATGCCTTCAAGCAGAGTTTCAATCCTTGAGAGTCTATCTTCAGATGATGGTGAGTCGAGATTGGAAGGATGAGAAGGGCCATTTTGACTTTGGTATGGATGCTGAGAGGTGTTGTTAGGTGGGTGTTGATAAGACCTCTGTGTGGAGTGTTGGTGAGCTACATTGTTATTGGGGTTGTGGCGTCTCTGATCCTGGCTTTGATCCTGTTGGTTTCTCCACCCAAAATTTAGGAGGTTCCTCCAACCGGGATTATATGTTTTGGAGTATGGGTCATGGTGCTGCCTAGGTGAATTTCCAATGTAGTTGGCTTGTTCCTGATCACCCCCTGCTTCTTCATTCACTCCTTCTTGAGTTGCTGCTGAGGTGGTGATTGCTGCCACTTGATTCCTCTCCATCTTTTTGGTAAGATCAGCCAACTGCTTGGTAATAACCTTGTTTTGAGCTAGCAGTGCATCCACATTGTTCAGCTCCATCACTCCTCTAGTGTTGCCTCTTTCAGAAGCATAGAAGTAGTCATTCTCTGCTACAGTCTCAATGACATCTATGGCTTCTTCAATGGTCTTCTTCTTGTTCAGAGATCCCCCGGATGAGTGGTCTACTGCCTTCTTTGATTTATACGAAAGGCCTTCATAGAAAATGTACAACTGCACCCATTCATTGAACATATCTGGCGGGCATCTTCTTGTCAGGTCCTTAAACCTCTCCCATGCTTCATATAGAATCTCACCATCTTGCTGCCTGAAGGTTTGTACCTCAGCTCTCAACCTGTTGATTCGTTGAGGAGGATAGAATCTTGCCAAGAATTTGTTCACTACGTCTTCCCAGGTTGCTAAACTTTCCTTTGGAAAGGATTCCAGCCATTTAGATGCTTTGTCCTTGAGTGAGAAGGGAAACAGAAGTAGTCTATAAGTGTCAGGGTGAACACCATTAGACTTCACAGTATCGCATATCCTCAGGAAGGTGGTTAGATGTTGATTAGGGTCTTCTTGGACACTTCCTCCGAATGAACAATTGTTCTGAACAAGGGTGATGAGCTGTGGCTTTAGTTCAAAGTTGTTGGCATGTATGGTTGGCCTTTGGATGCTACTTCCACAGTTTCCTGGATTTGGGTTTATGTAAGAACCCAGAACTCTTCTCTCTTGTCCATCCTGATGCACTGGACCTTCTCTGCCATGGTTGTGAGCTTCTTCTCCATGATGGTTCTCCATGTTCTCATCCATGTTTGGTTCAAAGTACTCCTCCTCTTCCTCCGCACCAACTACTCGTTTTCCTCTTGCTTCCCTCCTTAATCTAAGGAAGGTCCTCTCAGGTTCAGAATCAAAGGAAGTTGAAGCCCCGCTTCTTCTCCCTGTCATACAACCAACAAGGAACAAGCAAGAAAATAGATGCAGAAAGTGTTCCTGTTAGAAATACTGTTAGTGTGAGTGATGCAATATATCAAACAGTTAGTGGGTTAATGAACCAAATATTAAAACAAAATGTAGGTAACACCACTAATGGGTGAAAAGTAAAGGGAACGAAATAACTAAAATTGAAAGTAAATTACTCAGATGAAACTGAATTAAACAAAAGAAAAATGCTATATCTAGCTATCCACCAATTTAATCATTGTTGATACAAAAATCAATCCCCGGCAACGGCACCATAAACTTGATGCACGGAAACTTGTCTCTTAATAAATCTCCCTCGGCAAGTATACCGAATTGTCGTCAAGTAATAACTCACAAAAGAGTAAGGTCGAATCCCACAGGGATTGATTGGTCAAGCAACTTTAATTGGAAGAATGTTCTAGTTGAGCTAAGCAGAATTTGGTTTGAGAGTTACAAGAAATTAAATGGCGGGAAAGTAAATAGCAGAAAATGTAAATGCTGGAAATAAAGAGCTGAAAATAAATGACAGAAAGTAAATTGCAGAATCTTAAATGGGAATGGGGAAGATGATCATAAAAGTAATTGGCATAAATTAAAGAGAATGGGTAAGATCAGAAATGGGGAGTTCATTTGGCTTAGGAGATGTTGCATCCTTCAGATCAAGTTCATTTTCATCTCTTCCTCAATCAATGCATTCATTGATCTCCTTGGCAATCTTAAGTGATTGAATTCCAATTCCTTGGTAATTCAATCTCTCAAATCTTGATCAATAGCCAATTCCTTGGTCTAATTGCTCATGAGAAGAGATGAGGTATGGTCACTGATTATATCACATGTATTTCCAAATCAAAGTGTGGTAGGATTATATGTCACTATATCCATCCAAACCCCAATTTGGTCCAACATGAGAAAGCATTTCTAGCATGATCTCTTCATTCCTCTTCCAAGGTTCCAAAGAGATCCAAGTATGAATAGCTTCTTTTCCAAGATAACTACTCAATTGGATGAAGATTGAAAGCTTTCTAGTAAAATCAAGAGAAAAGAAAGAAGAAGAATAATGAAAACTATTATTGATCCATCAAATTACAACAGAGCTCCCTAACCCAATGAAAGGGGTTTAGTTGTTCATAGCTCTGGGAATGGAAAATAAAGATGGAGAATGCATTCTGAAAAATTAAACTAGAAGTTACAGAGAAAGTAAAAATACAGAGAGCAATTCTAATAGTGCTCAAAAAGCTCCTTTCTAGTTCAAAGTTTTCCCTCTTTTATATTCTTCTGATGAGCAATTCTAATAGTGCTCAAAAAGCTCCTTTCTAGTTCAAAGTTTTCCCTCTTTTATACTATTCTTCTGATCTTCTAGTTGCTTCTTCAAGTCTTGGATATGGGCCTTTGGATCTTGAGTTGAAGCAGTTATCATCTTCAGTGGGCTTAGCTTTACTTGCAGAGAGAGAGTGTGAAGTAGGCATGGACTTTAGCTTAGGACGTTAGTGGCGTTAACGTTAAGTGAAAGTGTGGGTTCGAGAACGTTAATGACAATCACCTTTTTCACTAACGTTCCCAACCCAAGAATGGTCCACGTTAACTTCAACGTTAGTGGCACCAACGTGACCACTAACGTTGCCTCTTGGTCCTTCGCACACGTTATTGGGGTTTACCTTTTTCAATAACGTTGAGAGCCCCCTCTTTCCCACGTTAGAGTTCACGTTAGTATAACTAACGTGGCTCTTAACGTGAACACACTTTAGCCTCGAGAGCGTTAGTGACACTTACCTTTCTCACTAACGCTCCAAAACGCCCCTTTTCTACGTTAGAGTTCACGTTAATTGCGTTAATGTGGCCTCTAACGTGGTATTGGTAGCCATCCCCAACGTTAGTGACAAAGGTGAGTGTCACTAACGTTGGCTCATCATTCTCTCCTTCACGTTAGCTTCCACGTTAACTGAGTTAACGTGGCAACTAACTTGGCTCAAAGTGGCTCAAAGTGGCTCAAAGTGGCTTAGTCCAACGTTAGTGACAAAGGTGAGTGTCACTAACGTTGGCCATTCCTTGCTTCCCCATGTTAGATTCCACGTTAACTGAGTTAACGTGGCTCTTAACGTGGCCCTTATGAGCTTGGTCCAACGTTAGTGACAAAGGTGAGTGTCACTAACGTTGGCTTCATCTTCTTCTTCCACGTTAGAGTTCACGTTAATTGAATTAACGTGACTCTTAACGTGGACAATTTCCACTTTGGAGCGTTAGTGGTACTTACTTTTACCACTAACGTTGGAGTTCTACTTCTCTTCCACGTTAGCTTCCACGTTAACATAGTTAACGTGGCAACTAACGTGGGCTATGATGGCTCACGTAAGCGTTAATGGCGATCACTTTTCTCATTAACGTTGTAAGTTAGCCTCCATTCCACGTTAGTGGTCACGTTAGCTAGACTAACATGGCTACTAACGTGGTTCTTCCTTGCTCCCTTTGTCCTGAAATCAAGCAATAAAGTGCATCAAAGCTCTAATCCAAGTTATGAGATATGCATCATTCAATTTTGTCATTTAATTCATGCATAATTCTCATGAAATCATGTAAAATTCACAATGTTTGCTTGAATCAAGATGTAAATGATTATTTACCCAAAACTTGCTTATTTCCTAAGAAAATGCATGAAACTATCCTAAAACCATAAAGAAAAGGTCAGTGAAACTGGCCAAAATGCCCTGGCATTAGAGACCCAAGAGATTATATTCCGGCTGTCGTCCAATGACTACGTTGAACATCATGTAGACCGCTTGTGGTTGTCAGGCACGCAGATCTTGGCTAAGCGAGTAACGAAGATAGTGGGTGATTGTCACGGGTCACTAATGCGTGAGCATCTTTCCTATCTTTTCCTAGTGAATTTGCATTTAAATTGTCGAGTTTAATCAAGAATTAATTATCTTTTAGCCACTATAGATGCTACTTTAAGTCTTGTGCAATTATGTTTATTTTAGGTAGCATTTGGCTAGATTTGATGGAGTTTCCGCAGAAAAAGAGAAGAAGGCGAATGATGATGTCAACCCTGACCTCTCTGCACTCAAACCTGAATACCTCGAGCTAAAGAAGTCCAATGGACGTGATTTCAGTGGCGTTGGAAAGCTAACTTCCAGAGATTTCCAACGATATATAATAGTCCATACTTTTCTTCCATCAACTCTGCCAAGGCTGTGCCTAACTTGAGATTTCTCAAGTTAGGCGCAAGAAACAACAACAACACGCAACATGTGCTCTCCTCCAAGTAAGGCGCATTGCTTCCTCTTCAGTGCAAGTAAGGCGCCTTGTGTGGTGAACAGCATGAAGTTAGGCGTAGCTCTTAGCCAAGTTAAGGCGTGGATCCAGTGAAGCCAAGTGGTCCCCACGTTATAAGGCGCAGATTATTTAATTAATTCTGATTTAAATTTAAATTTTATTTTAAAATAGGAAAAGATATTATTTTAATTTTAAAAAGATAGATTTTAAATTAATTAGGATTAGATATAAAAAGGAATTCCAATAGGGTGATTGGAACACAACATTTTTCCATTCCAATTTACAATCCTAGTTTTCTACTCTAAACCATGAGCAACTAAACCTCCACTATTAAGGTTAGGAGCTCTGTCTAATTGTATGGATTGATTTTATTGTTTTTCTAATTTAATTCATGTTTTGATTTATATTTAAGAATTATTTTTTTTCTTTATTTTATAAATTTGGGTGGAACAGAAGTATGACCCTCTTTCTAATTGAGTTCATGTATAACTTGGAAAAGCTCTTTACTTGAACAACAGCTTGAAAACAACTTCTCCTAAATTTTAATTATCTGGATTTAACGGGATACGTGACATATAATCCTTTTATTTTTGGGTAATTATAATTTTTGTGGCATATAAACTGGAATTTGATCATGCAGCTTCTAAATGGAATTAATTGACCAAGGAATTGGCAGTTAATAAATTTTAGAGGAGACTAGAAAGGTCTAAGGAATTAGGGTCTAGTCACATATAGTTTGCCATAAATTAGATCTTACATGATTAAAATAAATTAATAAGAAAAGTCAATCCAAAAAATAGATAACTTTGAAACCTTAACTGTCTTCTCCATATTTTATTCCCAACTCATTTACTTTACTTTTTTACTTTCTGAACGATTGTTTAATGCTCTTTGAATATTCAAACACTCTTTTCTGTTTGTCTAACTAAGCCAATGAATCAATCATTGTTGCTTAATCCTTCAATCCTCGTGGGATCGACCCTCACTCACCTGAGGTATTACTTGGTATGACCCGGTGTACTTGCTAGATAGTTGTGGTTAGAAGCGAAATAAGATGAATTGAATAGAAAATAGTAGTACTTTGCATTAATCTTTGAGGAACAGCAGAGCTCCACACCTTAATCTATGGAGTGTAGAAATTCTACCGTTAAAAATACATAAGTGATAATGGAGTTCATTGGTCTCGGCCCCAGAGGGGAACCGGAGTAACCAAGACTGTGAATACAATGATAAAAAGTTCTATTTATAATAAACTAGTCACTAGGGTTTACTGGAGTAAGTAATTGATGCATAAATCCACTTCCGGGGCCCACTTGGTGTGTGCTTGGGCTGAGCTTTAACTTTCCACGTGCAGAGGCCATTTGTGGAGTTGAACGCCAGGTTTTGATCCATTTCTGGCGTTCAACTCTGGTTCTTGATCCATTTCTGGCGCTGAACTCCAGAATTGGGCAGAGAGCTGGCGTTGAATGCCAGTTTACATCATCTATCCTCGAGCAAAGTATAGACTATTATATATTGCTGGAAAGCCCTGGATGTCTACTTTCCAACGCAATTGGAAGCGCGTCATTTTGAGTTCTGTAGCTCCAGAAAATCCATTTTTAATGCAGGGAGGTCAGAATCCAACAGCATCAGCAGTCCTTCTTCAACCTCTGAATCTGATTTTTGCTCAAGTCCCTCAATTTCAGCTAGAAAATACCTGAAATCACAGAAAAACACACAAATTCATAGTAAAGTCCAGAAATGTGAATTTAACATAAAAACTAATGAAAATATCCCTAAAAGTAACTAGATCCTACTAAAAACATACTAAAAACAATGCCAAAAAGCGTATAAATTATCCGCTCATCACAACACCAAACTTAAATTGTTGCTTGTCCCCAAGCAACTGAAAATCAAATAGGATAAAAAGAAGAGAATATACTATAAATTTCAAACTATCAATGAAACATAGCTCCAATCAAATGAGCGGGACTTATAGCTTTTTGCCTCTTGAATAGTTTTGGCATCTCACTTTATCCATTGAGGTTCAGAATGATTGGCATCTATAGGAACTCAGAGTTCAGATAGTGTTATTGATTCTCATAGTTCAGTATGATGATTCTTGAACACAGCTATTTTATGAGTCTTGGCCGTGGCCCTAAGCACTTGGTTTTCCAGTATTACCACCGGATACATAAATGCCACAGACACATAATTGGGTGAACCTTTTCAGATTGTGACTCAGCTTTGCTAAAGTCCCCAATTAGAGGTGTCCAGGGTTCTTAAGCACACTCTTTTTTTGCTTTGGACCTTGACTTTAACCGCTCAGTCTCAAGTTTTCACTTGACACCTACATGCCACAAGCACATGGTTAGGGACAGCTTGGTCTAGCCGCTCAGACCAGGATTTTATTCCTTTAGGCCCTCCTATCCACTAATGCTCAAAGCCTTGGGATCCTTTTTATTTGCCCTTGCCTTTTGGTTTTAAGGGTTATTGGTTTTTTGCTCTTGTCTTTTGGTTTTAAGAGCTTTTGGCTTTTTCTGCTTGCTTTTTCTTTTTTCTTTCTATTTTTTTTTCGCAAAATTTTTTTTTCTGCAAGCTTTGTTCTTTGCTGCTGTTT
>NC_029785.2:30132847-30133285 GCF_000816755.2 Arachis ipaensis
ACTTAATTCTCCTAGGGAGGTGTTGATTTGCTCCCAATATTTATGTGGAGGGGAGTGCATCCCCTGAGGTATCTCAGGGATCTCTTGATTTGCAGCCACATGTTCTACCACTGAGCTATAGACCCTTGAGATGAATCTTTCCATCTCCCATGACTCAGAGGTGAAAGCTTTTGTCTTCCCTTTCCTCTTTCTTGAGGTTTCTCTGGCCTTAGGTGCCATTAATAGTTATGAAAAAACAAAAAAGCTATGCTTTTACCACACCAAACTTAGAATGTTGCTCGCCTTCGAGCANTGGACGTCCCAGGAGGTCTTCCTCCTTGGGATTCACGTCCTCTCCTTTCCTCACAGGTTCGGCCATGGTGCTTATGTCAATAGCCTTGCACTCTCCTTTTGGATTCTCTTCTGTATTGTTTGGGAGAGTACTAGGAGGGATTTCAA
>NC_029785.2:30133450-30133929 GCF_000816755.2 Arachis ipaensis
ACTCTAAGCTTGCTCAGCTTTTGAGGAGGAAAGAACTTGGCTAAGAAAGCCGTGACCAGCTTATCCCAAGAGTTCAGGCTATCTTTGGGTTGAGAGTCTAACCACACTCTAGCTCTGTCTCTTACAGCAAAAGGGAAAAGCATGAGCCTGTAGACTTTAGGATCTACTCCATTAGTCTTTACAGTATCACAGATCTGCAAGAATTCAGTTAAGAACTGAAATGGATCTTCGGATGGAAGTCCATGAAACTTGCAGTTCAGCTGCATTAGAGAAACTAGCTGAGGTTTCAGCTCAAAATTGTTTGCTCCAATGGCAGGAATGGAGATGCTTCTTCCATGTAAATTGGAATTAGGTGCAGTAAAGTCACCAAGCATTCTCCTTGCATTATTGTTGTTGGGTTCGGCTGCCATCTCCTTTACTTGTTCGAATTTTTCAATAAGGTTGTCTCTGGATTGTTGTAATTTAGCTTCTCTTAGTTT
>NC_029785.2:30134002-30162722 GCF_000816755.2 Arachis ipaensis
ATTTTCGAAAATTATTTTTGAAAAAGAGTTAGTGATTTTCGAAAATGGTTTTTTTTTTTTTTTTTTTTTTGAAAATTGTTAGTATTTTTTTTGAAAATTTTTAAGATTTAAAAATTGAAATAATTAGTTAATTAAAAAGAAATTTTGAAAAAGAGGGAAGATATTTTCAAAAATAAGAGAGAGGGAGTTAGTTAGGTGGTTTTGAAAAAGATAAGAAACAAACAAAAAGTTAGTTAGTTAGTTGAAACAAATTTTGAAAAGATAAGAAGTTAGGAAGTTAGAAAAGATATTTTGAAATCAAATTTTTGAAAAGGATAAGATAAGAAGATATTTTTTAAAAGATATGATTGAAATTAGTTTTTGAAAAAGATTTGATTTTTAAAATCACAATTAATGACTTGATTCACAAGAAATCACAAGATATGATTCTAGAACTTAAAGTTTGAATCTTTCTTAACAAGTAAGTAACAAACTTGAAATTTTTGAATCAAAACATTAATTGTTATTGTTATTTTTGAAAATAACTAAGAAATTTGAAAAAGATTTGATTTTTTGAAAAAGATTTTGAAAAAGATAAGATTTTCAAATTGAAAATTTGATTTGACTCATAAAAACAACTAGATTTTTAAAAATTTTTGAAAAAGTCAAATCTAATTTTCGAAATTTTAAGAGAGAAAAAGGGAAAGATATTTTTTTTATTTTTGAATTTTTAATGATGAGAGAGAAAAATAGAAAAATGATGCAATGCATGAAATTTTTAAATTAAAACAATGAAAGCATGCAAGAATGCTATGAATGTCAAGATGAACACCAAGAACACTTTGAATGTCAAGATGAACACCAAGAACATATTTTTGAAAAACTTTTTAATGCAAGGAAAACATGCAAGACACCAAACTTAGAATTCTTTAATGCTTAGACACTAAGAATTCAAGAATGCATATGAAAAACAAGAAAAGACACAAAACATGCAAATGCAAAGATCAAACAAGAAGACTTACCAAGAACAACTTGAAGATCATGAAGAGCACTATGAATGCATGAGAATTTTCGAAAAATGCAAGATGCACATGCAATTGACACCAAACTTATAACATGACTCAAGACTCAAACAAGAACACAAAAAATATTTTTGATTTTTATGATTTTCTAATCCTTTTGTTTTTTTTTTTTCGAAAATTATTTGAAAAACAAAAATAAGGATTCCAAAATTTTTAATATGAATTCCAGGAATCTTATGCTCTTTAGTCTAAAGCTCCAATCAAAGGGTCAGGCATTGCTTAATAGCCAGCCAAGCTTTAGAATGGATTTACATCCATTGCGGTGATTAGTTGAAGACCAATCCCAAAGGAGTTTGGGTATGGCTTTTCAGCCAGATAGAATTCAACATGTTACCACGAAACTCTAGAATTCATTCTTAAAAGTTTTGAAGCCATAGAATAATTTATTTTTGAAAACATTATTTTTATTATTTTTTTTTTTTCGAAAACAAAAGAAAAAGTTTTGAAAGATTTTTGAAAAATTTTTGAAAACAAAGGAAAAAGAAAATTACCAGATCTGAGCAACAAGATGAATCTTCAGTTGTCCAAACTCGAACAATCCCCGGCAACGGGGCCAAAAACTTGGTGCGCAGAAATTGTGATTACACTTTGATTATGTAAAATTCATGGCTCTTTCTTTCCCTGGTAATGGCGCCAAAAACATGATGCCAATACCATGGTTCACAACTTCGCACAACTAACCAGCAAGTGCACTGGATCGTCCAAGTAATACCTTACGTGAGTAAGGGTCGAATCCCACGGAGATTGTTGGTATGAAGCAAGCTATGGTCACCTTGTAAATCTCAGTCAGGCAGATATAAATTGATAATGGTGTTTTCGAAAACAATTAATAAAACAGGGATAGAAATACTTATATAAATCATTGGTGAGAATTTCAGATAAGCGAATAGAGATGCTTTCGTTCCTTTGAACCTCTGCTTTCCTGCTATCTTCATCCAATCAGTCTTACTCCTTTCCATGGCTGGCTTTATGTGATACATCACCATTGTCAATGGCTACTTTCGGTCTTCTCTCGGGAAAATGGTCCAAATGCCCTGTCATGGCACGGCTAATCATCTGGAGGCATCACCCTTGTCAATGGTTTCATCTTATCCTCTCAGTGAAAATGGTCAACGCACCCTGTCACGGCACGGCTATTCATCTGTCGGTTCTCGATCATGCTGGAATAGGATTTACTATCCTTTTGCGTCTGTCACTACGCCCGGCAATCGCGAGTTTGAAGCTCGTCACAGTCATTCAATCATTGAATCCTACTCGGAATACCACAGACAAGGTTTAGACTTTCCGGATTCTCTTGAATGCTGCCATCATTCTAGCTTACACCACGAAGATTCCGATTAAGAGATCTAAGAGATACTCATTCAATTCTAATGTAGAACGGAAGTGGTTGTCAGGCACGCATTCATAGGGAATGATGATGATTTTCCATTGAAAATACATAAGTGATAATGGAGTTCATTGGTCTCGGCCCCAGAGGGGAACCGGAGTAACCAAGACTGTGAATACAATGATAAAAAGTTCTATTAGTCACTAGGGTTTACTGGAGTAAGTAATTGATGCATAAATCCACTTCCGGAGCCCACTTGGTGTGTGCTTGGGCTGAGCTTTAACTTTCCACGTGCAGAGGCCATTTGTGGAGTTGAACGCCAGGTTTTGATCCATTTCTGGCGTTCAACTCTGGTTCTTGATCCATTTCTGGCGCTGAACTCCAGAATTGGGCAGAGAGCTGGCGTTGAACACCAGTTTACGTCGTCTATCCTCAAGCAAAGTATGGACTATTATATATTGCTGGAAAGCCCTAGATGTCTACTTTCCAACGCAATTGAAAGCGCGCCATTTTGAGTTCTGTAGCTCCAGAAAATCCATTTTGAATGCAGGGAGGTCAGAATCCAACAGCATCAGCAGTCCTTCTTCAACCTCTGAATCTGATTTTTGCTCAAGTCCAATTTCAGCCAGAAAATACCTGAAATCACAGAAAAACACACAAACTCATAGTAAAGTCCAGAAATGTGAATTTAACATAAAAACTAATGAAAATATCCCTAAAAGTAACTAGATCCTACTAAAAACATACTAAAAACAATGTCAAAAAGCGTATAAATTATCCGCTCTTCAACGACCCGGTGCACTTGCCGGTTAGTTTGTGGTTAGAAATTCTGCATCAAGTTTTTAGCGCCGTTGCCGGGGATTGATTGTGATTGACAAGTACTCGTTGTTTTTTAGAAAATAAAATAAAATAAAATAAAATAAATAGCACTAGTATTTTTCTTAATTTCTGAAATTAAGTTTGGTGTTTCCTAGTTAGTCTTATTTTAATTTTTTTTTTAATTTGCCTAATAATTTTGATAATTTTTAGTCTTAATTTTACTAGTAATTTTCAAATTTTAGTGTTTGTTTGTTTTATTCAATATTTTTATCTTTTTACTCTGGTTACCTCATTGGAATTCTCTGCACTCTGACGTAGAGAGTTCCATCTTTTCTTGTCTTCTGTTTGTTTATGCGTAGGAACAGAGACAAAGAACATCTCTTAGACTTTGATCCTGAACCTGAAAGGACTTGTAGGCGACGTTTACAACAAGCAAGACTTTACAAGGCTGCAGAATCCACTATGGATAATAATAATGCTGTTAATGCCAATGTGGTAAATCCGAATGGGGATGAGCAACAAAGGAGAGTGCTTGGCTCTTATTCTGCCCCTACTGCAGATCTTTATGGAAAGCATTGTGGTGCCTCCTATAGCTGCGAACAACTTTGAGTTGAAGCCACAACTGGTCACCCTGGTGTAACAAAATTGCCAGTATCATGGACTTCCTCATGAAGATCCAAATCAATTTATATCTGATTTTCTGCAGATTTGTGATACTGTGAAGATAAATGGAGTGAATCCTGAGGTGTACAGACTCATGCTTTTCCCGTTTGCTCTGAGGGATAAAGCAAAGCTATGGCTAGATTTCCAACCAAAAGAGAGTTTGAATACTTGGGAAAAGGTTGTTACTAAGTTTCTCACTAAATTTTTCCCACCAAAGAAGCTGACTAAGCTTAGGTTAGAGATTCAGACCTTCAGGCAGAAGGAGGGTGAAACTCTTTATGAAGCTTGGGAGAGATACAAGCTGCTGACCAGGCAATGCCCTCCGGACATGTTCTCCAAATGGACCCAACTAGATATCTTTTATGAAGGTTTGGGTGAGATGTCCAAGATGAGCTTAGATACCTCTGCAGGTGGTTCATTGCACAAGAAGAAGACACAGAGGAGACTATTGAGCTTATTGAATTGGTGGCTAGCAACCAATATTTATACTCATCTAACAGGAATCCTGTGAACTCTAAGACCTCTCAGAAGAGAGGCGTGTTGGAAGTGGAAGCTGTTAATGCTCTTCTTGCTCAGAACAAGCTTATGTCTCAGCAAATAAATCTACTTATTCAATAGATGGGTGGCATGTAAGTCTCAGCTATCAACACCCAAAATCCATCTCAAGAGACCTTCTATGACATGGCAGGTAATTTTGTGCAAAATGATAATTATGATTATGCTCAACCCTCTTCTGAACAGGTCAATTACATGGGGAGTGCTCCTAGAAATCCCAATAATGATCCCTATTCTCAAACCTACAATCAAAGGTGGAGAAATCACCCAAATTTTGGATGGAGAGACCAACCTCAGAGACCTCAGAACTTCAACAATAATTCCCAAGGCGGCTTCTAACAGAACAATTACAATAACCGCCAATTTCAGTCTCAGCAGGCAAACTCTAAATCCCAAGAAGATTCTAACTGGGAGATGATGAAGAGTTTTGTGCAGGAAACCAGAGCATCAATCAAGAATTTGGAGATTCAGATGGGTCAAATAGCCACAAGAGTTAATGAAATTGATCAGAAGACCACTAATAGCCTTCCTGGTAACACAATTCCAAATCCAAGAGAGGAATGGAAGGCTATCACCTTGATAGATGGACAAGTGGCAAGTATGGAAGCACAAGTTAGTGAGGAGCCCATTGAAAAAGAAGCTCCAGAGGAGAAGAAGGAAGAAGTAGAGCATGTCCCTCCAAAGCGTGTAGACAACCCATTCCCAGACTCTTTTGACACTTATCCTACATTGCCAAAGGCTCTTGAGTACAAGCCTAAAATGCCATATCCTCAGAGACTTCAAAAGGAGACCAAGGACAAGCAGTTTTCAAAGTTCTTGGAAGTCTTCAGAAAGTTGCAAATCAATATTCCTTTTGCTGAGGTTTTGGAGAAAATGCCTATTTATGTCAAGTTCATGAAGGAGTTGTTGTCAAAGAAGAAGCCTTTAAAGGGAGATGAGATAGTGGTCTTGACTAAAGAATGCAGTGCCATCGTTCAAAATCACTTACCAAAGAAGATGCCAGATCCAGGGAGCTTTCAAATTCCATGCACCATTAGGAGCACAACCTTTGAGAAAGTGTTATATGATCTGGGAGCAAGCATCAATTTAATGCCGCTGTCTGTGATGAAGAAGCTGCAAATCCAAGAGGCACAACCCACGAAGATAGCATTACAGAAGGCATACAAATCTATGAATCATGCATACGGATTAGTGGAGAATATCTTAGTCAAAGTGGGTAAGTTCTTCCTCCCAGCAGATTTTGTGATTCTTGACACAGAAGAGGATGAGAACGCCTCTATAATTCTAGGAAGACCATTCCTAGCCACTGGAAGAGCTCTGATTGATGTAGAAGTGGGTGAATTAGTACTTAGAGTGCATAATGAGCAACTGGTCTTTCATGTCTTCAAAGATATACATTCAACAGGTGAAGAAGAGAGGTGCATGCAGACTGAGCTTATTGATCCAAACCTCAACAACCCCCTGATGACGAATAGCAGAATCTGCAACTCAACCCTCCTTTGGTGACAATCAATAAAATTCCTCCTGACATCAAACCTAAGTTTGGTGTTGGGAATGCATCATCCACCAAGGAGGAGGTTCCCAAAAAGAAGAAAATACCCAGGGGATGGAGAAATAAAGAGATCCCCACTGAAGGTTTCTCCCCAGGAATGAAGGTGGTGTTGACTAGCAATCCAGTGCGGACTTATACAGTAAACAGAATCCTCTCTCTAGAGCATATTGAGATACTTTATGGAGACACAGGAAAGAAGTTCAAAGTAAGGGGTGAAGAGCTGAGCCCCTATGATCCTCCTCCTTAGAGGAGCTGACCGTCAAGCTAGTGACGTTAAAGAAGCGCTTGTCAGGAGGCAACCCAATAATTTCGTATCCTTAGTTATTTTTTGAAGTAGTAGTTTTCTTACTTATTTGATTTTTATTGAGTTTTTATTGTTTTTCTAATCATGCAGCTATTTTATCACAGGAACCGAACACTTCAGAAAAAAAAAAATTCAAAAAAAAAAAAATTGAGGTTGGCGCTAAACTTGGTGTGCACCAAGTTCAGTGTGGAGCAAGTGTAGAACACGCAAAGGAGATGACGCTGGACTTCATTTGGTTCAAGTTCAGCGTGGATCACGCTACTTTAGCCTCCCATCACGCATATCCTTCCCATATCCCACCAAATCACAACAAATCCTCACCTTCCCAACATATTTCCCCTGCACCGTTCCTATTCCTCAACCACTAAAGCTTGTCCTTTTCCCAACCCATTGACCAACCCTTCTTCAAAACCAAACCGTGACTCCCTTCACCACTTCTCCATTTATACTTGCCAGCTTATATATAACTATTTGTTTTTGTTTTCAGTTCTTCTTTGCTTGAGGACAACCAAACCTTTAAGTTTGGTGTTGACGCTTCGCTTATGAGTT
This sequence comes from Arachis ipaensis, assembly GCF_000816755.2. NCBI lineage: Eukaryota > Viridiplantae > Streptophyta > Magnoliopsida > Fabales > Fabaceae > Arachis > Arachis ipaensis. The sequence continues at coordinate 30,140,833 of NC_029785.2, forward strand.
TTCTATTTATTTTTAATGGCACCAAAGGGAGGCGAATCATCTTCACGGAGGAACACAACATGAAGAATAAAACAACCGCTAGGATAACTAAGGTGGTTGAGTTCCTTTCATTTTTTATTCCTCCGCTCTTTTCCTATGTTATGTTCTGATTTTCTGCTATTTTACTTTGTTTGTTGCATGATCCTTTATTAGTTAGAATCTTAGGTCTAGTTTAGTTTTCTCTTAATTGCTTTAATTCTGAAAAGATGTCTCATGTATTACTCACTGAGCTTGAATTCAAATAAAAAATACAGAAGTGATGTATGGCATGAAAAAGTGAGTTTATATTGAAGAATAGTCTTATTTACTTAGATGTAGTGGTATTTTCTGTAATTTTGAATGCATGACATGAACAGTGCATAGTTAAATTTGAATCAAAAAATGTTGATGTACAATGAACAGGAATTTAGAGAATTATTATGATTTCTCTGAAATTAATGAAAGTTTAATCCTTGAAGCAAAAGAAACAGCAAAAGAAAAATAAGAGCAGGGTCCAAGGCTCTGAGCATCAATGACTAGGGAGGTCAGACATGATTAAAAGCTCAAACAGTTGTTTCCCTAGTCACATGCTTGTGGTGTTTCTGTGTCAAGTAATCCTTGAGACAAAACATTTAGAGTCGAGATCAGTTGCAGAGTACGCCAAAGGCTTTGAGCACCACTGTTTGGGAGTAACTAAAATAAATAAATAAATAAATAAATAAATAATATTTAATTAGAACCTAAAGAGAGTTCCCCAGTTAAGTGCTTGTGGTGTTTCTGTGTCAAGTAAAGCTTGAGACAAAACATTTAAAGTCACGACTAGACTCAAGGTGCAAAGCACCAGAAAAAAAATAGCTGTGTTCAAGGATTAAATTGAGTTACAAAAGATCAGAGAATTCATAATATTATCCGGATTCTAATTCCAAATGACAGTAACATTCTTCCGATTCAAAGGTGAGTGAGATGCCAAAAGTATTCAGGATTGCAGTTGTAAACCCCACTATAAAAAGAGACATGAGCTTAATCGAACTCTCATTCTCATGCAAATTCACATCCTAAGCCTATATTAATTTTGGTTGCTTGAGGACAAGCAACAATTCAAGTTTGGTGTTGTGATGCGTGAGCATCTTTCCTATCTTTTCCTAGTGAATTTGCATTTAAATTGCCGAGTTTAATCAAGAATTAATTATCTTTTAGCCACTATGGATGCTACTTTAAGTATTGTGCAATTCTGTTTATTTTAGGTAGCATTTGGCTGGATTTGATGGAGTTTCCGCAGAAAAAGAGAAGAAGGCGAATGATGCTGTCAACCCTGACCTCTCTGCACTCAAACCATAATAACTCAAGCTAAAAAAGTCCAATGGACGTGATTTCAGTCGCGTTGGAAAGGTAACTTTCAGAGCTTCCAACGATATATAATAGTCCATACTTTTCTTCCATCAACTCTGCCAAGGCTGCGCCTAACTTGAGATTTCTCAAGTTAGGCGCAAGAAACAACAACAACACGCAACATGTGCTCTCCTCCAAGTAAGGCGCATTGCCTCCTCTTCAGTCCAAGTGAAGCGCCTAGTGTGGTGAACAGCATGAAGTTAGGCGCAGCTCTTAGCCAAGTTAAGGCGTGGATCCAGTGAAGCCAAGTGGTCCCCACGTTATAAGGCGCGGATTATTTAATTAATTCTGATTTAAATTTAAATTTTATTTTAAAATAGAAAAAGATATTATTTTAATTTTAAAAAGATATATTTTAAATTAATTAGGATTAGATATAAAAAAAATTCCAACAGGGTGATTCGAACACAACATTATTCCATTCCAATTTACAATCCTAGTTTTCTACTCTGAACCATGAGTAACTAAACCTCCACTGTTAAGGTTAGGAGCTCTGTCTAATTGTATGGATTGATTTTATTATTTTTCTATTTTAATTCATGTTTTGATTTATATTTAAGAATTGTTTTCGTTCTTTATTTTATGAATTTGGGTGGAACGGAAGTATGACCCTCTTTCTAATTGAGTTCATGTATAACTTGGAAAAGCTCTTTACTTGAACAACAGCTTGAAAACAACTTCTCCTAAATTTTAATTATCTGAATTTAACGGGATACGTGACATATAATACTTTTATTTTTGGGTAATTAGAATTTTTGTGGCATATAAACTGGAATTTGATCATGCAGCTTCTAATTAGAATTAATTGACCAAGGAATTGGCAGTTAATGAATTTTAGAGGAGACTAGAAAGGTCTAAGGAATTAGGGTCTAGTCACATATAGTTTTCCATAAATTAGATCTTACATGATTAAAATAAATTAATAAGAAAAGTCAATCTGGAAAATAGATAACTATGAAACCTTAACTGTCTTCTCCATATTTTATTCCCAACTCATTTACTTTACTATTTTACTTTCTGAACGATTGTTTAATGCTCTTTGAATATTCAAACACTCTTTTTTGTTTGTCTAACTAAGCCAATCAATCAATCATTGTTGCTTAATCCTTCAATCCTCGTGGGATCGACCCTCACTCACCTGAGGTATTACTTGGTACGACCCGGTGCACTTGCCGGTTAGTTTGTGGTTAGAAATTCCGCATCAGTCACCCCTTCATTCTGACTTAACTGAATTAAGTACGAGAGTATATCTTGGAGAAGAAGTAAGTGTTAATTGAAAGATAAACAATAGTACTTATATTAATTCATGAAGAACAACAGAGCTCCACACCTTAATCTATGAAGTGTAGAAACTCCACCGTAGAAAATACATAAGAGAAAAAGGTCTAGGCATGGCCGAATGGCCAGCCTCCCAGTCCAATGGTTCAATAGTGATAAAGTGTTTTCTCGATATGAATACAATAGTAAAAAGTACTATTTATACTAAAACTAGTTACTAAGGATTACAGAAAATAGGTAACTAAGTGCAGATAGTGCAGAAATCCACTTCTGGGGCCCACTTGGTGTGTGCTTGGGCTGAGCATTGAGCTTTACACGTGCATAGGCTTTTTCTAGAGTTAAACGCCAGCTTGGATGCCAGTTTGGGCATTTAACTCCAGTTCTGGTGCCAATTCCGGCGTTTTACGCCAGAAAATGGTCTCTGGCTGGCGTTGAACGCCAGTTTGGGCCATCAAATCTCGGGAAAAGTATGGACTATTATATATTGCTGGAAAGCCCAAGATGTCTACTTTCCAAAGAATATAGAGTGCGCCAATTGGGCTTTTGTAGCTCCAGAAAAATGCGTTTTAGTGCAGGGAGGTCAGAATCCAACAACATCTGCAGTCCTTTCTTAGGCTTTGAATCAGATTTTTGCTCAGGTCCCTCAATTTCAGTCAGAAAATACCTGAAATTATAGAAAAACAAACAAACTCATAGTAAAGTCCAGAAATGTGATTTTTTCATAAAAACTAATAAAAATATAATAAAAAGTAACTAAAACATGCTAAAAACTACCTAAAAACAATACCAAAAAACGTATAAATTATCCGCTCATCAGACGCGTACGCGTTGATATGTTTTGCTGCGTTTCATGGGTGTGCATGGGCGACGCACACGCGTGACCCTGTTTTCATTCCAAAGTTGATTTTTGAGATTTCAAAGTCAAATTTCATACTTTTAAGCCTCCAATCTCAACCCTTATGTCTTAAAACTTGATGATAAGCCTAGCAATGGGAAGGGCTAGAAAATATGGTAACTTGTGAATGAAGAAATGGGAGAATAAATGATTAATGATGATCAAAGATCATTGTATGAGATTCGGAGGATGAATGTGGAAGTGCTTGATATGCCATGAGCCGAAGGGCTGTAATTGTTAATGAATTGGCTGATTATGGATTGTATTATGAGCTGAATGGCTAAGATAAAGCCGTGTTACGGCCGAGCTATTTTTGAAATGTGGCTGAGTATGATGCATATATGCGTATTGAATGAAATGTGAATGTTGCACTTCCACTATCTGAGATACGAGTTTCCCTAGGAGAAAGCAATGGCTAGCCACCATGTGCACCAGGTGGAGACTCGATACTCTGCTGACCTTATGTCGTAAGTGTGGCCAGACACTGTGAAAGTTCTAGATGAGCTCGTCCCCATGAATATACACCAATGAGGGTGTTGGATATGAATTATGACTTATGTTGTGAATAACTCGAGTTGGGGATGCACGATAGAGGGACAGTCCAATGGTTAGCTACCAGGACTTGGCATTAGGACAGGCATTCATCATATGCATACTATGTAAATTATTTGAAATTGCCTAATTGACTGCATATTACCTGCTACTTGTCTAAATGTCATATCTGTTCCTATTGGTATATCTTCTTGTCTGATATAATTGCGTTTGCCATATTATACTATTGTTGGTGGTTGGGAGGACTACAGGATTTGGAAAGGAGAATGTTAGTTAGACTGAAGATCTTTAGTCAGTTACCATTTATGGTTTAGTCTGTTTATAAGCTTTGAATTATCTGGTGGAAGTTCTAGGATTGCCTTCGGCTTTCCCAGGACATTGCATGTTAGATATGTGGGCACTGTTACCATACTGAGAACCTCCGGTTCTCACCCATGCGGATTTTGTGGTTTTCAGATGCAGGACGTGAGGCTTCTCACTGAGGCATGCTGGAGACTTTTGGATTAGCGAAGATCCTTGGTTCTTAGGAATTTACTTTGGTTTTATGTTTTTGCTTAGATACTTTTATCTCCACTAAATAATGTATATAAATATACTGTTTTGACTCCTCTTATAGGTTGTTTTGGAGAATAGGTTTTGTATTTCACCCTTTGGGTTTCTCGCTTTCTATATATTGTATATACTTCTATGCTCGGACCGGTTATCTTCGCAACCGGATTTTGAGTTTTGGATATTTGTGTTTTTGGAACTCTTTATATATTTTTTGCATTGGTTTACCCTTGATGTATTTCGTTACGTTATCGTTCAAAGTATTGCGATTTTCAATTTAACGGTTTTGTTCTATCCCTTTTCTTCAAAGGCTCCTAGTTATAAACATTCTTCACAATACTATATGTACTAAATTTTATTTTTAGAGGTCGTAATACCTCGCCACCTCTGTCTTATGACTTAAGCATAAGGCTTTGTGTGGTAGGGTGTTACAGTTTGGAATAAACAGAAAGATTTAGAAGCTAGACAAGGTAGGAATGTAGAAAGTGCAGTGATGAGTGGATAATTTATACGCTTTTTGGCAGTGTTTTTACATAGTTTTTAGTATGATTTGATTAGTTTTTAGTATATTTTTATTAGTTTTTAAATAAAAATCATATTTCTAGACTTTACTATGAGTTTGTGTGTTTTTCTATGATTTCAGGTAATTTCTGGCTAAAATTGAGGGACCTGAGCAAAATCTGATTCAGAGGCTCAAAAAGGATTGCAGATGCTATTGGATTCTGACCTCTCCTCACTCGAAATGGATTTTCTGGAGCTACAGAAGTCCAAATGGTGCGCTATAAATTGCATTGGAAAGTAGACATACAGGGCTTTCCAGCAATATATAATAGTCTATACTTTGCCCGAGTTTAGATGACGCAAACTTGCGTTCAATGCCAGTTCTCTGCCCTATTCTGGCATTAAACGCCAGAAATAGGTTACAAGTTGGAGTTAAACGCCCAAAACAGGTTACAACCTGGCGTTTAACTCCAGAAATAGCTTAGGCACATGTAAAGCTCAAGTCTCAGTCCCAGCACACACCAAGTGGGCCCCGGAAGTGGATTTCTGCACTATCTATCATAGTTTACTCATTTTTTGTAAACCTAGGTTACTAGTTTAGTATTTAAACAACTTTTAGAGATTTATTTTGTATCTCATGACATTTTCACGTTTCATATTGTATTTCTGACGGCATGAGTCTCTAAACCCCATGATTGGGGGTTAGGAGCTCTGCTGTGTCTCGATGAATTAATGCAATTACTTCTGTTTTCTATTCAAACACGCTTGTTTCTATTCTAAGATATTCACTCGTACTTAACCATGATGAATGTGATGATCTGTGACACTCATCATCATTCTCAACCTATGAACGCGTGCCTGACAACCACTTCTGTTCTACCTTAGATTGAGTGTGTATCTCTTAGCCTCTTGATTCATGATCAGAGTCTTCATGGTATAGGCTAGAATTATTGGCGGCCATTCCTGAGATCCGGAAAGTCTAAACCTTGTCTGTGGTATTTCAAGTAGGATCAGGGAAGGGGTGACTGTGACGAGCTTCAAACTCACGATTGTTAGGCGTAGTGACAGATGCAAAAGAATCAACGGATTCTATTCCAACATGAGTGAGAACCGACAGATGATTAGCCGTGCGGTGACAGCGCATTTAGACCATTTTCACTGAGAGGATGGATGGTAGCCATTGACAACGGTGATCCACCAACATACAGCTTGCCATGGAAGGAGACCTGCGTGCGTGAGGAAGAAGACAGTAGGAAAGCAGAGATTCAAAAGGCAGAGCATCTCTAAAACCTCAATCTGTTCTCCATTACTGCATACAAGTACTATTTAATTTATGCTTTTTACTATTCATAAATATAATCACTCTTATTATTGATCTCCTGACTAAGAATTACAAAATAACCACAACTTGCTTCAAGCCGACAATCTCCGTGGGATCGACCCTTACTCACGTAAGGTATTACTTGGATGACCCAGTGCACTTGCTGGTTTGTTGTGCGGAATTGCAAAAGTGTGATTGTGATTTTGTGCACCAAGTTTTTGGCGCCGTTGCCGGGGATTGTTTGAGTTTGAACAACTAACGGTGAATCTTGTTGCTTAGATTAGGAAAATTTTGTCTTTTGGGTCAGAGTCTTTTATTTTCTTTTCAAAAATTTTTCAAAAATTTTATTTTTCTTTATTAATTTTTAGTTTTCTGTGAGTTTAGTGTCATGTTCTAAGTTTGGTGTCAATTGCATGCTTTTCTTTGTCTTTCAATTTTCGAATTGCATGTTCTTTGTTCATCCTTGATCCTCAAGTTGTTCTAGTCTATTTTCCTTGTTTGATCTTTGGTTTGTCTTGTTTTGTGTCTTTTCTTGTTTTTCTTGTACTTTTTCAAATTTTTAGTTTTCAAAAAATTTTTATTTATTAAATACCTTATTAAAACACGTTAAATTTATAGCTCAATTGGCTAGAGTATTGTGCTTATGGTAATTGGCTATTTTCTTTCTAAAATCTTTTCAAAAATAATTTTTCTTTGATTAAATCTTGTGTCAAGTTTTAAGTTTGGTGTTTCCTTGTTAGTTTTTATTTAATTTTCAAAAATTTATTTTTGATTTTCTAAAAGTTTTAAGTTTGGTGTTCTTTTTTTATGTTCTTGAGTCCTTTGAGTCTTTGAATTTTTGTTCTTCGTGTTCTTGTGAATCTTCAAGGTGTTCTTGAGTCTTTCTTGCGTTTTGATCTTAAAATTTTTATGTTTGGTGTTCCTTGGTGTTTTTTCTCCAAATTTTCGAAAATAAGGAGCATTAGATCTAAAAATTTTAAGTTTTGTGTCTTTTTATTATTTTTCTCTTTCCTCATTGAATTCAAAAATATCTTTTTCCTTTATTTTAATTGATTTTACGAATTTTCCTTTTAAAAATTCAGATTTTATTTTAAAATTTTTTATTTTATCTTATCTTAGTTTTAAAATTTCAAAATTCAAATCTTTTTCAAAAAAAATTATATCTTTTCAAAATCTTATCTTATCTTATTTCAAATTTCAAATTTCAACTTCCAAAATTCAAAATTCAAATTTCAAATTTCAAAATTAATTTTCAAATTTAAAATTTAAATTTCAAAACTTTTTAATTTAAATTCCTTATCTTCTCTTACCTAGCTTATCTTATCTTTTCTAATCTCAAATCTTAAAATCAAATCTTTTTCATATCTTTTCTTTTTTTATTTTATTTTATTTTCTTACAAGTATCTTTAATTTTAAGACATATCTTTTTCAAAATTTTCTAACCAATTTCTCTCACTTCATTTTTTTCGAAAATCCTCACCCACATCTTTTTCAAATCTTTTTAATTAATTAATTTAGTTTTTAATTTTCTTTTATTTCTTTTGCTTCAAATTTTCGAAATTATAGTCAATTTTTCATTTATTTTATTTTATTTTATTTTATTTTAATTTTGTTTTTTTAAAAAAATATTTTATTTGCAATCCGTATCATCTCCCTTTCTCCATCATGGACCTAAGTGAAAATGAACAGTCCAGAAGGACTCTGGGGTTATATGCTAACCCTACTACTGCTGCATATGGGAGTAGCATCTGTATACCTCCCATCAAAGCAAGAAGTTTTGAGCTAAATCCTCAGCTCATTGTCATGGTGCAGCAAAATTGCCAGTATTTCGGTCTTTCACAGGAAGAACCTACTGAGTTTCTGGCGTAGTTCTTGCAAATTGCTGACACAGTGCGTGACAAAGAGGTAGATCAGGACGTATAGAGGTTGTTACTATTTCTGTTTGCTGTAAAAGATCAATCTAACAGGTGGTTAAATAATCAACCCACAGCAAGCATAAGGACATGGAAACAGTTATTAGACAAATTCCTGAATCAATATTTCCCTCCAAAAAGGATGACACAGCTAAGGCTAGACATCCAAGGCTTTAAACAAGAGGATAATCTTTATAATGCCTGGGAGAGGTACAGAGGGATGCTAAGGAAATGCCCCTCTAAAATGTTTTTAGAGTGGGTACAGTTAGACATCTTTTACTATGGGCTTACAGAAAAGGCCCAGATGTCTCTAGACCACTCAACTGGTGGGTCTATACACATGAGAAAGACAATTGAAGAGGCTCAAGAGCTCATTGATACGGTTGCTAGAAATCAATATCTATACTTGAGTAGTGAGTCCTCCATGAAGGAAGAAGCTAAAGCAGTATCCACTGAACTTAGTCCTCAGGAACAAGTTGTTGAACTCAATCAGCAACTATCTTCTATAACAAGGCAGTTAGCAGAAGTTAAGGAGATGCTACAAAAAACAAAAATGCTAACAAGGATATGAAATCACAATTGAATCAGACAAAACAGCAGTTATCAAAACAGATAACAGAGGAGTGCCAAGCAGTTCAATTAAGAAGTGGAAAAACATTAAATACCTCAACTCAAAGCAGCAGAAAGCCAAGAAAAGAATAGCTGATAGAGGATGAGAAACCTGCTACCCAAAATTCCTCTGAGGACAGTAAGAGCCCAGAGAGGAATAAGTCTGGCGTTCAAACGCCAGAAATGAGTGAGAATCTGGCATTCAACGCCCAATCCATGTTCAGTTCTGGCGTTCAAACGCCAGTAAGGGATCAGACACCAGCAAGTGCTGATAATAACTCCCTCAAGAAGGCTTCTTAACCTGCCTCTATAGGAAATAAACCAGCAGCAACTAAGGTTGAAGAATATAAAGCCAAAATGCCTTATCCTCAGAAACTCCGCCAAGCGGAGCAGGATAAGTAATTTGCCCGCTTTGCAGACTATCTCAGGACTCTTGAAATAAAGATTCCGTTTGCAGAGGTACTTGAGCAAATACCCTCTTATGCCAAGTTCATGAAAGAGATCTTGAGTCATAAGAAGGATTGGAGAGAAACTGAAAGAGTTCTCCTCACTGAAGAATGCAGTGCAGTCATTCTGAAAATCTTCCTAGAAAAGCTTAAAGATCCCGGGAGCTTTATGATACCATGCATATTAGAGGGAAATTGCACCAAGATAGCTTTATGTGATCTTGGGGCAAGCATCAACCTAATACTTGCATCCACTATCAGAAAGCTTGGTTTAACTGAAGAAGTCAAACCAACCCGGATATGTCTCCAACTTGCTGATGGCTCCATTAAATATCCATCAGGCATAATTGAGGACATGATTGTCAAGGTTGGGCCATTTGCCTTCCCTACTGACTTTGTAGTGCTGGAAATGAAGAAGCACAAGAGTGCAACTCTCATTCTAGGAAGACCATTCCTAGCAACTGGACGAACCCTCATTGACGTCCAAAGAGGGGGGATAACTCTGAGAGTCAATGAGGATGAGTTTAAGTTGAATGTTGTCAAAGCTATGCAACATCCAGACACATCAGAAGACTGCCTGAGCGTTAATATTATTGACTCCCTGGTGGAAGAGGTCAATATGACTGAGAGTCTCAAATCAGAGCTAGAGGATATTTTTAAAGATGTTCAGCCTGATTTGGAGGAACCAGAGGAAATAAAAGAACCACTAAAAACTCCTCAGAAATAGGAGAAACCTCCTAAACCCGAGCTCAAACCACTACCACCATCCCTAAAATATGCATTTCTGGGAGAAGGTGACACTTTTTCTGTAATCATAAGCTCTGCTTTAGAGCCACAGGAAGAGAAAGCACTAATTCAGCTGCTAAAGACACACAAGACAGCTCTTGGGTGGTCCATAAGTGATCTTAAGGGCATTAGCCCAGCCAGATGCATGCACAAGATCCTATTGGAGGATGATGCTAAGCCAGTGGTTCAACCACAGAGGTGGCTAAATCCCGCCATGAAGGAGGTGGTGCAGAAAGAGGTCACTAAATTACTAGAGGCTGTGATTATTTATCCTATTTCTGATAGCCCCTGGGTGAGCCCTGTCCATGTTGTCCCTAAGAAGGGAGGTATGACAATGGTTCCTACAAGAACAGTTACAGGGTGGCGTATGTGTATTGACTACAGAAGGCTCAATACAGCCCCTAGGAAGAATCACTTTCCTTTACATTCATAGACCAGATGCTAGAGAGACTAGCAGGTCATGAATACTACTGCTTTTTGGATGGCTATTCAGGTTACAACCAAATTGCAGTAGATCCTCAGGACCAAGAGAAAACAGCATTCACATGTCCATTTGGAGTATTTGCATACAGAAGAATGCCTTTTGGTCTGTGCAATGCACCTGCAACCTTTCAGAGGTGCATGCTCTCTATCTTCTCTGATATGGTAGAGAAATTTCTGAAAGTCTTCATGGATGACTTCTCAGTATTTGGAGACTCATTTAGCTCCTGTCTTAACCATCTAGCACTTGTTCTGAAAAGATGCCAAGAGACTAACCTGGTTTTAAATTGGAAAAAATGTCACTTTATGGTGACTGAAGGAATTGTCCTTGGGCACAAAATTTTAAACAAGGGAATAAAGGTGGATCAAGCTAAGGTAGAGGTAATTGAAAAATTACCACCACCCACCAATGTTAAGGCAATCAGAAGCTTTTTGGGGCATGCATGATTCTATAGGAGGTTTATAAAGAATTTTTCAAAAATCGCAAAACCTCTGAGCAATCTGCTAGCTGCTGACACGCTATTTGTGTTTGACACAGAGTGTCTGCAGGCGTTTGAAACTCTAAAAGCTAAGCTGGTCACAGCACCAGTTCTTTCTGCACCAGATTGGACATTACCTTTGGAACTAATGTGTGATGTCAGTGACCATGCCATTGGTGCAGTATTGGGACAGAGGCATAGCTTCTCTCAATACAGAGTCAAACAAAACCCCCACATTCAAACTCTAAGTTTGGTGTTGGGAGGCCACAACCAAACTCTAAGTTTGGTGTTGAGAGGCCCCAACCCTGCTCTGATTATCTGTGAGGCTCCATGAGAGCTCACTGTCAAGCTATTGACATTAAAGAAGCGCTTGTTGGGAGGCAATCCAATGTTATTTAATTATATCTATTTATTTTCCATTGCTATCTTATGTTTTTTTTAGGTTGATGATCATGTAAAGTCACAAAAACAACTGAAAAATAAAAAATAGAATGAAAAACAGCATTAAAAACAGCTCACCCTGGAGGAAGAGCTTACTGGCATTTAAACGCCAGTAAGAAGCATCAGACTGGCGTTTAATGCCAGAAAGAAGCATTAAGTTGGTGTTTAACGCCAAGAAAGGGAGAAAATCTGGCGTTTAACGCCAGAAACAAGCAGCAGTCTGGCGTTAAACGCCAGGATTGCACACTAAGGACGTTTTTGCACGCCTCAATGGAGCAGGGATGATAAGTCCTTGACCCCTCAGGATCTGTGGACCCCACAGGATTTCCACCTGCCACACCTTTTCATACACACTTCCCCCACCCTTGGCAGAACCCACCACACATCTCCATCTCCTCCTTTCCTCCTTCTTTTGCTCGAGGACAAGCAAACATTTTAAGTTTGGTATGGAAAAAGCATTGCCTTTTTTTTGTTTTTCCATAACCACTAATGCCTCAAGGGATGCACTTTCCTGTACAAAACTATTGGGAGCAGATCAACACCTCCCTAGGAGAATTAAGTTCCAACATGGGACAACTAAGGATGGAGCACCAAGAGCATTCCATCCTCTTCCATGAAATTAGAGAAGATCAAAGAGCTATGAGGGAGGAGCAACAAAGGCAAGGAAGAGACATAGAGGAGCTCAAGAGCACTATTGGTTCTTCAAAAGGAAGAAGATGCCACCCTCACTAAGGTGGACCCATTCCTTAATCTCCTTGTCTATTTATTTTTTCTGTTTTCATTCTCTATGCTTTATTTATGTTTGTGTCTTCATTACATGATCATTAGTATCTAGTGTCTATGTCTTAAAGCTATGAATGTCCTATGAATCCATCACCTTTCTTAAATGAAAAATGTTTTAATTACAAAAGAACAAGAAGTACATGATTTCGATCATCCTTGAAACTAGTTTAATTATTTTGATGTGGTGACAATACTTTTTGTTTTCTGAATGAATGCTTGAACAGTGCATATGTCTTTTGAATTTGTTGTTTATGAATGTTAAAATTGTTGGCTCTTGAAAGAATGATGAAAAGGAGACATTATTTGATAATCTGAAAAATCATAAAAATGATTCTTGAAGCAAGAAAAAGCAGTGAATACAAAAGCATGCGAAGAAAAAAGAAAAGAAAATGGCAAAAAAAAGAGAAAAAGAAAAAGTAAGCAGAAAAAGCCAAAAGCTCTTTAAACCAAAAGGCAAGAGCAAAAAGCCAATAGCCCTTAAAACCAAAAGGCAAGGGTAATAAAAAGGATCCAAGGCTTTGAGCATCAGTGGATAGGAGGGCCTAAAGGAATAAAATCCGGCCTAAACGGCTAAACCAAGCTGTCCCTAACCATGTGCTTGTGGCGTGAAGGTGTCAAGTGAAAACTTGAGACTGAGCGGTTAAAGTCAAGGTCCAAAGCAAAAAAGAAAAGAGTGTGCTTAAGAACCCTGGACACCTCTAATTGGGGACTTTAGCAAAGCTGAGTCACAATCTGAAAAGGTTCACCCAGTTATGTGTCTGTGGCATGTATGTATCCGGTGGTAATACTGGAAAACAAAGTGCTTAGGGCCACGGCCACGACTCATAAAGTAGCTGTGTTCAAGAATCAACATACTGAACTAGGAGAATCAATAACACTATCTGAATTCTGAGTTCCTATAGATGCCAATCATTCTGAACCTCAATGGATAAAGTAAGATGCCAAAACTATTCAAGAGGGAAGAAGCTACTAGTCCCGCTCATCTGATTGGAGCTAAGTTTCATTGATATTTTGGAATTTATAGTATATTCTCTTCTTTTTATCCTATTTTATTTTCATTTGTTTGGGGACAAGCAACAATTTAAGTTTGGTGTTGTGATGAGCAGATAATTTATACGCTTTTTGGCAGTGTTTTTACATAGTTTTTAGTATGATTTGATTAGTTTTTAGTATATTTTTATTAGTTTTTAAATAAAAATCACATTTCTGGACTTTACTATGAGCTTGTGTATTTTTCTGTGATTTCAGGTAATTTCTGGCTGAAATTGAGGGATCTGAGCAAAATCTGATTCAGAGGCTGAAAAAGGACTGCAGATGCTGTTGGATTCTGACCTCCCTCCACTCGAAATGGATTTTCTGGAGCTACAGAAGTTCAAATGGCACGCTCTTAATTGCGTTGGAAAGCAGACATCCAGGGCTTTCCAGCAATATATAATAGTCCATACTTTGCCCGAGTTTAGATGACGCAAACTGGCATTCAACGCCAGTTCTCTGCCCTATTCTGGCGTTAAACGCCAGAAACAGGTTACAAATTGGAGTTAAACGCCCAAAACAGGTTACAACCTGGCGTTTAACTCCAGAAACAGCCTAGGCACGTGTTAAGCTCAAGTCTCAGCCCCAGCACACACCAAGTGGGCCCCGGAAGTGGATTTCTACACTATCTATCATAGTTTACTCATTTTCTGTAAACCTAGGTTACTAGTTTAGTATTTAAACAAATTCTAGAGATTTATTTTGTATCTCATGACATTTTCACGTTTCATATTGTATTTCTGACAGCATGAGTCTCTAAACCCCATGATTGGGGGTGAGGAGCTCTGCTGTGTCTCGATGAATTAATGCAATTACTTCTGTTTTCTATTCAAACACGCTTGTTTCTATTCTAAGATATTCACTCGTACTTAACCATGATGAATGTGATGATCCGTGACACACATCATCATTCTCAACCTATGAACGCGTGCCTGACAACCACTTACGTTCTACCTTAGATTGAGTGTGTATCTCTTAGCCTCTTGGTTCATGATCAGAGTCTTCGTGGTATAGGCTAGAATTATTGGCGGCCATTCCTGAGATCTAGAAAGTCTAAACCTTGTCTGTGGTATTCCGAGTAGGATCAAGGAAAGGATGACTGTGACGAGCTTCAAACTCACGATTATTAGGCGTAGTGACAGACGCAAAAGAATCAACGGATTCTATTCCAACATGAGTGAGAACCGACAGATGATTAGCCGTGCGGTGACAGCGCATTTGGACCATTTTCACTGAGAGGATGGATGGTAGTCATTGACAACGGTGATCCACCAACATACAGCTTGCCATGGAAGGAGACCTGCGTACGTGAGGAAGAAGACAGTAGAAAAGCAGAGATTCAGAAGGCAGAGCATCTCTAAAACCTCAATCTGTTCTCCATTACTGCATACAAGTACTATTTAATTTATGCTTTTTACTATTCATAAATATCATCACTCTTATTATTGATCTCTTGACTAAGAATTACAAAATAACCATAGCTTGCTTCAAGCCGACAATCTCCGTGGGATCGACCCTTACTCACGTAAGGTATTACTTGGACGACCCAGTGCACTTGCTGGTTAGTTGTGCGGAATTGCAAAAGTGTGATTGTGATTTTGTGCACCATGCAGCAAGTGTCCCTGTTAACTATTGGACTTCCTTGATTGTTTGCGGGCTCGCCATATCCAAGACAGCTCAGCATTTTTCTGGATTGGCTTCTATTCCGCGGTTGGTGAGCATGAAACCGAGGAATTTGCCTCCTTGTACGCCATAGGCACATTTCTCAAGATTAAGCTGCATATTATATTTTCGGATTTGGTTGAATATTTCTGTAAGGTCGTCAAGATGATTGTTGCCGAGCTTTGTTTTGGATACCATGTCGTCAACATAAACTTTGAGGTTTCTGCCGATCTGTGCTGCAAATACCTTGTCCATAAGGCGTTGGTATGTTGCTCCTGCATTTTTAAGTCCAAATGGCATAACTTTATAGCAGTAATTTCCATATTTAGTAATAAATGCAGTCTTACTTTAATCAGATGGATGTATTAGGATCTGGTTATAGCCAGAATATGCATCCATGAAACTTGGTGTTTTATAACCTGAAGCATTGTTTACTAAGCAATCAATAAATGGTAAGGGATAGGAATCTTTTGGGAACGCTTTGTTGAGATCGGTGAAATCAACACACATGCGCCATTTACCGTTATGTTTCTTTACCATGACGACGTTTGCCAGCCATGTTATGAATCTGATCTTTTTTATGAAGCCAGCACTGAGGAGTTTCTTAGTCTCTTGCTAAGAGGCTTGCTTTCTTTCGAGTCCTAGATTTTGCTTCTTCTCTGCTATAGGTCGGACAGAAGGGTCCAACGCCAGCTTATGAGAGATGATTGATGGGTCAATGCCAGGCATGTCTGCAGGTGTCCATGCAAATAAGTCGGCATTTTGTCGTAGGAATGATTGAAATGAGGCTTTCTCTTTCGAGCTTAGTGTAGTTCGTACATAAATGATTTTTTCCGAGCTATCTGCAAAATAGATTTTTTGTAAGTCCTCTGTTGGTGTTGGTCTTTCGAGAACGTCTGCCCTTGTATTAAGGTCGGCAAAAACTGGGAGGTTGTCTTGACTGCTGATGTTGTGTATATGTGCATTTATACTTCGGTGGGGTATTTTGAGACTATTGTTATAACATTGTCTGGCGTCATGGGTGTTACTGTGAATTGTTGCAATAGTATCATCCTGTATAGGAAACTTAACACAATGATGAATTATGGAAACGATTGCACCGAAATTATTCAAGAAAGGTCGGCCAATTATCAAATTGTAAGGGCTAAAATAATCTACAACTAAATATTGAACATCTGAAGTTTTTTATAAAGGAGGCTCACCCAGTGTGGTTTGCAACTACACAGATCCCAAAACTGGTACTCATTCACCTGAAAATCTGACCAAATCTCCAGTGGAAGGTTGTAGTATGTTGTTACTTAGTTTCATCTTCTGGAATGTTGAATAGAAAAGAACGTTAGCACTACTCCCTGGATCCAGTAGTATTTGTTTGACCAAAAGATCTCCTAACTGGATGGAGATTACAATAGGGTCATCTAGATTTGTTGTAGTTGTATCGAAGTCGGAGGATTGAAACATCATCTGAGGAAAGCGAGAAAGCGTTTGAGGATTGTTTGGGCTGGCTTCTATCGATAACATAGCTCGGTAAGAACATTTCCTTGCCAGGCTTGTTGTGCCTCCACCTGCAAAACCTCCAAAAATATAGTTAATAATTCCTCTTGGTTGTTCAGGATGACTTGTGCTCGCCCTTTCTTTGTCTCGGTTGTGCTGTCCTACCGAGGTATGGTCGCCAGAGGAAGGGGAACGATGTTGTATATGGCTGCCAATGTATTTATCAAGATGGCCTTGCCAAGCTAGTCGCTCTAAGAGGTCTTTGGCGATGACACATTCATCAGTGGTATGTCCATGCTTCTGGTGAAAAGTGCAATACTTTGATTTGTCTACACCCTTTGAATATGGATAGTTGCCAACCTTCTGTGGAGGCTTGATCAATTTGGAATTTAAGATCTCCTTGATGATATCCTCGCACTTTATTTTGAACTGAGTATAGGATTCATAACGAGGGAATTGTTTAAAACTTTTCTTACTATCCCGTGGTTTATCTTCTTCTTTGTACCAGGATTTTTCTATTTTTCGAGCTTGTCGGGGTTCTTCAATGTCAATCTGACCTTTTGCCTTTTCATAGAACTTGGCCAAAGTTTTTGGTTTGGCGACAGCAATAGCCTCTTGGAATTTTCCTGGTCGGAGTCCGCTTTTGATGGTGTGTAAATGCACCTCGGGGTGGAGGTCGGGTATGCTCATAGCCACCTTTGTGAAGCGAGTCATGTAGTCTTTAAGGCTTTCGTTCTAACCTTGTTTGATTGTGTTTAGGTAGTTGGAGTCGTACAGGTAGATAGCTGATCTAGCAAAATGCTCATCGAATAGCTTTGATAGGTCTCGAAAATGAGAAATAGAATCTGCAAGCAAAGAATAAAACCAATCAAGTGCAGGACCGTCTAGATAAGATGGAAAACAACGACATAAAACTTTATCTGATACACCGTTTACTATCATTATGGATTTGAAATTCTTGATATATTTCTTCAGATCTCCTAAACCATCGTAAGGGATTAATGTAGTCGGTAAGGTGAACCTTCTGGAAAGCTCGAAATTCATCACCTCGGCCATGAATGGTCCAATAGAATTGTCGGGCTCAACGTTTTCATTTTCTGGCAGAGCTTCTTCATTTTTTTGAGGTCGACCTTCTTAATTTTGAGCGGATTCGGATACGTGTGTTAGGCCAGATTGGTGTTCTTTTGTTCGTTCTTGACGAGGATCATTGTTTTTTATCTTAGCATTATTTAGCTCGGCAATTTGGTTTGCCATTATTTGATTCTCTTTCGCATGCGCTGGTTGGCTTGTTGCAACTCAGATACCATCCGGAGAAGCTCGAACAGTATAGGTGGAGGGAAATCAGCCATGGGCGAATGTAGAGGCCGATGAAAAAGAAAAGAATTATGTCTTCGGCCCCACGGTGGGCGCCAATTGTTCTTGTGTGAATAACCTGGATGTAACATCGGCTATGAGAGTCAACGCCGAGCTATTGCCTTTAGCACCGAGCTGTAGGCTAGGAGGATCCGAGCTCTTTGTCCAGGAAGATGTCACGTTGTGGAGAATACAAACAAACAAAGGGGGAGTGTACCTGTAAAGGCACTCTGATGCTTAAGTTAGTATCGTGAAATCAGTATATCCTTTGAGGATAAAATACCATACCTTTATATGTGAGGTGAAATAGGTCAGTTACGTTTCTGTTGATCATCTGAATTAAAGAGCAATTATTAGGTTTTAATAAGTGATAATGCCTGGTCAGACGTTTTTATTCCAAGATGTAATCCGTTGATTCTAACTGTAACGTATAACGCCGAGTTATAACGCAGAGTCCCAAGTTATAACGTAAAGTGCCGAGTTATGGTATATGATACCGAGTTATGACATCGGATTTGGAATGGCCGTATCACTATGTAATTTGTGTTATTGAAATTTGAAATCTAAAAACGAAAACCATAAAAAATGTAGTTTTAGTGTAATACAGATAATCTAGAAATCAGTTCTTGTGTTGCCGCCTCCCACTCTCTGAACCAGCATAGGGATCAATAATAACATTGATAACGGCCGATTTCTGAGCTGAGAAGGATTCTGAAGGAATAGGCTTCAATTCATCAGGTGTCCCAACAAGATAGCCCTTTCCATCAAAAGCTTCAATCAAAGCATGGTAGCTTGCTTTTGGCAATACATGCTACAAAGCTAGCATACATAGTTTGTTAACTATATAGGACACACTCCAACTTTCTTTTCTTTCCTTTACTTCCCAAAAGCAGTAAAAGAATACTCATTCTGATCCAAAAGATCAATGAGAATACATCAACATGTAGAATCATAATGAACTCCTTATTTGAACAAAGCTATAAAAAATTACCACATTTTCAGTAACAACTATCTCATCTTAAATCGAACTCAAAATTATTCATGGTTTATAGACAGAGAAGTTTCTGAATTTTATATCAATCAAGATGCCTCTAAATCTAAAGACATATACCAAAAAAGAGACGTAGTTTGTTTTGTTATCATGTTCACGATTACTTTAAATTTAAAAGATCTGTATCATCATGGTAATACAATTGGTCATCTTTTACATTATTACACCATCAGCCATAGTAGACTTTATGAATCCATGACAAGAGTTTCCAATAAGTTTCTCTTAATCTCTCCCATGTATTAATACTAACATATCATAAACTAAGTCCTTTGCATGTAGCATCAACCATAAAAAGACTTAACAATTCATTAAACTATGGACCCTCAAAATGAAATGGCCCTATCCTAAAAGACTTAACCATTTACCGAACCTTTGCCATGCCTTTGAATGATAGAATGATACATATAGCAAATACGCCATCAAGACACTTTTAATATCAAAAGCATCTAGATTTCCAACCATTTACAGCCAGCATAAAGCAGTAACAAGATATCCACAATATATTGAGTCAACTAAATTCTCCAGAGCAACATTCATGCATGGCTAGAGTCAGTATCACTCATAAGCTACCAGTCAGAAGTCAAAAATCAAAACCTTCCACTCCTAGTTCATATATACAATAAATTTCCAAGACTATTTACCCATCAAAACCTACCTAAACGTTAAATGTTAGCAGCATATCATGTTAATTTCCTTCTAAAGGACACCAATAAGCCCAACAGCTGCAACCAAGGTCAGACTCAGAGATAAAGCCTTATATACTCATCAATTTTTGTTGTTACTTACATATATTATGGATATCCTTAATCCCCCCTCATATTTTTTTCTAAAATATTATTAACCCCAAATGTAATGGGAAAATAGAGCAATTCCCTCTCTAAACCCTCCTTTTATGTTTGATTCCTTCTCCTTCCCTCTAAAAACCTAAAGCTACCACCAAAAATCCGTTCCACATGGAAAGAGCATAACCAAACTGAGGTAAAAAAGATAAAAAGGAAAGTACAATTGAAGGTGAAACTGACCAATTGCGACCGAGGACCTCAGGCAGCAAGGCGAGGTGCGGCTAGGCGAGACGTGGTGCGGCGACGCCGAGGCGATCCACAGCAAGGGAACGCGACGGAAGCGACACAGCATCATCACGAAGCAGAGTAGAGCAGTGCAGCGCAGACCAAAAACGACGGACGACGACGACGACGGATGCTCACGCCACTAAGGACGACGACGACGCAGATGGATGATGACACCAACGAACGGAGGAAAAACGCCATTGACTTTGGAGAGTAAGTGCCGGCTAGGGTTCTTTACTTTTGGAACAAAATGCCAAGGATGGTTTTGGTATTTTTAAAGAATGGAGGTGATTTCAATTAGCTGTTCTAACCTAATTAGGAGAATATTTGATTTTTGAACAGAATATTCTGATATCTCAAACGGTTTCGTCACGGCAGGGACTAAATTTAAAAAAAAAATAACACCTAGGAACTCAATTAAAAAGAAAAAAAGTATAGGAACCTAGTTGAAAATTTGAAAAAACTATAGCAACTTATAGAGTAATTAAACCTTTATTAAATTGTAATCCAAACATAAATATTGATTTATAAGTAAATTTAAATTTTATTTTATATAATTGATTCCGATCCAAAAACAAGAATTGATTTTCAATTCAATTCATTTTAAATAAAATCAAATCAAATAAAAAATACTTTGTTTTGATATGGCCTAGTTTGTAAAAAAACACTTAAATAATGAGCTATAATGTCTCAATACAAAGTATAACTTGGTTATGGATATTTCATTATTTCCTTATTAGTTCTGAATTGTAGCAGAATATTTTATATTCAGTAACTGACTATTATGAATATCAATATAAGGTCATTATGTGAGGCAAGAAAAGGTAAAAAAAGAAAAAACAAAATTCTCATTCTTAATTACTACAGAGAGATTTTAAAAAAAAAAAAAAATACTGACTTGGGTGTTAGAATATGTTTCGCATTTATCACACCGCTTGAGTTGTTGCATATGAGTTATTGAAGATCAACTAGCTAGTGGATTTCCGACTTAATTTTATTTGTGTACAGAGGTGTATGCATGCAGAGATAGAGAGTATACCACTAAAACTTTTTAGAAAGATTTAGGCATTAATAAAAATATTTTTTGGAAGATCAAAATTACAACAATATTATTTCAAAAAATTTAAAAATGTGACATTTTTTTTATAAGTAACAAATGACTTTGTAATTTGTATTTAATAAAACTTGCGTATTTGATTAGAATTTTTGTGAAAATTTTGAATAACTATTTACAATTAGTTTCATTTTAAAAAAACTTCTTGAGTATTCACAAAAAATCACAAAAGTTTCACTAGGTAGAAAATCATCAAATTTGAAGGGTAAACAATATTTATTTTTCTAATTACATTTGAAGAAAAAACTTTGAAATCTTATCTATAAATCTTTTTTTTAAATATATATGAAATTTAATTATTTTTATTTTTTTATCATATTTTCAAATATTTTAGAGAGGTTTTTGTTGTTCTAATCTTTAGAAATATTTTCGTGGTATCTAAATCATTTTTTTTACGCTCATCTTTTTTTATATATATAATTTAGTCGTAGAGAGATCAGTGAAATTGGGGACCCGATGAGCTGACGGCAGGCTTGATTTTGATATCAAAGTAAACTAACTTGCAGACGGTTAGTGTTGAAACATGACTATGTTGGTTTGGTAATGTTTTGTTGTTTTGGACGAATTGGTCTGGTGTTGTAACATGACTTGATTTGTTGGATCTTCCATGTTTTGGGTCTGCACTACGGCCTAACCCAATTTATGGAGCCTCTTTATTTAAAGCAGTGGCAATTCTGACC
>NC_029785.2:30162915-30175251 GCF_000816755.2 Arachis ipaensis
AAAGAAGAAAAAGGAATGGAACTCATTAATTTTGAAGGAAAAGATTTCATTTTAATCAAAGAGTGTCCAGGACAAATTTTGATTATCAATATAGTAATATAAATTATAAATTATAGATAGAATAAGAAGGATAGACAGAAATAGAGAAGGGTAGAAAGAGAAGGAAAAAGAGAGATAGAGAAGAGGAGAGAAAGAGAAAGCTCATTAATTTTGAAGGAAAAAATTTTATTTCAATTGTAATAAAAAAGTGATATATGCTACATTTTTATTGTTAAATTAGTAGTATAATAATATAGAAACATAGATATATTTTCAATTTGAATTTGAATTTCAATATTTTGACTTTAATTTAATTTCATTTATGATTAGAGAATGTTATATTGTATATTATGGTTGTTAAATTTGTAATTAGTTATTGGTAATAGATATATATATAAGAGAGATAGAATAGGTGAAGGAGGTAGAGAGATAGAGGAAGGGAAGAAATGGAGGAGAGAATTTTTTAAGTTTAAAGAGAGAGATTTTATTTCAATTAGAATAAAAAAGTGACATGTAACACATTTTAATTATAAAATTAGTAATATATATACACAGAGAAGAAATTTTAAAAGAATCTGGATTTGTTTTATATGTTTTGACTAAATAGTAAATTGACTAAATAGTAAATTGCCATTGGATTTAATGTTGGACAATATCTAACAAAAATAATCCTCTACGCAAACATCTTGTCGTCAGATTTTGGAATTCGACGCAAAAATTTTGTATATTATCTATATGCGTTAATAAAATTCCAATTTTACAAAAATCTAATGAGTTTATCTTCGGATTATTTCTGACATTAATGTGACTATATTTACCATTATATTATCCAACTATAAATTCGATAGTAAAATAATTATATAATTTATTTTTTAAAAACTAAGTAAAACTAATTTTCGTTTAATTATCCCACACAAAATCTGAGGCTAAATAATAAAAATTTTCAATTTTTCATTTCTTTTACATATATTTTTTTTCAAATCTTATATTCAAAATTTACCTAAAGATTATTAGACAAATCAAAAAATAAATAGTACTTTAAATTAAAACAACCAACAATATTAAATCCAAATTCTTAAACGCAAATGGATGTTATGGGACAACGTTGTACGACATCGGTGATATTGGTGCTGATGATGAGCCACCGCCAGTTGATTTGTTACTACATGAACATGCTGATATACACAACAATGCCCTTCACCATCTTGTGGATCTTCTTCCGTTCCCTCAAGATTTTGGCACGGACTGTTGTGATAGCGTATCTATCCTAAGAGCAAATTGGGTCCATGAAAATTAGTTCTTGAAATTATGTTAATTTTTTTTATCTAAGAGTAGTTGTACTAAAAGGTATCTTGTGCAGGTGAATTAATTGCAAGAATAGTTTTGCCAACTAGTTAAAGAAGAGAAATTAGTGTAGATAAATTGTGTTGAGATATGTCTAGATTAGAGGCAGAGTTAAACTTAATAATAGATGGTAATCCAGTAGAACTTTTTTTTTTTGAGATAAAAATAGTGAATTATATGAATAAGTTGTCCTATCAGACTTAACATTTCGAGATATGTTATTTTACCAAAACAAGATAATCATCTGTATCCTATATGTTGAGAAGAGTAACCAAGAAAATCAAATTGTTGAGAATTATAATCAAACTGTTTATTATTGTAAAGTCTCAAGTGTTGATAACAAGCACTTTCAAAAATTCTCAAAAGAGTGTAATTTAGTTTTTGATAAGATAAGACTTCATATGGAGATTTGTTATCCAATATTTCAGTGAGAAATCAATTAATAAGATATGTAGAGGTAAGAAAAGCATCACCACAATACAATAGTGGCATGGAAGCAGTAGATAGCATATTCTTCCTCTTTGCTCATGAATGTATGTATAAGAAAAACAATAAGATATCCTAGATTAAATAAGAAAATCAGTAAAGACATGAGATGTAAATTTCTTACCATTGTCTGTTTGAAAGAACTTATTTGCATGTCTACTAATGTGAAATCAGTGATTTATATTGTAGCTTTTGCACAATGTTCACAAATACGAGGTTCAATAGAATTCATAGCATTAATATTTAAGGATGGGATTTTACAATTTGAAAATAAAACACTGCACAGTCTTAGCAACAAAAAATGGCAAGATTGGATTGATTTTTTTTTTTTTCATTTTTAGGAACAACAACTGATGGTTTTTCAGTGGCTAAGAGAAGGAGGGGTTGAATCTTAGCCCCTTTTTCACTTAATAACACTTGCTGGTCTTTGAAACAACTTCTGGAGATTTTTTTATTTTTGTCTCGTACCCAGCCACGAGATTTTTTCTTTTGTCTCGTCACCTGGCACGAGATATTTTTCAGTTTTGTCTCCTGGGCAGCAGAAACAGAAAGGGAATAGAAGAGAGAGAAAATTACACCAAGGTATATCCTGGTTCAGCTGCTAAGTGCAAGGTAGCCTACATCTAGTCTCCATCACAACAATGATAGAATTTCACTATAATCATTCTTGATTACAAACACCAATTCTCCCTAGGAACTACCATTCCTATCCGGGACAAGTCCAGAATCTAAACCCCAATCCTGAACTTGACTTGGTCACTGCCAAGCTTTCAACTGCTAAGTGCTAACCCAACTTGCAAGGAAATTCCCACAGAATCATGATACACAACACAGATGTACAAAGGACCTCTAAGGACATCTATGGCTTTTTTTTTTAATTTTGCACTCTCTGCCTTTTTCCGCTCTATGGCTTTTTCTTACAAACCTCACTGTTTGCCTTTTTCCATGAGACTCAAAACAGACAAAATTAAACAGAAAAATGCAAAATAGAAAACATTGAAGGAGAAGAACTTCTGTTAGCTTAGGTAGCTATGAGAACTCTGTGCCTTGCACTCTCACTCCTTACTTCAAGCCCTGGCTATTCACCCTTATATATAGGGGGAAGCCTCCACGGTTGAAACCAAGCTAATCTTCTTTTTCTTCATGCAAACCGGTTCGGCCAGAGTGAGAGGAGAGATAATCAAATGCAAAACCCAACAGGCAATTACTTCTAGTCCTTCCTTGGTCACCAATCTTCATCAATCCGAGCCCTCCATCTTGCCTTGCTTCCCAAGACGGATTTCTAGCCCTTGATGAGTTATGATGATGACAGCTTCATCTGCTCCAACTTCTGCCTCCTCCATCACGTAGCCACTGTAGCTACCTCCTGTGGTGGTTGAGCAAAATCAGAGACAAGCCATCCCTCCAAGGATCTTCCTCTACTGACCGAAATCTTCTTCATCCATTTTTGGGTATGGAGAAGCCAAGATCTCTTCACCAAATCTTACCATAAGTGATGAGAATCTCAGCTATAGCATACTTTTTATTTTATTTTTCTTGCCATCATTGTGATGGTCTTGTTACTTGCTTCTCCTTCTTTTCAGTGGCTAGGCTTAGCTTCCATGGTTTCTGTGATATGACCGAAAGAAGAAGAAAGAGTAGAGAGAGAGGAAAGAGAAAGAAAAACAAAGCTATGAGTGTTAGATAAATTAATTAGGTGCAACTCTCCATGCTTTGTGTAGTAGCATGTAAGCTACACTTAATTACAATCAAATCACTTTGACATTTTCTCTTTCATGTTTCCAAGGTAATAAACTTAAGCAAAGAAAATTTGAAATCCACCACATGATGGAACTGGAGTCTGTTGGAAGCATGAGGCAAAAACATTTGCTTCCTCTCTCAATTGGTTTCGGACCAAGCAAGCAAAATAATTTGGGCTTGTATCATTAACAATTCAAACTGGCCCAACAAATAAAACATTTCAGCCAACTTTCATATGACAAATATGCATAAGGCTGAAGTTTGATCTTATTGGGCTTAGGATCTTTTCTTTTCTTTTCGGCCCAATTAATCACAAATTGCTTCAGCCACTTAATATAACATTTTTGCTTAAAGGTGAATGTACTGGGCCTGTTTCCCAATATATTGGCCCAATTAAGTAATTCATTGTTTCAGTCACAACAAAAAATCTGTAACAATTTAAACGGGCTTGCTATATATTTCTTTTCTTTTCGGCCCATTAACAAAACCTGCATAGCAAAATTATTCAATTAACAAATTTGAATTGGAATCAAATTAATAATTTTGCAATTAATCATATTAATAATGTTTGATCATTACTAATTTAAATTAGAGTTTTCCAAACTCATCAATCTCCCCCTTGATGACAAACATTATTAAAAAAATGAAATGGAAAGAAATTAAAGATTAGAGTATTGAGTACTCCCTTTGAATATTAGTATTTCTCCCCTTTTCCAATTGTCACAAGGCTCCCCCTTAATGTATGCTATTTCACCAAGGGAAGCTTTATACCTGTAACAATTTGTATCAAGCCTAAGGCAACAATGTTATTCAACATATTTGATGTAGGATGTTGAATGGCTTGATTTATGAGCAGAATTGAATGACCAACAAAACTCCTTTACTATCATATAAATGATTTTCTGCTCAAACACACAAAGCAATTGAGTACATAAAAATTTGATGTTTCAAGAAGCTGCTTATTCAAACTATTTTGAAAATATTTTTCAATTAACAAATCAGAGCAAAATAATCATACCAAGAAAGATATTTCTGATCAAGCATGATCATCTCAAACCACAACAACTATCAAAATTTATTTTCATATTACAGTTTAAAGGAACTGCCAAAAATAGAGTATTCAGCAAGCATATTCACCATAGTAAATCCAACGTATATTCCTAATCAAAGCAACAAACATATTTACCAAGGTATTGCATCCTCAAAATAAATCAAATGCATAAGTCAAATGCATATTTCTGATCAAAACCCAGCAGGCATATCTATGTAACAAATGTATCACAAGCATTAATCATATCACACAACAAAACAGCAAATAATAATTAAAACAAGGGTGATCATAAATCCATAAGGATTTTATCTCCTGTTTTCAATTTCAATTTTCAGTCATTTCTCCCCCTTTTGGCATCAAGGGGCACCTGCAAAAGATGTCATGGGAAATAAAAAATCTAGAATATACCCAAAATATCAAGAGTGTATCACAATGTAGGTCTTAGAGTATCAAAGTAAACTACTACAGTATCAGATTGAGCCGAAACAAGCCAAATATCAACAAAAAGAAAGAACAGTGATTAATCATCAGATAAGTGGAACTCGGATTCATCCGCCTCTTCTTCACTAGCAGCACCCAATTTCTCCTCAAAACTCTGCAACACCAGACTCACCCTATCTTTGCACCTCATCCATGCCCTCTCATTTTTATAGGCTTGTTTGCGGGCTGCCTTATAGGATTGTACCATTAGCTCCGACATGTTGGAGAATTCAGTGAGGATTTCTTTGATTGATTCTGTTGCCTTGGAGGACTCAGGCCAACTCTCAAACTCACTATCTGAGGCTGCTGACTTCTTTCCCT
This sequence comes from Arachis ipaensis, assembly GCF_000816755.2. Classification (NCBI taxonomy): domain Eukaryota; kingdom Viridiplantae; phylum Streptophyta; class Magnoliopsida; order Fabales; family Fabaceae; genus Arachis; species Arachis ipaensis. Next base: position 30,168,377 of record NC_029785.2, read on the forward strand.
TGGTTCCCTTCATAGCTCCTCCTCCTTTAATCATTGAGACCTTATTTTCTACAGCTTCATTGGTTAGATCAATTTTAAAATATTTAAAAATACTTGTGAGAAACATGCCATAAGGAAGATTCGCCTTTTTGGTACTCTTAACTAATTCCCACATGTGTCTTATCATAAGGTAACCAAAGGAGATAGGAGTAGAAGTAACAAGAGCAAAAAGTATGAGAGAGTCAGAAACAGTTACTCGGTTATGTCAACCACTTTGAGGGGTTAGGATATGAGTGATGATTCTGTAGAGCAGGTAGTTTGTAGGGCCGAGTGCCTTGTGGGTCAAAATGGTGCCGTCCAAGCTAGATAAGTTTTCACAAATATGTTGCAGGGCAATCTTGTATATGACTCTAACCTGGGAGTCCCACTTCTCAGTCATGTATGCCCTTGACCCCTCATCTGAATAGCCTAGGGTAGTCCCAATTGTCTCAGAGTTTAGAGTCATGTATACCCTCTTGACATAGGAGTGGATGGTGCCATCGATCAGCCGCATGTTTGCATAGAACTCACGTACCAATCCGGGGTAGACTGGTTTCTGAATATGGAGCAGTGGTGTCCATTGTAGAAGTTCAAACAAAGGAGAAATGTTGATCCCTTTATTTGTGAGTGAGTCGAGATTGACTAGATAGGTGGCACAAAGGTAGCATTTTTCCAATACCTCCTTATGGAACTCATAGGAGGCACATGAGTTGAACCTGGCCGGATCAAAGTGTGAATGTGATTTGTTGAACTTGTTTTTGAAATCCAATGACTCCAAGTTTGCTGGCTCCCTGGTGTTGTGCAACACGAAGCTTTTTGACTTCTGGGAGCTGCGTCCGGGGGTGGTCTTCTTTGGTGGTGATGGCAGCGGTGATGGAAGAGGTGAGGTGTGGGATTCTTCTTCTTCAGCCACGGGTACTTTCTCCTTCTTTTTCCTTGAAGAGGTCTTCGTTGCAATGACTTTTTTCCGCATGGTGTCTGTGTGTTTGGATGGTGGTGAGGGAGAAGATGAAGAGGTAGAATAAATGTGTATGTGAGTGTGGGTTTGAGGTATGGAAGGTTTTTGGGAGAAGAGGATTCTTTCACTTTTTCTTGGAGCGGTTTTATTTTCATGATACAGAAAATGGAGAAGTGGAAGGGGGAAAGATGAAGAGAACCGAATTGAGTGGAGAGAAGAGAGAGGTTAGGGACGCATTAAATGTGGAGTGGAGAGAGAGAATTTGAGTGAGTTAATACTCATTAGTGGGTGGTTATTAACCAAGGGAGTTTCCTTTATTTGAAATGAAAACTAAAAAGGTGGTTTCCTAGAATCAAGGGATGAGAAGAGAGAAAGATTTGATTTGACAATAATCTCTTGCAACAAGATTTGATGAGACAAAAAAAAAGGAATTTTGATTTACACAAAGAGGAACTAACAAAACGGTCAGAGTGGGGTCAAAGAGGTTTGGTGGGCCCAAAAGAATTAAAGTCTGCGCAGTCTCCCCCTTGATCATAGCCCTTTCAACACATCCTGATTTTTATCTCGTGCTTTCCTACGAGACAAAACTGAACAGAATCAAAAATTTCACAAGTTATCAATAGAGCTTAAATCTATCATTCCCAAACTTTTTCTCAAAGTACAGAATCTGTCTTCACAGAGGGGTTTTGTAAAAATGTCAGCAAGTTGGTCTTCAGATTTTACAAATTGAATATCAATAGTACCCTTTTGTACATGTTCTCTAATAAAATGATATTTGATTTCAATGTGCTTGGTTCTTGAGTGCAGAATAGGATTTTTTGAAATGTTTATAGCACTCATATTATCACAAAATAAGGGTATACTATTGATCTTTAATTTGTAATTTTTCAACTACGTTTTTAAGCAAATTAGTTGAGAACAACATGCAGATGCAGAAATATATTCAGCTTCAGCTGTGGATAGAGCCATTGTGGCTTATTTTTTGCTTGACCACATGTTGAGTGAGCTTCCAAGGAAGCAACACATGCCGGAGGTGCTCCTTCTATCCACCCTATCTCCCGCATAATCTGCATCACAAAATCCTACAGCACAAAAATTATCAGATTTTGGATACCACAAGCCATAATCACTAGTTCCCTTAATGTATCTAATGATGCGGTTAACGGCTGAAAGATGGGATTCTTTTAGGTGAGATTGAAACCTTGAGCATACACCCATACTTTGAACAATATCCGGTCTAGAGGATGTAAGGTACATAAGAGAACCAATCATTCCTCTATACCTTGTTTCATCCACATCTTTGCCATCATCATCCTTTTCAAGTTTTGTGTTTGGATGCATTGGTGTTCCCATTGGTTTGGAACTTTCTAGGCCAAATTTTTTTATAAGTTCTTTTGCATACTTTCCTTGGTGAATAAAGGTACCACTAGGAGTTTGTTTAATTTGGAGGCCAAGAAAGAAAGTTAGCTCTCCTATTAAGCTCATCTCAAACTCACTAGTCATGAGTTTTCCAAACTCTTCACACAAGGACTCATTGGCCGATCCAAACACAATATCATCCACATAGACTTGAACTAGGAGAATATCATCATTAGATGCTTTAATAAATAAAGTAGTGTCAGTGGTTGATGAGCGGATAATTTATACGCATTTTGGCATTATTTTTAGGTAGTTTTTAGTAGGATCTAGCTACTTTCTAGTATATTTTTATTAGTTTTTAAGAAAATTTCACATTTCTGGACTTTACTATGAGTTTGTGTATTTTTCTGTGATTTCAGGTATTTTCTGGCTGAAATTGAGGGACTTGAGCAAAAATCTGATTCAGAGGCTGAAAAAGGACTGCAGATGCTGTTGGATTTAGACCTCCCTGCACTGGAAATGGATTTTCTAGAGCTACAGAAACCCAATTGGCGCGCTCTCAATTGTGTTGGAAAGTAGACATCCTGGGCTTTCCAGAAATATATAATAGTTCATACTTTTCTCTAGTTTTGATAACACAAACTGGCATTTGAACGCCCACTTTCTACCCTATTCTGGCGTTAAACGCCAGAACTAGCATAAAAGCTAGAGTTAAATGCCCAAACTGGCACCAAAGCTGGCGTTTAACTCTAAGAAAAGTCTCTATATGTGAAAGCTTCAATGCTCAGCCCAAGCACACACCAAGTGGGCCTGGAAGTGGATTTCTGCACTATCTGCACTTTGTTACTTATTTTCTGTAACCCTAGCTACTAGTTTAGTATAAAAATTACTTTTAGTGATTTATTTTATATCTTTGATCAGTTCTATGCTATCATAGATCATATTGTACACGTTTGGAGGCTGGCCTCACGGTCATGCCTAGACCTTTCACTTATGTATATTCAACGGTGGAGTTTCTACACCACGTAGATTAAGGTGTGGAGCTCTGTTGTTCCTCATGAATTAATACAAAGTACTATTGTTCTTCTATTTAATTCAAACTTATTCTTATTCTAAGATATTCATTCACACACAAGAACATGATGAATGTGATGATCAAGTGACACTCATCACAATTCTCACTTATGATCGCGTGCCTGATAAATACTTCCGTTCTACATGAAAACAAGCTTGAATGCATATCTCTTAGCCTCCTGGTTCACATCAGAGTCTTTGTGATATAGGCTAGAATTATTGGTGGCCATTCCTGAGATCCGGAAAGTCTAAATGTTGTCTGTGGTATTCCGAGTAGGATCTGGGAAGGGATGACTGTGACGAGCTTCAAACTCGCGAGTGTTGGGCGTAGTGACAGACACAAAAGGATCAATGGATCCTATTCCACCATGAGTGAGAACCGACAGATGATTAGCCATGCGGTGATAGCGCATTTGGACCATTTTGACTGAGAGGACGGATGGTAGCCATTGACAACGGTGATCCCCCAACATACAGCTTGCCATGGAAAGGAGTATGAATGATTGAATGAAGACAGTAGGAAAGCAGAGATTTAGAAGCCACCAGCATCTCCATACACTTATCTGAAATCCACCAATGAATTACATAAGTATTTCTATCTTATTTATATTTTATTTATATTTTAAATTCTCAAAACTTTATAACCATTTGAATCTGTCTGACTGAGATTTACAAGGATGACCATAGCTTGCTTCAAGCCGACAATCTCCGTGGGATCGACCCATACTCACGTAAGGTTTATTACTTGGACGACCCAGTGCACTTGCTGGTTAGTTGTGCGGAGTTGTGAAAAAGAGTTGAGATTACGATTGTGTGCACCAAGTTTTTGGCGCCGTTTCAGTGATCACAACTTCGTGCACCAAGTTTTTGGCGCCGTTGCCGGGGATTGTTCGAGTTTGGACAACTGACGGTTCATCTTGTTGCCCAGATTAGGTACTTTTATTTTATATTTGAGCTTTTTGACTTTTATTTTTATTTTCGAAAAAAAATTTTCAAAAAAATAAATTATTCTATGTTCTTCAGAATTTTTAAGAATGAATTCTAGAGTTTCATGATGATCTGTTGAAGTTTGGCTGGTTGTGAAGCCACGTCTAATCTTTTGGACCGAGGTTTCAACTTATCATCACAAGAGCTTGTTGATTTCTATCAATCTTGCTGTTGAACGTAATGATCTGCTAAAGCTTGGCTGGCCATTGGCCATGTCTAGTGTTTTGGACTGGAGCTTTCACTGAAAGCTTGGCTGGCTAGTAAGCCATGTCTAATTCTTGGACCGGAGTTTTAGACTAACATTGCATGATTCCTGGAATTCTCATTAAAAATTTTGAATTCCTTATTTTCTCTTTTTCCAATTAATTTTTGAAAAATTACAAAAAAAATAAATAAAATCATAAAAATAAAAAATAATGTGTGTTTCTTATTTGAGTCTAGTGTCTATTTCTAAGTTTGGTGTCCTGCATATTTTTAATTTTCTTGCATTTTTCAAACATATGCATTATGTTCTTCAATGATCTTCAAGTCGTTCTTGATGATTTTATTGGGTCTGATCTTTAAATTCTCTTGTTTTGCATCTTTTGTTGTTTTTCATATGCATTTTCAATTTGTTAGTGTCTCCAATGTAAAAATTTCTAAGTTTGGTGTCTTGCATGCATTGTTTATCTTATCTTAGTTTTCCATTATTAGTTTCATTTTGTTATTTTTCATCATTAAAAATTCAAAAAATTTTCAAAATTATGTCATTTCAAGTCAATAATACAGAGAATTGAAGATTCAGAACATACAGTAGAGGAACTACAGAGAAAAAGCTGGGCGTTCAAAACGCCCAGTGAGGAAGGAAAACTGGCGTTTAAACGCCAGCCAGGGTACCTGGCTGGGCGTTAAACGCCCAAAAGGGTAATATTTTGGGCGTTAAATGCCAGAATGGATACCATTCTGGGCGTTTAACACCAGGATGGCACAAGAGGGGAGATTTTGTTTTTAATTCAAATCTTTTTCAAATTTTCAGAATTTTTCAAAATCAAATCTTTTCCAAATCATATCTTCTCAATCATATCTTCTCAATCACATCTTTTTTAAAATAATTTTCAAACATATCTTTTTGATTGCCAATTTCAAAATCTTTTTCAAAATGACTTAACCACTTTCTCACTTTTAATTTTCGAAAACCATCACCACTTTTTCGAAATTTTTTTTAATTATTTTAAAAAAAATTTTAGTTTTTTTATTTAAAAATTTGTTTTCAAAAATTCTTCTCCCTCCTCACCTTTTTCTATTTAAAGACTAACACTCCTCCTCTATTAGCAATTCGAACACGCCCTCTCTATAAGTTCGAATTCTCCTATCTACCTTATTCTTCTATTCTTCTTTTCCTCTGACACCTCAAGGAATCTCTATACTGTGACATAAAGGATTCCATACTTTCTTTGTCTTCTTCTCTATCATATGAGCAGGAACAAAGATAAAGGCATTCTTGTTGAAGCTGACCCTGAACCTGAAAGGACCTTGAAGAGAAAGCTAAGAGAAGCTAAAGCACAACTCTCTGGAGAGGACCCAACAGAAATTTTCGAAAAGGAAGCAGACAAAACAAACATGGCCAAACCTAACAACAATGGTGGAGATGCAAGGAAGATGCTTGGTGACTTTATTGCACCCTCTTCTGACTTCTGTGGAAGAAGCATCTCAATTCCTGCAATTGGAGCAAACAAATTTGAGCTTAAGCCTCAATTAGTTTCTCTAATGCAGCAGAATTGCAAGTATCATGGACTTCCATTGGAAGATCCTCATCAGTTTTTAGCTGAGTTCTTGCAAATCTGTGACACTGTTAAGACTCATGGGGTTGACCCTGAGATCTACAAACTTATGCTTTTCCCTTTTGCTGTAAGAGATAGAGCTAGGGCATGGTTGGACTCACAACCTAAGGACAGCCTAAACTCTTGGGAAAAACTGGTTAATGCCTTCTTGGCAAAGTTTTTTCCACCTCAAAAATTGAGCAAGCTTAGAGTGAAAGTCCAAACCTTCAGACAGAAGGAAGGTGAATCCCTCTATGAAGCTTGGGAAAGATACAAGCAGTTGATCAGAAGATGTCCTTCTGGTATGCTTTCATAATGGAGCATCATATGCATATTCTATGATGGTCTGTCTGAACTGTCCAAGATGTCATTGGACAACTCTGCTGGTGGATCTCTTCATCTGAAGAAGACGCCTGAAGAAGCTCAGGAACTCATTGAAATGGTTGTAAATAACCAATTCATGTACACTTCTGAAAAGAATCCTATGAATAATGGGACAACTCAGAAGAAAGGAGTTCTTGAAATTGATACTCTGAATGCCATATTGGCTCAGAACAAAATATTGACTCAACAATTCAATATGATTTCTCAGAGTCTGAATGGATTGTAAGCTGCATCCAACAGTACTAAAGAAGCATCTTCTGAAGAAGAAGCTTATGATCCTGAGAACCCTGCAATGG
>NC_029785.2:30175270-30176128 GCF_000816755.2 Arachis ipaensis
CCAACAGAAGCCTCAACAAGGCTTCAATAATAATGGTGGAAGAAATAGGTTTAGCAATAGCAAGCCTTTTCTATCATCTTCGCAGCAATAGACAGAGAATTCTGAACAGAGCCATTCCGGCCTGGCAACCATAGTCTCTGATCTATCCAAGACCACACTAAGTTTCATGAATGAAACAAGGTCCTCCATTAAAAATTTGGAGGCACAGGTGGGTCAGCTGAGTAAGATAATTACTGAAGCTCCTCTCAGTACTCTCCCAAGCAATACAAAAGAAAATTCCAAGAGAGAGTGCAAGGCCATAACCGTGACCAACATGGCCAAACCTGGAGAGAGTGAGGAGGACGTGAGTCCCAGTGAGAAAAGCCTCATGGGACGTCCTCTGGACAGAAAGGAGTTTCCCTCTGAGGAACCAAAGGAATCTGAGGCTCATACAGAGACCATAGAGATTCCATTGAACTTCCTTCTGCCATTCATGAGCTCTGATGAATATTCTTCCTCTGAAAAGGATGAAGACATCACTGAAGAGCAAGTTGCTAAATATCTAGGAGCAATCATGAAGCTGAATGCCAAGTTATTTGGTACTGAGACTTGGGAGGATGAACCTCCCTTGTTCACCAATGAACTGAATGCATTAATGAGGTAGACATTACCTCAGAAGAAACCGGATCCCAGAAAATTCTTCATACCTTGTACCATAGGCACCATGACCTTTGAGAAGGCCCTGTGTGACCTGGGGTCAGGGATAAACCTCATGCCACTCTCTGTAATGGAGAAATTGGAAATCTTTGAGGTACAAGCTACAAGAATCTCACTAGAGATGGCAGACAAATCAATGAAACTGGCTTATGGACTAGTAGA
>NC_029785.2:30176165-30187276 GCF_000816755.2 Arachis ipaensis
CTTAAGAACCCTGGACACCTCTAATTGGGGACTTTAGCAAAGCTGAGTCACAATCTGAAAAGGTTCACCCAGTTATGTGTCTGTGGCATTTATGTATCCGGTGGTAATACTGGAAAACAAAGTGCTTAGGGCCACGGTCAAGACTCATAAAGTAGCTGTGTTCAAGAATCAACATACTGAACTAGGAGAATCAATAACACTATCTAAAATCTGAGTTCTTATAGAAGCCAATCATTCTGAACTTCAAAGGATAAAGTGAGATGCCAAAACTGTTCAGTGGCAAAAAGCTACTAGTCCCGCTCATCTAATTGGAGCTAAGTTTCATTGATATTTTGGAATTTATAGTATATTCTCTTATTTTTATCCTATTTGATTTTCAGTTTCTTAGAGACAAGCAACAATTTAAGTTTGGTGTTGTGATGAGCGGATAATTTATACGCTTTTTGGCATTATTTTTAGGTAGTTTTTAGCAAGATCTAGCTACTTTCTAGTATATTTTTATTAGTTTTCAAGAAAAATTCACATTTCTGGACTTTACTATGAGTTTGTGTATTTTTCTGTGATTTCAGGTATTTTCTAGCTGAAATTGAGGGACCTGAGCAAAAATCTGATTCAGAGGCTGAAAAAGGACTACAGATGCTGTTGGATTCTGACCTCCCTGCACTCGAAATGGATTTTCTAAAGCTACAAAAACCCAATTGGCACGCTCTCAATTGCGTTGGAAAGTAGATATCCTAGGCTTTCTAGCAATATATAATAGTCTATACTTTGCCTGAGTTTTGATAACGCAAACTGGCGTTTGAATGCCCACTTTCTACCCTATTCTGGCGTTAAACGCCAGAACTGGCATAAAAGCTGGAGTTAAACGGCCAAACTGGCACCAAAGCTGGCGTTTAACTCCAAGAAAAGTCTCTACATGTGAAAGCTTCAATGCTCAGCGCAAGCACACACTAAGTGGGCCCGAAAGTGGATTTCTGCACTATCTGCACTTAGTTACTTATTTTCTGTAACCTTAGCTACTAATTTAGTATAAAAACTACTTTTAGTGATTTATTTTATATCTTTGATCAGTTCTATGCTATCATAGATCATATTGTACACGTTTGGAGGCTAGCCTCACGGCCATGCCTAGACCTTTCACTTATATATTTTCAACGGTGGAGTTTCTACACCCCATAGATTAAGGTGTGGAGCTCTGCTGTTCCTCATGAATTAATGCAAAGTACTATTATTTTTCTATTCAATTCAATCTTATTCTTATTCTAAGATATTCATTCACACACAAGAACATGATGAATGTGATGATCAAGTGACACTCATCACCATTCTCACTTATGAACGCGTGCCTGACAAACACTTCTATTCTACATGAAAACAAGCTTGACTGCATATCTCTTAGCCTCCTGGTTCACGATCAGAGTCTTCGTGGTATAGGCTAGAATTATTGGCGGCCATTCCTAACATCCAGAAAGTCTAAACCTTGTCTGTGGTATTCCAAGTAGGATCTGGGAAGGGATGACTGTGACGAGCTTCAAACTCGCGAGTGTTGGGCGTAGTGACAGACACAAAAGGATCAATGGATCCTATTTCAACATGAGTGAGAACCGACAGATGATTAGCCTTGCGGTGACAGCGCATTTGGACCATTTTCACTGAGAGGACAGACGGTAGCCATTGACAACGGTGATCCCCCAACATACAGCTTGCCATGGAAAGGAGTATGAATGATTGAATGAAGACAATAGGAAAGCAGAGATTTAGAAGCAACAAGCATCTCCATACACTTATCTGAAATCCACCAATGAATTACATAAGTATTTATATCTTATTTATATTTTATTTATATTTTAAATTCTCAAAACTTTATAACCATTTGAATCTATCTGACTGAGATTTACAAGGATGACCATAGCTTGCTTCAAGCCGACAATCTCCGTGGGATCGACCCTTACTCACGTAAGGTTTATTACTTGGACGACCCAGTGCACTTGCTGGTTAGTTGTGAGGAGTTGTGAAAAAGAGTTGAGATTACGATTGTATGCACCAAGTTTTTGGTGCCGTTTCAGAGATCACAATTTCGTGTACTAGTGGTACCCCTTTGAAATTGATTTTCCAACAAGAAGGCACTGAGCCTTTCATACCATGCTCTTGGAGCTTGTCAAAGGCCATAAAGAGCCTTAGAGAGTTTGAAAACATGGTTTGGAAATTCTTTATCTTCAAAACCCTGGGGTTGTGCCACAAACACTTCTCTATTAATAAAGCCATTAAGAAAAGCACATTTTACATCAATTTGAAACATTTTAAAACCCTTATAGGCAGCATAGGCAAGAAGAAACCTAATTGCTTCCATTCTTGCTACCGAAGCAAAAGATTCTTCAAAATCTATACCCGCTTCTTGATCGTAACCTTGGGCTACTAATCTAGCCTTGTTACGAACAACTTTTCCATCCTCACCTAGTTTATTTTTGAACACCCACTTGGTACTCGTAACTTTCTTACCATCCGGATTAGGTACTAGTTTCCAAACCTCATTCTTGTCGAATTGAGCAACCTCTTCTTGCATGGCTTTGACCCATGATGGATCTTCAAGAGCTTGTTTGACATTGTTGGGCTCCATTTGTGACAAGAGAGCAAAATTGCTTGGTTCGGTTTGCCTTTTGGATGAGGATCTTGTTGTTACACCTTGAGAGGGATCACCAATGATAAAGTCATGAGGATAACCCCTCATGGACTTCCATTCTCTTGGCTTTCGGAATGGTGTTGAGCTTTGATGAGCTTCTGTGGGTTGTTCTGTTCCATTTTCTCTTGCTTGCTCATGAGACAAAATAGAAATATCTCCTCCATTCTGACAAGACAAAATTGAACGGACAGATTCTTCATTTTGAACAGACTTGGGATATTCTTCACTTGTTTCCTTGTTTACAGCATCTTCACAATCTGAATCATTTTCTATCACAATACTGGGAATTAAATTAGAATCACAAAAAGTTATATGTATGGATTCCTCTATAGTTCTATGTTTTTTGAGGTAAATTCTATAGGCCTTGCTAGTGGTGGAGTACCCAACGAACATCCCTTCATAGGATTTTGGATCAAATTTGCCAAGGTTTTCTTTATTGTTAAGTACAAAGCATTTGCATCCAAAGACATGGAAATACTTAAGATTTGGAGGGGTTCCTTTCCATAGCTCATAAGGAGTTTTCTTCAACCCTTTTCTAATAATAGTCCTATTCAAAATGTAACAAGCTGTATTTACAGCTTCAGCCCGTAAAAATTTTGGAATCTCATTTTCACAAAGCATGGCCCTAGTCATCTCTTGAAGGCTTCTATTCCTTCTTTCAACCACCCCATTTGTTGAGGGGTTCTAGGGCATGAAAAATTATGAGCAATTCCAAAATCATCACAGAAATTTTCAAAGTCTTGGTTTTCAAATTCTCTTCCGTGATCACTTCTCAAATGGGCAATTTTTAAATCTTTTTCATTCTAAATTTTCTTGCAAAGGGTTGAGAAAGCATGAAAATCATAATTTTTATGAGCAAGAAAAAGTACCCAACCAAATCTAGAGTAATCATCTACCACCACTAGACCATAGTGTTTACCTCCTAAACTTTGAGTTCTTGTTGGACCAAAAAGATCAATGTGTAACATCTCTAATGGCCTCTTGGTTGAGATTCCATCTTTTGCTTTAAAAGAGGATTTCAGTTGTTTGCCTAATTGACAAGCATCACAAGTAAGATCCTTATCAAATTTGATATTTGGAATTTCTCTAACCAGATTTTTCTTAACTAGCTTAGAAATTTGGTACATGCTAGCATGACCCAACCTTCTATGCCATAGCTATTTTTCAGATTCAAGAGAAGTAAAACATGTTACATTTTGTTCTTTTAAGTCCTCAAGAGTCAATCCATACACATTATTGTACCTCTTAGCCTCAAACAAAATATCCCCAGTTTTTTCACAAACAACTAAGCACATAAACTTTCTAAAAATAACTTCATATCCTAAATCACACAATTGGCTTACACTAAGTAAATTATGTTTCAAACCATTTACAAGAAGAACATCATTTATACAAGATGAAAAGTTTTTACCAACTTTTCCAACGGCCACTATCTTTCCTTTACCATCATCACCGAAAGTGACAAATCCTCCATCATACTCATCAAGCATTATGAAAAAGGTTGTCTTTCCGGTCATATGCCTAGAACATCCACTGTCCATGTACCATATATTCTCCTTCCGTTTGGATGCTAGGCACACCTACAAAACAAGCTCAAGTGACCTTAGGTATCCAAATCTTCTTGGATCCTTTCACGTTAAACCATCTCTTATGTCCTCATCCATTATAATCAAAAACAACTTTGTAAACTTTATCACCAATCATCCTTTCACCAAAAAAGCATTGAATGGGAAAGTGTCCATTTCGGTTACATAGTCTACAAAATCTTAGAGTTGCTGTTTTGCTAAAGCTTGTTGGGTTTTGAAACCTTGTATCATTAGAAGATGAGGCAATGTTTTCAAAATAAGGTTTCTCAACAGATTTATAGAAGCCCAAGCCAGCTTTATCAAGTCTTCTTTAAGCCTTTTGACCTCTTTAAGCAACTCTTCATTTTTCTTAAAATAGTTTACATATGCAACAACAGAATGATCACTTTCACAGCTTCTAAGTTGGGCCTTTAACTGCTTGTTTTCTTCAACAAGATTTACAGCAGTTTTGGCCTCCCTTAATTTTTCTTTGAGAAAACCATTTTCAGCTTTAAGAATGGTGATTTGTTGTTCAAGATCTTGATTATCCAGCAAAAAGCATCTTATTTTTTTAGAAAGGTGATCTATCATAAGATGAAGAGCTTCAGTGTTAGGGTTAGGAATGACTACCTGTTCAATGTGGTCTGCCATAAGACATGGTTGAAACTTGGTTTCGGATTCTTCATCATCTTCAGAATCATTCTCTAAGTCCTCCCAAGAAGCCATCAGCCCTTTCTTCTTTCCCTTCTTTGGTTTCTCTTCTTTCTTCAACTTAGGGCAATCTGACTTGAAATGCCCAGTTTTTTTGCAGTTGTAACATGTCACCTTGCTGAGATCTTTCCTTTGTTTCCTAGAGCTGCTTCCCTTGCTTCTCTCCTTGAACTTTACCATTTTTCTGAATTTTTTGGCAAACAACTCAAATTTATTTTCAGAGGAATTATCACTGGATTCATCATCCAGGGGGTTAGTAACAGATGTAAAAGCAATTCCTTTCTTTTTTAAATATTTTTTCAAATAAGTGTTTTCAAAAGCAAGTAGGTTTCTTCTCAAGTCATCATATGTCATGGAATCTAGACCACTACTCTCATATATGATTAAAGCTTTTGTTTCCCACTCTTTAGTAAGACATCTTAGAACTCTCCTCACAAGCACAGAATCAGGATACGTAATTCCCATAGCATCTAAGCCAACAATGATGATGTTGAATCTTTCAAACATTTTATCTATTGATTCTCCTTCCTTCATTGAGAACATTTCATATTCTCTGTTCAACATGTCTATCCTTGTCTTCTTTACTATGGTGGTTCCTTCATGAGTGATTTGAAGTTTGTCCCAGATTTCCTTTGCCATTGTGCATCGTGATACCCATCGGTACTCCTCAAAGCTGATAGCACAGTTGAGCAAGTTGATAGCCTTGGTATTGAGCTCCACCTTCTTTCTATCTTCTTCGGTCCAGCTGGCTTCTGGTTTGAGTGAGATCACTCCTTCAGCACTTGTAGTGGTTGAAAACTGAGGACCTTCCAAGATAATTTTCCAGAGTCGGTAATCCACTGCTTGCACAAAAATCTTCATTCTCTCCTTCCAATAGGTGTAGTTCTTCCTATTGAAAAAAGGAGGTCTGTTGCTTGACTGTCCTTCTGTCAGATTGTAGGACACCAGAGTTGAGCCACTATTTTCTGCCATCTGGATCTTTTCTCCAAGATGCAAAGCTTGATCTCTTTGAGACCAAGCTCTGATACCAATTGATAATTTTTCAGTGGCTAAGAGAAGGGGGGTTGAATCTTAGCCCCTTTTTCAATTAATAACACTTGCTGGTCTTTGAAACAACTTCTGGAGACTTTTTTATTTTTGTCTCATACCCAGCCACGAGACTTTTTCTTTTGTCTCATCACCTGGCACGAGATATTTTTCAGTTTTATCTCCTGGGCAGCAGAAACAGAAAGGGAGTAGAAGAGAGAGAAAATTACACCAAGATATATCCTGGTTCAGCTGCTAAGTGCAAGGCAGCCTACATCCAGTCTCCATCACAACAATGATAAAATTTCACTATAATCATTCTTGATTACAAACATCAATTCTCCCTAGGAACTACCCTTCCTATCTGGGACAAGACCAAAATCTAAACCCCAATCCTGAACTTGACTTGGTCACTGCCAAGCTTTCAACTGCTAAGTGCTAACCCAACTTGCAAGGAGATTCCCACAGAATCATGATACACAACACAGATGTACAAAAGACCTCTAAGGACATATATGGCTTTTTCTTTTAATTTTGCACTATTTGCCTTTTTCCGCTCTATGATTTTTTCTTACAAACCTCACTGTTTGCCTTTTTTCATGAGACTCAAGACAAACAAAATTAAACAAAAAAATACAAAACAGAAAACATTGAAGGAGAAGAACTTCTGTTGGCTTAGGTAGCTATGAGAACTCTGTGCCTTGCACTCTCACTCCTTTCTTCAAGCCCTGGCTGTTCACCCTTATATATAGGGAGAAGCCTCCACGGTTGAAACCAAGCTAATCTTCTTCTTCTTCATGCAAACCGATTCTGCCAGAGTGAGAGGAGAGATAATCAAATGCAAAACCCAACATGCAATTACCTCTAGTCCTTCCTTGGTCACCAATCTTCATCAATCCGAGCCCTCCATCTTGCCTTGCTTCCAAAGACGGATTCTTAGCCCTTGATGAGTTATGATGATGATAGATTCATCTGCTCCAACTTCTACCTCCTCCATCACGTAGCCACTGTAGCTACCTCCTGTGGTGGTTGAGCAAAATCAGAGACAAGCCATCCCTCCAAGGATCTTCCTCTATTGACCAAAATCTTCTTCATCCATTTTTGGGTATGGAGAAGCCAAGATCTCTTCACCAAATCTTACCATAAGTGATGAGAATCTCAGCCACATCATACTTTTTGTTTTCTTTTTCTTGCCATCATTGTGATGGTCTTGTTACTTGCTTCTCCTTCTTTTCGGTGGCTAGGCTTAGCTTCCATGGTTTCTGTGATATGACCGAAAGAAGAAGAAAGAGTAGAGAGAGAGGAAAGAGAAAGAAAAATAAAGCTATGAGTGTTAGATAAATTAATTAGGTGCAACTCTCCATGCTTTGTGTAGTAGCGTGTAAGCTACACTTAATTGCAATCAAATCACTTTGACATTTTCTCTTTCATGTTTCTAAGGTAATAAACTTAAGCAAAAAAAATTTGAAATCCACCACATGATGGAACTGGAGTCCGTTGGAAGCATGAGGCAAAAACATTTGCTTCCTCTCTCAATTGGTTTCGAACCAAGCAAGCAAAATAATTTGGGCTTGTATCATTAACAATTCAAACTGGCCCAACAAATAAAACATTTCAGCCAACTTTCATATGACGAATTTGCATAAGCCTGAAGTTTAATCTTATTGGGCTTAGAATCTTTTCTTTTCTTTTCAGCCCAATTAATCACAAATTGCTTCAGCAACTTAATATAACATTTTTGCTCAAAGCTGAATGCACTGGGTCTGTTTTCCAATATATTGGCCCAATTAAGCAATTCATTATTTCAGTCACAACAAAAAATCTGTAACAATTTAAATGGGCTTGCTGTATATTTCTTTTCTTTTCGGCCCATTAACAAAACCTGCATAGCAAAATTATTTAATTAACAAATTTGAATTAGAATCAAATTAATAATTTTACAATTAATCATATTAATAATATTTGATCATCACTAATTTAAATTAGAGTTTTCCAAACTCATCAACAACATTATGAAATTTATAAATGTCATTATGCCGAAGCCTTGCAAGAGAACCTTCCTAGTGCGTCAACATTTGACAAAGCAAGTACGTGCATGAAACTTAAAGAAAACGTGATTATTATCAACAATTTGGCAACACTGATTAGATTTTTGGTTAGTTCGTATGAATGAATAAGGCTCCATAATTTGAACAATTTGTCTGAATCTTTAGCAAGCAAGAAGGATTGGCTAACATGACAAATTTTTGTTCTTGTGACATTACCTATTCGAATATGTTCTGGTCATTGATAATATAAAGAGTTGAATAGATTAGAGTGATCTGGGGTAATATGGTGTGTAGCACCAATGTTCAGATGCTAGGCTTCATCAATAATAGACGATGGTGCAACAATATAAATAGATGCGTTGTGAAAGGTAGAAGATGGTGTGGAGGAGTGGATGCACGAGAAGAGGGAAGAGAATTAATGGATCTTGAAGATGAATATAAGTCAAAACAAGTAGGTTATAGTTAGGCAAGAGAGGGAATATTATTGTCGAATCTATGAAAACAATGCCAAGATGAGTGACCAACTTTGCTACACACTTAGCATTATGGTCTATTTGAAAAAGATCCATTTCCACCCCTATTGGATTTGCCTCCTTTTCTCCTTCTTCGACCAAGAGATGTTTGTGTAAAATGTTATTGTTCTTGAACAGTTTTTGGTTTTCTAAACATTTTTAGCATGTCATCATGTGCAAGGAGAAGAATTTCTACCTTTACAGAGGGAGAATGATTCTAGTTTTGAGTTGATCATAATAAAAAGTATTTGATAATCTTCATCTAGCCCTTCAAAAAAGATATTAATATGTTTCTTAGTAGAGAGAGGACTACCTAGAGCATAGAGGGAATCAACAATAAGCTTGATTTTGGAGATGTACTTTGCAGCACTTAAACCATGCTTCTTGATTAACTTCAGTTGAATTTTGACTTGCTTCACCTTGTGTTTAGTAGATTTGTAGAAGTAATCTTTAATTTTATTCCAAATTTCATAAAAAAGAACAATCGACCATCTTGTTGGCGAAGATGGTTCCTTGGAAGCAAGCAAGAAGAAATCACATTGTAATATTTTTGTCTCCATTGTTTAATTTGTATGCCTCGAATTTAGTCCTAGTATTTTACCAGATTTAGAATTGAATTATTGTGGAATAGAATCTTTATTGAGGTGGTTTTCAAGATCTTGAACCCTTATGGTAGTTAGAGCTTGTTGCTACCAAGTTTTGTAGTTATTTTTACCTAGTTTATTTGAAATTGGATTTTGGTAAGACTTTAGGATAAGAACAACAGAAGTAGAAGGAAGGGCTAACTGGTTTTCTGGTGTAGCAACTATGGATCATAGAATTATGTTGTTAATACTATAAAGGAAAATTGATTGAACATGAAGAAGTTGATGTGATTAGAAGAGAAAAGGAATGAACTAAGACTAATGAAAGACTTATCTTGTGGATCAAAGAAAAGAAAAACAAAGAAAATTTGTAATGCAAAAAAAAATTGTGAAAATTAATACTACATATCTGAATTACATTGCTAACGACACTGAGTATATTTATACACTTTTATATTGACTTGGTCTATCAATTTGCCAACTAATGTAACAATATTATCAATTATAACTCTAACAAACTTAGAAACTGATTTTTAGCTACTGTAACTTATCTATAACTGCATTAGGTAACCTTTTATACGCTTATACTCTTTACGTTCCTAATTGTTGTGTATAAACTCTAAATTCAATTGTAATTTACACACACACACCCCCTCCAACAAATATTTGGTCGACATGCATACATTAGTTTAAAGGGTTACTTACACATACTCTAAAACATCATGCATTTACATATATTTTAACTCGTAAGTTACACATATTTTGCACTCTAAATTACATGTGTGTGTGTGTGAACTCTCTAAATTACATATATTGTTGAGTCAAGGTTTGGATATTAACCCTTTTAATAACAAATATGATTGATATTTTCTATGACTAATTTGTTACTCTTAGTATTATAGGTTTTTATTAGAAATCAATAAAGGACAACTAAACAAGAAAACTAAGATTTCAAAACAGCAATGAATAAAGAATATCAAGAAACCAAACAAATAAAAAAGTTTTTGCATAATTATATGAAGCAAAAGAAAGAAAATCTTCTCAATCAAAGCCAATGGTCTTAAACCTTAAATCATGCAGTGGCTACTACAATAAAAGAGAAAATTCTTCCCTCATTGAAGATAAGATTACATATATATATATGATGTTTTTCGCCCAAGGAAGGAGCAAGAAATCAAATTAAAAAAAACACAGCCTTTGCTACTAGAGTTTCTTATTTGAGATTGAATGTTGTTCTATTTTCTCTTATGTCTAGATTAAGTTTAATTTAAGATAGAGATAGAAAAGGTAAAGAGAGTTAGATCATACAAAAACTATTATTGATTTTGTTTGAGTATTTGATCCAAAATTGTACTAGGTGAGAGTGTAATTGGTTCCCCTTTTTCTAAGTTGGGTTAGAACTTAAAGTTGCAGTAAGATAGGTGTAGCTTAGATAAATGAAAGAATGGTGAAGTACTTTGTATTGGTGTTTATCAAACTTTGAGTATAGTGGAAATTCTATTACAATTTGAGGTGGAAACTAGATGTAGGTTTCAGAAGTGGATATTAAACCAGGTATTTTGCTATGTCACTGATGAGCGGATATTTTATACGCTTTTTGGGGATAATTTCATATAGTTTTGAGTATGTTTTAGTTAGTTTTTATGCTGGTTAGTGGTACGAGTTGTGAAAAGTGTGATTCACAATTCGTGCACCAAGTTTTTGGCGCCGTTGCCAGGAATTGTTCGTGTTTGAACAACTGACGGATTATTTTGTTGCTTAGATTAGGAAAAATTTCTCTTTTTTTTTTTTTGGTTTAGAGTCCTTTATTATTTATCCCTTGTTAAAACACTTTAAATTTATAGCTCAGTTAGTTAGAACGTGGTGTTTATGTTCATGGTAATTGGCTATCATATTTTTTAAAACCTTTTTCAAAAAAAATTTTTCTATTAAATCCTGTGCCAAACTTTAAGTTTGGTGTTTTCTTGTTGATTTTTCTTAAAATT
>NC_029785.2:30187304-30189722 GCF_000816755.2 Arachis ipaensis
CCAAAGATTCACCTGAGGACAGTAAGAGCCCAGGGAAAAATAATTCTGGCACTAAAACGCCAGAAAATGGGTGGAAGGCTGGCGCTGAACGCCCAGACCATGCCCAAAACTGGCGTTCAGCGCCAGAAACAAGACAGGATTGGCGTTCAACGCCAGAAATGGGCAAGAATCTGGCGTTGAACGCCCAAATGGGGAAGAATCCAGCGTTGAACGCCCAAAATGGGCACATTTCTGGCGTTCAGGCGCCAGGAACAGACAGTAAGCTGGCGTCCAACGTCACTCCAGCTTCTGACTCTGGCACTCAATTGCCAGTGAGGGATCAGACACACACAAGTGCTGATAACAACCCCTCTAAAAAGGCTTCCTTAACCACTAAGGTTGAGGAATATAAAGCCAAGATACCTTATCCTCAAAAACTCCGGAAAGAAGAGCAGGATAAGCAATTTGCTCACTTTGCAGATTATCTAAGGACTCTTGAAATAAAGATTCCATTTGCAGAGGCACTTGAGCAAATACCTTCTTATGCCAAGTTCATGAAAGAGATCTTGAGTCATAAAAAGGAGTGGAGAGAAACAGAAAGAGTTCTCCTCACTGAAGAATGCAGTGTAGTCATCCTGAAAAGCTTAAAGACCCTGGGAGTTTTCTGATACCATGCATATTAGAAGGTGATTGCACCAAGACAGCTTTATGCGATCTTGGGGCAAGTATCAACCTAATACCTGCATCCACTATTAGGAAGCTTGGCTTAACTGAAGAAGTCTATGGTTATGTGGAGCTTCAAGATATTGATTCTGATAAGAAGTTCATTGTCAATGGACAGAGAATCAAGCATTATCTTGAAGGCAACATTGAGCAAGAATGCTCAAGGCTGAAGCTAGATTAAAAGCTCAGCAAGGTCCAGCTAAAGACAATAAAGAAGCGCTTGCTGGGAGGCAACCCAGCCATGGGGCATCAATCCTCTAAGCATTTTTGCCCTATTTTTATTTTTATTTTTATTTGTTTATATAAAGTTCACTGACACTAAGGTACAGAATCATTTGTATAAGTTTTCAGGGTTACAGAAGGAATCTGCACACAAAACAGAGATAGGGAGCTCAATGGCAAGAAAACGCCAGTAAGGGCAGCAATCTGGGCGTTCAATGCCAGAAACAGGCACCCAATGGGCGTTGAACGCCAGTAATGGCAGCAAATGGGCGCTGAACACCCAGGAGATCAGCATTTGGGCGTTGAACGCCCAAGGTGGACCACCAACACAAAGGGCGTCCCAAATCAACTCAAGAGAGAGGATCTCAAACTAGTTGCCAGAGGATGGCTGGACTTCATTAAGAACAGAAGGAACACAGTCAAATGCTGACCTATATGTGTAAAGAACAAGAGGAGCAGGGGCGTGACTTAAGGGAACTGAAGCGCCAAAAGTCTTCTCTTGTAGGACCAAGCATCCCAAGGATCAGAGGAACCCCCGTGCCCCCACAATAAAGGTTGTTAATTTCCAATTTCTGCCTTAACTCTGTGACAGTGTCCTTATAAAAGTTTACCTTAGAAGTCATATAATAGTAATTAGTATCTATTTGATTTTATCTCCAATTAAGCCATAGTTTATTTTTCTCATCATCATTAAACATGAATAAAATAGTAGATCTCTTGAATAAGAAGCAATAAAATTTCGAGTTCAATAAAAGAAATTCTAATTGGTTAAATGTGGTGGCAATGCTTTCTATCTTCTGAATGAATGCTTGAACATTGCATATGTCTTTTGAATTTGTTGTTTAAGACTGTTAAATATGTTGGCTCTTGAAAGAATGATGAACATGAGACATGTTATTGATAATCTGAAAAATCATAAAAATGATTCTTGAAGCAAGAAAAAGCAGCAAAGAACAAAGCTTGCAGAAAAAAAAAAAAATATATATATATATAGAAAGAAAAAGCAAGCAGAAAAAGCCAATAACCCTTAAAACCAAAAGGCAAGGGCAAATGAAAAGGATCCCAAGGCTTTGAGCATCAGTCGATAGGAGGGCCTAAAGGACTAAAATCCTGGTCTAAGCGGTTAAACCAAGCTGTCCCTAACCATGTGCTTGTGGCGTGAAGGTGTCAAGTGAAAACTTGAGACTGAGCGGTTAAAGTCAAGGTCCAACTCCAAAAAGAAGAGTGTGCTTAAGAACTCTGGACACCTCTAATTGGGGACTTTAGCAAAGCTGAGTCACAATCTGAAAAGGTTCACCCAGTTATGTGTCTGTGGCATTGATGTATCCGGTGGTAACACTGGAAAACAAAGTGCTTAGGGCCACGGCCAAGACTCATAAAATAGCTGTGTTCAAGAATCATCATACTGAAATAGGATACTCAATAACACTATCTGAATTCTAAGTTCCTATAGATGCCAATCACTTTGAGCTTCAATGGATAAAGTGAGATGCA
>NC_029785.2:30189860-30214630 GCF_000816755.2 Arachis ipaensis
TACTCACGTAAGGTATTACTTGGACGACCCAGTGCACTTGCTGGTTAGTGGTACGAGTTGTGAAAAGTGTGATTCACAATTCGTGCACCAGTCACTTTCTCTCTCTTTCCCTTATCTACATCATTGAGAGGAGACAAAATGATACGGGATTTTGCAACACCACAACTCGGTAAGTACACCGAATCATATCAAGTAATATCAGAGTGAGTGAGTTATCATTTTCACGAGAATTAAAGGACTAAGCAACAATGATTAATTGACTATTCTAATTAGACAAATCAAGAAACAAAAGAATGAATGAGGAACTATAGAAAACGTGGAAATAGAGGCAATAAAATAGCAAATAGTGAGTGAATGAAGACAATGATAGGAAGTAGTTTTTCAAAAACAGCATCACTTTTCATAAAGTAACTTAAACCAGATTTTTCAAACATACGTTTTTTACTAGCTAACATTTTGTCTAGGTTGCTGGAACTTAGAGAAAACTATGTTAAATCACGTTTCAAACCTCTAATAACCTCATGAAATAGTTCTTCGATGAGATCAAGTGAAGCATTAACCGATTGTTTGCTTTTAAGTTTTTCAATTTCAGGTTTAAAAATTCTATTTGTTCAACCAAATCAGTAACACTTTTAGTTTCCTTCACTTTCTCTTTGAGAAGATCATTTTCATCTTTTAACAAATCAATTTTAACTTTGTATTTATCATGCTTTTCCAGAATGTTTCTAACATGTGTAGTTAAGTCATCAATAATTATAAGCAGATCCTCATTAGATAGATTAGAATAATTTACCTTTTCCAGTTGATCTTGACTAGCCATGAGACATGCTTTTGCTTCATGTTTAGACACATTTTCATCATTAGAGTCATTTTCAAGATCCTCCCATGATGCCATCAGAACCTTCTTCTTGTCTTTCTTCATCTTGTCCCCCTTCTTGAGCATAGGACAAGCATACTTGAAATGGCCAGCCTCCTTACAATGATGACATATAACCTTGATGAAGTCCCTCTTGTATTCCTTTGAACTTAAGCATTTACTCTTTCCTTTACTTCTCATGAGTCTTCTCAACCTCCTAGAAAAAAATACAATTTTGTCTTCCGAAAAACTGTCATTGGAATCATCTTCCAATGAATCAATATTGTATTTCAAGGCCACTCCTTCTTTTGTTACAGTTCATGTGGGTGATTTCATAAGTAAGTAGTTTTTCTCTCCACTCATCATAGGTCATTTGATCTAAATTATTACTCTAAAAAAATAGTTGCGTTTGTTTTCCACTCTTTAGTGAGACTTCTCAGTATTTTCCTCACTAGCACTTGTTAGGTATGAGTCATTGATAAACCCCAATTTTGTGGTTTATCTTATGCTTAATTTGGGGGATTTTATCACCTTTTTTCATATTTATTCAATGAAATAGCATGGTTTTGCAATTCTCCCTTGATTTGTGCTTAAATGTGAAAACATGCTTTTTAGGCCTTAAAATAGCTAATTTTAATCCACTTTAATTCCATTCGATGCCTTGATATGTTTGTTAAGTGATTTCAGGTTCATAAGGCAAGTATTGGATGGAAGAAGTGAGGAGAAAAGCATGCAAAGTGGGAGAACTCATGAAGAAATGAAGGAACCGTAAAGCTGTCAAGCCTGACCTCTTCGCACTCAATCGACCATAACTTGAGCTACAGAGGTCCAAATAAGGCGGTTCTAGTTGTGTTGGAAAGCTAACATTCGGAGCTTCGAAATGATATAAAATTTGCCATATATTTCCTGACGCATAGGGGCGCGCACATGCCATGTACGCGCGCGCGCTGATGGAGCACGTGGGTCCACTAAAGAGAAATCGTGGCCAGCGATTTCTAGCTCATTTTGGGTCCAATCCAACTCATTTTTCATGCTATTGAACCCAAGAATTGGAGGGGGAATGAACCAAGTAGTCATAGTTGAGTTTTCATCATGTTTTAGGGTTAGAATTCTAGAGAGAGAGGCTCTCTCCTCTCTCTAGATTTTAGGGTAGTTTTAGTTAATTCTTCTTGAATCCAAGTTATAATTCTTGTTTTGATTTAGTTCTTCTTTTTAATTTCTTGTTATTACATCTCTATTCTTCTAGTTTTACTTGTCATTTCCTTTATTTTTCCATTTTTATGTTTATGAACAATTGTTGGATCTTGATTTCTCTTAATGCAATTTTATATTTCCATGTCTCTTTTATGTTGATATTGATTGTTATTATTGATTTCTTGCTTATGTTAGTTATGGGTTTTCTTAATTCTTGCATTTTGTTATGTTTACTTTTCTTGCATTCTAGGTGTTTGATAAAATGTTTCCTCTAGTTTTTGAGTAGTTTTCTTGACTCTTGGCCTAGGCTAAGGGAATTGAGTGACCTTGAGTCATTGGGTCTCAATGATTTGGTGATTTGAGAACCCTTGGTGATCAATTTGATACTCATTGACGCCAACTCACTACTAATCTAATTAGTAGGTAGGTTGGGACTTATGGGTTGATGTGATCAAGCCTATTTGACGTACTTCAAGTCTAGGAGTAGATATTACGTACTTAAGACTTTTGGAAGTAGACTTAATGAGCTTGGTTCCTCATAATTGTCAATATATAGTTTGTAGATAAGGATGGTGATCTCAATTACCTATGTCTAGCCAAGAGTACTTTTCCTTTATTTTATTTAGCTCTTGTCATTTTACCTTCTTGTCATTTAATTTTTCTTACTATTTACTTTCTTGCAAAAATCAAACCCCCCTTGAATTTTCATAGCCAATAATTGACCACTTCATTGCAATTCCTTGTGAGACGACCTGGAGTTCAAATACTTTGGTTAATTCTTATTTGGGGTTTGTTAATTGTGACAACCAAAATTTTTGATATGGGAATTGTTTGTTGGTTTGGATCTATGCTTACAACGAAGTAATTCTTTCTATGAGAAGAAAATCTAGACCATCGAGCAAAACTCGTTCATCAAAATGGTGTCATTGCCGGAGAGTTGTAATGGTGTTATGTTATTGGCTATTGTATATATGTTAATATGCTTCTTTGCTAGTTTTTTCTTGCTTTAGGAGTTAGTTTTTATTAGTCCTTATTAGTATTTTTTTTTGTTTTTATTTGCTATTATGAATTCTCATCCTCACTTTGGCTATGAGTTTGGCTCAAATTATATTGTAGGGAATGGAAGCTACAATGATAACATGCATCAAGGATGGAACAATCAAAGATGGGAGGAGCCTCAAGGGATTGATCAACCTTCTTGGCAACAACAACCTCCGAATTCTTATGGGTATAACTCTCATCCTAATGCATATCAATCTAATGGATGTGGTGACCCTTATTATGATTGTCAACAACCACCACCATATGCCTATGAACCACCTCCTCAACATAATTTTGAACTACCTTACAAGCCCCTTTTCACCAAACACCTCATTATGACCCTAATCCTTATCCACCATACCAACCACCTTATGAACCATATGAACCATACATGGAACCACCACCATTCCAACACAATTACTCTCAAGAACCACCTCAATATACACTATCTCCATACCCTTACCAAGATGAACCAACTTCCAATTATGAAACTTCCTTTCCAAACAATGAACCTTCTTTTTCCACACCACCTCCAATGGATGATTCTCTTCAAGAATGTGTTAGTTCTTATATTCAAAGGCAAGAAGAGAACCAGAAGGAGTTTAAGGAGATAGAAGCTAAGATAGCTATCCTAGCGGAAGCCGTTAGCAATATGGTCTCCTCCCACCTAAGCCTATGCGATCAAGGAACTCCCATTGTTGAATGTGGAGAAGCAATTAAGGAGCATAGTGAGGGAGTGAGTTTAGAGCTTCAAGGTGAAGAAGAGAAGTTGAAGAAAGAATTGCAACAAGAGGAGGAAGTTAAGATAATTGAGCCGGAAGAAGTGGTTGAAGCCTTTGAAGAGGTTGACCAAGAGATGGATTCAATCATTGAGAAATTCTTATGTACAATTGAATCCTCTCCAATTGGGTTTGACATAGAGGGTAGGGAAGAAGATACCTCACTTCCCATACCTTTGGTGAGCAATGAAGAAGAAATTGAATTGGAAGCAAGCCACCAAGAGGAAGAGGTTGAAGTTGAGGAAAGTTGTAAGGAGGTGGAGATAGTCAAGGAAGAGCACAAGGGAGTGGAGCTTGCAAGATCATTGGGACCACCCCTTCCTAAGTCACCATCCTACACAACATTCAAGTGGGTAAAATTCTTATCCCTAAGCTTTACCTTCTCACTTGAATATGGTTTGATTAAAAATGATGGTCAACTTAGAGCTCTTTGTGGAGTTAAGAGTAGGAGAGACTTGTGTAATGGTTGGACACATCACTCTAAGTTCATTATGGTTGCATGCTCAAAGTTTGATTGCAAGGTTTGGTGTGGAGCTAAATTGTATGGGTCTAGGAAGTTGTTTGGAGGCTTCATTGAGAATTCCAAGGCTAAACCACCCAAGTGGAATCATGATGATCACTTTGAAGATGGGTGTCAAAACAAAGTGTGGGATCCCGGATCGCACAAAGAAAATCAACTTTGGAAGCTCATGGTTTGTGAAGAATTCCATCAAATCTTGAAGATATTAACATTGAAGAATGGAGCTTATTGGAGATTCAAGCATTGGTGGATGTTCCAAGATGGTTACAAGCACAAGCCACCTTAGGAGGAGCTCCCCATAAGTCCAACTTAAGGACAATAAACAAAAGTGCTAGGTGGGAGACACCCCACCATGGTAAACTCTTTCCACTCTCTTTTAGATTTGGTTAATAAGTGATTTGAGTTGCCATTATAGGTAATTTTTGTTATTTTCTATACTCTTATACATTTTGCTTTGATTGATTGGTTGTTTCTTAGTTTGTTTTGATTAGTTTAGTTGTTGTTGAGTTGCATTTTGCTTGTAGTATAAGTTTTGTTTTTAGTGTGTTTGAAAATTTTCCAAAAACCAAAAAGATTTGTTGTTGAATTTAATTTTGGTTATATTAGAATGCTTATAGATTAGGAGAATGCCCTGCTTAAAAAAAATTAAAATTAATTAAAAAAATTTAAATAAAAATTTTTTTTCTTCCATCCTCTTTTATTGCATTTGCTTATTTTCATTTATTGCATTTTAATTTTATTTTCATACCTTGTTCTTATTTTCTTTTCTAAGTTTCTTGTTTTAACATTGGTGTTAGATTACTCTTACTCAATTGTTGAGAATTCTTTGGATTATTTTGGTGCTTCGTGACTTGTTTGGCATTAATTTTAATATTTTCTCTACACACAAGATTAGTGCTTTCGTCCTTCTTGACTCATGATCCCCTATTTTTTTATACCTCATCATCAGTGAGTTAGGATGGGACCAAATGCTTTCATGCTTATCACTAATCTTGTTTGTGTTAATTGTTGATTAAGCTTGATGCAACATGCTCTTCATGTCATTTACCTATGATTTGACTTTACTCTTGCATCAAGTATTAGTTGATATGCCCTTAGCTTGTATTGCTTTCTCACTCACATGTTGTAGCTACCATGTAGTAGAGAACCATACTCTTATTTGGAATTAGCCCCCGCCTATGTTCTACTTGCTTTGATATCTTTGTTGTAGGCTTAATTTTCTTTCTTTTTTTTTCTCTCCTTTGAGGTTAGCCACCAAGAAGGAAAGGAATGGAGAAGCTTCAAATGGGGCAACAAACAAGTTCACCCGCACAACCCTTTGAAGAAACTCATCAATTATAGCAACCCGTCCACATTGATCTTCTTTGCATGCACCGAGGACAGTGCAAATTTCTAAGTGTGGGGAGGTCGTCCGACCGATCTCTATGGGTAACAATTTCTTTCTTTCAACACCAATTCTTAATTTTTGTCTTTGTTAGTTAGTTGTTGCATTGCATGATAGGTTGCATGCTAGTTAGAATTGTACATATTTTACCACTTCTTTTTATGTTAGGACTACTTGGTTAGGGTGATGATTTCTTTTCCAAAAAAAATTGTTTTTAGGGCACCCTACCAATTTGAAATTTTTTTTTTGTTAAACTTGCTTGAAGAATTTATTTTGGAACATGGTTTTTGAGCTAAGAACACAAGCATGTGAGTTTTGAGCCAAATTGTGTGGTTACATCTTATAACCACTTATTTTCCATTCTTGTGTGTATTATTCTCTCTCTATGATTGTAATCCTTGCTTTGTTTGATTCTTTATGTCCATTATTCCATGTATACATACATTTATATGATTGAGGCCATCATTTCATTTAGCTCACTTACCCAAATAGCCTACCCTTCATCAACCATTGTTAGCCAATTTTGAGCCTATTTAATCCCTTTTGTTCTTAATGTTAGCACATCCCTACCCCTAAGTGAAAAACAATAAATGTCCTTAATTTGGAACTTTGATTAGCTTAGGCTAGTGAGCGTGTGTATCATTTGGGTATGGGAAACTTGGGACATTGGTTGAGAGAAAAGTGTATTTTTATATTTTTATTGAAGATTTTTGGGATTGGGTACATGCTTATGCATTAAATATGTAAAATCATATGCATTGATACATTTGTATATACTTTAGAAAAAAAATGATAAAGAAAAAGAAAAAGAACACACACACACACACACACACATATATATATATATATATATATATATATATATATAGAGAGAGAGAGAGAGAGAGAGAAAAAAAAAAGAGAAAAAGAAATAAAAAGGGGACAAAAATGCTCCAAAGTAAAGTTCAATAAAAATCAATGCATATAGGATATGAATTGAAAAGAGAATGCATGAGTGTGTGAAAAAGTGGGAATCATGGGTAGCTAGGTTATGTATTAGAATTGTATAGGTTGTTACATGTGTTAGGTGAGAGCTTAGGCTAATCAAAGATACAAATTTCAAGCTCACTTAACCATATGCATCCTTACCTTGACCCTAGCCCCATTACAACCTATGAATAAGTCCTCATGATGAATGTATGCATGCATTGAATAATTGTTGATTGTTAGATGAAAAACAAATCATGGAAAGCATGATTAGAAGATAATTGAGTGATCGACCCTATACACTCGAGCGACTAGAGCGGATACACTTCCGGTGAGGGTTTGATGCTCAATTCCTTGTTCCCGGCTTTCATGAGCTTTCTTCTTGCAAGTCTATTTGAACTTCATTTTGATATTTGAATTGGTAGAGTTTGTGAGTTGTCATATGATCTTAGCCCTACTTGTTCACACATGTGTTCTTGGAGATTGATTTGCTTTTGACCAAGTAGGTAGAATCATCTTGCATTTAGTGCATTCATTTAGATAGGCTGCATATAGTTTCTTTGCATTGAATAAATGTTCATACCCTTTTCTTATCCTTCTTTATTCTTAGCATGAGGACATGCTTGGTTTAAGTGTGGGGAGATTTGAAAAACCCAATTTTGTGATTTATCTTGTGCTTAATTTGGGGGATTTTATCACCTTTTCTCACATTTATTCAATGAAATAGCATGGTTTTGCAATTCTCCCTTGATTTGTACTTAAATGTGAAAACATGCTTTTTAGGCCTTAAAATAGCCAATTTTAATCCACTTTAATTCTATTCAATACCTTGATATGTTTGTTAAGTGATTTCAGGTTTATAAGGTAAGTATTAGATGGAAGAAGTGAGGAGAAAAGCATGCAAAGTGGGAGAACTCATGAAGAAATGAAGGAACGGTAAAGCTATCAAGCTTGACCTCTTCGCACTCAATCGACCATAACTTGAGCTACAGAGGTCCAAATGAGGCGGTTCCAGTTGCATTGGAAAGCTAACATCTGGGGCTTTGAAATGATATAAAATTTTCTATATGTTGCCTGACTCATAGGGGCGCGCACGCGCCATGTACGCGTGCGCGCCGATGGAGCACATGGGTCCACTAAAGAGAAATGGTGGCCAGCGATTTCTAGCTCATTTTGGGCCCAATCCAACTCATTTATGATGCTATTGAACCCAAGGATTGGAGGGGGAATGAACCAAGTAGTCATAGTTGAGTTTTCATCATGTTTTAGGGTTAAAATTCTAGAGAGAGAGGCTCTCTCCTCTCTCTAGATTTTAGGGTAGTTTTAGTTAATTCTTCTTGGATCCAAGTTATAATTCTTGTTTTGATTTAGTTCTTCCTTTTAATTTCTTGTTATTACATCTCTATTCTTCTAGTTTTACTTGTCATTTCCTTTATTTTGTCATTTTTATGTTTATGAACAATTGTTGGATCTTGATTTCTCTTAATGCAATTTTATATTTCCATGTCTCTTTTATGTTGATATTGAT
This sequence comes from Arachis ipaensis, assembly GCF_000816755.2. NCBI lineage: Eukaryota > Viridiplantae > Streptophyta > Magnoliopsida > Fabales > Fabaceae > Arachis > Arachis ipaensis. The sequence continues at coordinate 30,198,129 of NC_029785.2, forward strand.
TGTTATTATTGATTTCTTGCTTATGTTAGTTATGGGTTTGCTTAATTCTTGGATTTTGTTATGTTTACTTTTCTTGCATTCTAGGTGTTTGATAAAATGTTTCCTCTAGTTTTTGAGTAGTTTTCTTGACTCTTGGCCTAGGCTAAGGGAATTGAGTGACCTTGAGTCATTGGGTCTCAATGATTTGGTGATTTGAGAACCCTTGGTGATCAATTTGATACTCATTGATGCCAACTCACTACTAATCTAATTAGTAGGTAGGTTGGGACTTATGGGTTGATGTGATCAAGCCTATTTGACGTACTTTAAGTCTAGGAGTAGATATTACGTACTTAAGACTTTTGGAAGTAGACTTAATGAGCTTGGTTCCTCATAATTGTCAATATATGGTTTGTAGACAAGGATGGTGATCTCAATTACCTACGTCTAGCCAATAGTACTTTTCCTTTATTTTATTTAGCTCTTGTCATTTTACCTTATTGTCATTTAATTTTTCTTGCCATTTACTTTCTTACAAAAATCAAACCCCCCCCCTTGAATTTTCATAGCCAATAATTGACCACTTCATTGCAATTCCTTGTGAGACGGCCCGAAGTTCAAATACTTCGGTTAATTCTTATTTGGGGTTTGTTAATTGTGACAACCAAAATTTTTGATGTGGAAATTGTTTGTTGGTTTGGAGCTATGCTTACAACGAAGTAATTCTTTCTATGAGAAGAAAATCTAGACCATCGAGCAAAATTCGTTCATCAGTCATCCTCATAGCATTCAAACTATTTGTGATGATTGAAAATCTTTCAAACAGCTCATCGATGGTTTCTCCTTCCTTCATAGTGAACATTTCATATTCCTTTCTTGGCATATCAATCCTTATTTCCTTGACATGTTGAGTGCTTTCATGAGTGACTTGGAGTTTATCCCAAATTTCTTTTGCTGTTTTACATTTTGAGAACTTCTGAAATTTCTCAAAGCTAACTACGTAATTCATCATGTTGATTGCCTTGGCATTTAGCTCCACATTTTTCGTATCTTCATCGTTCCATTTGGATTCATCTTTAGAAGTGACAACTTCTTCAGCACTTGTGATTGTTGGGACTTGTGGACCATCCATAACAATTTTTCATATGTTGTAATCAACGGATTGCATAAATATCCATATTCTCTCATTCTAGTAATAAGTGTAGTTTTGACATTAAAGAAATGAGGTCTGTTGTTGGACTGACCCTCATTTTGTCTCATATTGAATGAAAACAGAAATAGAGCTGAGAAGAATAAATGACACAGTCATGTATCCTGATTCAACTACCATGTGCAATGTGGCCTACATCCAGTCTCCACCACATCTGTGGTGAAATTTCCATTATCTTTTTCAAAGATTTATAAACACCAATTTTCAATGAATCAACCAAATCCTATCAAAGACAAACCAAACTTCTAACCAAGCTTAATTTGGCTAGGTTTACTCCCTAGACTTTTAACCATTAAGTGCTCACTCAACTTAACAAGAGAAACCTCTCAAGTTCATGAATACAAAATACAAACAATAACATAAGAGTTTGACATAATTTTGGGCTTTTCTCCAAGATTACTCTCTTTGCTTTTACTCTCAATGAATTTTTTCTAATATCTCACATATTTACTTTTTTCCATTGATTTAAACAAAGAAAGATAAAACTAAAGAACAAAAAATTTAATGTTAAATCATGAAGGAGAAGAAGGTGTAGCTCGAAAGCTATGAAGATCCGAACAGTATGCTGACTCTCTTTTCTTCAATTTCTGACCGTTTACCCTTTTATACAGGAGTAAAGCTTCCAAAACTTGAGCTCGGTTGAACACCTTTGACTTTGTTTTTCTTTCCCATAAATCAAATCAAAGACATAGAGAAGAGAGGGGACAATAATAGTGATTTCATGGATAGGAGAATTAGCTTGGATTCTTATCTACACTACAACATTTTTGGCCTAAGGTAACCCTTATTTGAAGCAACATTTAATAAAAGTTGCCTTAGATAGAAAAATACAACATTTTTTAAGAGTTACCTTTGAGTAAGGCAAAGATAACAAATTTTTTGACCACCCACAAAAATTGTTGTCTTTAATATCTAAAGCAACACTTAAAAAATATTACAATATAAAACATTTAAGACAACATTTTTAAATAAAAATACCGAAGTAACATTTAACAAATGTTGCCTTAGAGAGAAAAAGACAACATTTTTAACGAGTTGCCTTTGAGTAAGGCAAAGATAACAAAATTTTTTGCCACCCACAAAAATAGTTGTCTTTGATATCTAAAACAACACTTAAAAAATATTGCATTATGAGAAATTTAAGACAATATTTTTAAATAAAAATACAACATTTTAAAAAAAATTGGATAAATAACATTTATTACCTATTACCTAAAATCATTCATAGCTAAAAATTTTAGAGGAAAACTTTTCATCATATTCCCCCCAATAATTTCTTTCCAATCAAATAACTTAGAAAAAAAAAAGAAAAGACCTTTAGTTTCCTTAGATTATTTCTACTATTGTTTCAGTTTGTTCATCACTACCCAGCACCCACCATAAGCCCTAACTTTCCTAATCATCGACACAAACGGCAGCAGGAGGTCTCGTTCGCGGTGCTGTCCACCCCAACCGGCGACGGCACGGTGCTCCCTTTCATAGGCGTTGGCACGTTGCGGTGCTCTCCTCCAGGGGTGTCGGCAGAGTGCTCTCTTCTAGGGGCGTCGGCGCGGTGCTCTCCTTCGCGGTCTTCGTCTCCACGCACACTGCTCCACGGCTTCTCCTCCTCCTGTCTCGGCTCAACGTACGCGGTCACCTTCGAGAAACCTCTGTCGTTCTTCCTCTTCTTCCCCTGTCTCGCCTCCTCCTCTTCGCAACTGGCATCGGCACCGGAGCAGGCAATTCACATCATCACTCTCTCTGATCAACACTTTTGCCGTCGTAGCTCACCAAGTAATTCATTTTCTTCTTGCGCTCTCTGTTTTACCTATTCGATTTTCTCTTCCGTTTAATTTAATTCTTCAATCGATTCCAACTAGTGTCTCTGTAGTGGTGCCCATTGGAAAAAAAACTAATATGGATTAGATCTTTGTACTCACAAATTAGGAGAAGCTGTATTTGATGATAGATATGATGCAGAAGCATGGTTATTTTAATTAATAAATAGAAAACTGCAGAAGCATAGTTCCCATAGATTCAAAGGGTTTTGTAGGCAAAAGTAGTGTCCGACAAGTATGGTGGGGGAAACAGAAGAAGGTGAAGATGAGCCCATGCTTATTATTGGTGTGATCTGATAATCACTACTAATTTCAATTGATTATTGCTATCTTTATATGGTGTTAATTAACAGCTACAGTACACAAGCTCAAGCCAGGCAAATTTTTTATGATAGATATGATGATGCATCATCCAAGCCTAAAAATTGAACTCTTATTGATTCATAAACTTGAATTTATTAATTTCTCCTTTCCTTAAGTAATGGTTAATTCTCAGAAACATGTAATATTCTAGTATGTATATATAAGCTAGAAGCTAATCTATTAATTAGTAGTGCTCTTTAATTTGTAATTTCCTTTTCTTTAATTACATGTCACAAAAAAATATTAGTTAAGAGTGAAATTCGTGTTCTAATTTAATTCTTTGTTGTGGACTGCTGATGATAATTATTCTTGAAAAATATTCTTCTTTAATTTGTAGCTATGCAGGGTTTGTTTCTTTTGATGTTTATATAGAGACTATATTAATTAGAAGCAATTAAGATGCATGCTAATTAAGCTACTGCTCCCTACAGAAATGCTAAAACATATGTATTTAGTTCATCATTTGTTTTGATTTTAATCATGACACGGATTGTTCTTTCACATTTGTATTTGTGTTTGTATGTGAAGTAATGGAGGCAGCAATTATTTGTAGTTTTAGTGTGTTTTAGAATCATTTATGGTGTCTGATTTGAAGCATTTTCAATTGATTGTTCTGTTTGCCACTTTGATTGAGTTAAATTGTTTATAAAGAGTAATGTAAATTTGATACTTTACTCTGTTATAGAGAAAGATTGCTTCAAGGGAGTTTAAGGAACATTGGTGGACATTCTAGAGGGGGTTTTATTTCAATTTTTTTGAATTTTTTATGGTTCTGATTGTTTTTATGTAGATGACGGAGTGAAATTGATACATTGCTGATGTGCTTTTATGTAGATGACGAAACATATGCTATGAAAAGGTCCTCATCAAGAGCAATGAGCAGCTGGAGTTGGTCAGGGAGGAGATCCGTGTTTCATCACTATTCAACCACCCAAATCTACTCCCGCTTTTTGATCATGCAATCATTTCTGTCAAGGTAAGTAGTTACAACAGCAGTCAACACCCGCTCTTCTCTGAATCATATAAAAAAAATTCATCAAAACAAGAAAATGGTCTATTTATTCAACCTCCATATTTGTTCTTTAGCTTTGGCTATGTAATTAGATTTATGTCCTGAAGTTTTAAACATGCTATCTGCTGGGTTTGGAATTCAGCAGTTTCCAAATACTATGCATGAAGGCTGTAGAATCCAATGCCTTCTACGAGATACCTTCTACGGGCACTTGAACTATGCCTTGACCAAAAAACATTCAATAGTCAGTATTTGGTGTTTTATTGTAACTGGTTTAAACTGAAAGTAATTCATCTTTCCTATGTGCACTTTGAATGGAAAAAGGATGGGTATCTGGTTTTTCTTGTGGATGCTCAACAAAAATTCTTTTGAGATATGTGATTGCGAAAGGATTAGAATGAGACTCTCAAAGCTTGTCAATGTAATGGGATAGTGATATGTACCAAGTGAGATCCTGCATATCATGGCAAAGTTGATTCTAGTCTATTATTCAACCTTTTCAAATTGGATTATTTCGATAAGAATTGCTTCTTGCTTATAAAATTATGTCTTTGAAAACATAATATCACTATTAATTGTGCTATTTTACAAGGACCTCTATCTATTGCTGCTACAATGCAAGCCAGGAAGGAATCCTTTCCTACCTCCGATGTTCTTCAAATCTTTCAACAGCTAAAAGAACTTTCTTCTGTCATGTAATTGGCTTATTATAACCAGAGATCAGGTATCTCAAGCATCATAGTTGCAATTCAAGATTTTCAGCACATGATACTTTTACTTTTTTTTTTGGATAAAAACATATGTTACTTGTTTGGCATCTATTGTATCCTTTTCTGATTGTCATGAATTTCGTATATGTATTTACCTAGTAATTCTTTGGAATAGGTTATTTTCTCTGTTCAGAATCAAATTGAAAGATAAATATGGACATCTCTGGCCTATACTACTTTTATACTACTTTTATGTTTAGAATCTAAGAAGCAACTTTCTTTTTTAAAATATAAAAAATAAAAATATTAGTTTGATTCAATATACAGTTCTTTATATTCTAGAGTTCTTTAGTACTCTAACCTTACAAAAGTTTGATTTCTTCTGAAATCCTTTTAGCCCTGACAAATTAACTCAACAGCTTTGTTCAGGACTCAAGCATATGCATGGTTTAGATACTCCATATGCTCATAATGATGTCAAACCTGGTAATGTTCTTATAACACATAGAAAAGGACAACTGCCTCTTGCCATACTCATGGATTTTGGCCGTGCTCGTCCTTCCAGGAAGCACATTGGTTCCAGATCAGAGGCACTCCAGTTGCAGGTGCTTTGTTCAGCCCCTTTTTTTCTCTCAATTTTTTTATAAATGAAATTCATGCATTGTGCTAGCCGCATATTATATTTATTGATTTATTGATGCTTTTTCCCCATTTGTAGTTTGTGAGCTTGTATTTCCTAATATTGTAGAAAGTAGGCTTATATGCATCAGCAGGCTAGTGTGAGATCATTTTGATTTTGTTACTCCATATAATAGCTTCTGTTCCATTTGTAAATACTCAATTGCTTATCTACATTCTCATTCGGGTTTTACATGTATGGGAGGATTGTGTTTCAATTTCAATCATCTGACCTTCTCTTTTCCTATTTTTTATCTTCCTATATAGGGTTGGATGAAGTTTTCTAGAGAAATAAAGGCGACTCTTGACACAATGGTGAAGCACAAAGTCTTTTTGGTTTCAAATGGAAAAACTAGTTTCTTTTTTGTTCAATTTCATCATGAAAAAAATATGTATTTTGTTTACTTATGTTTATTATTTAGTTGACTTGATAACTTAACAAGTATGTTAATCGACACTTAGAAGACCTTTCTATATATATGCAATATATATTATTAGCTTATTCTCCCTATTGACACTTGGAAGACTTTTCTATATATATGCAATATATATTATTAGCTTATTCTCCTTATATTGATTAATTGAGTTCAAATATTTAAATATTATTAATGTGTACTATAAATTCTTTAAATGTCATATAAATATAACAAAGATGAAAAATATATTGCTTTAGATATAAAAAAAGAAAACCTAAAAAAAACTCAATGAGGTGTTGCTTTAGGTATTAAAAAAAGACAACTGCAAATAAACTTAGATAAGTGTTGTTTTAGGTCTATGAAAAAGGCAACTTAACAAAATTTGGACAAGTGTTGTTTTAGGTATATGAAGAAACAACCAGAAAAAATTTATACAAGTGTTGCTTTAGGTATATGAAAAGGCAACTAAAAAAAATCTGGACAAGTGTTGCTTTATGTATTAGAAAATACAACTCGTATAAAGTGTTGCTATAAAGTTTTATCTAAAGCGTTGTGTTTAGGTGCTCTAAGACAACCCTTTTGCGGAGTTGCTTTATTTGCAGAAAAGGCAACGTTTTTTGAAGGTTGCCGTAAAAAGGGTTCCCTTTAATACACAAAAACGTTGCCTTAGACCAAAGGTAACGGCCGTATAGCCAACCCCCCCAAAAGCGTTGTTTTTTGTCAAAAAGTGTTGCCTTTTATCAAAGACAACACTTTCTCTTATTATAGACAACGTTTTTAAAGGGTTGCCTCAGCCCGAATTTGTTGTAGTGCTAACTTCTTCTCTTTCTTTTTTTTTCTCTTGACTTCAAAGATCTGAACCATTGATCTATTCTTTGGTTCTAAGTTTCAATTGTGACTTTTGATTTCTAATAAATAAAGATAACCTCTATTTTCTTCTTCTTACCCGAAAATGTGCAATAGGAGGATGGTAGCTTCAACAAGCTAGAATGGTTGCACAAAGATGATAACTCATCTTTGATTTTCTTCTACATCAAATCATATTTGATTTTTCCTTTAGCTCCAACTTTTGACTTTTTCTTCTCTTTTCTTTTCGATACCAAGAATTGGTGATCTACTTTTACACATTGCTTGAACCCAATCTGAATATACTTTTTTATTTGTGAAACTTCTTTTCATCCTTGATTTAAGGTTAGTCACATGGATTATGATTAGAAGAGAGAAGTGAGTACTAGTTACAGGCTAAAGAAGAGAATAAGTGCTGGCTTTTATAATTGGGCCTATTTATTTTCGGGACAATAACTACACACATTACAAAAACTTTTGGGCTTTAACCCAACTAATTAATAACGTTTTGTCGTCATCAAATTATTATTGTTTTTCTTTGAACTCAACAGTAATCAAACTTTGATTATAGTAAAAATTTTACTGTAGTTTATGGTAAACTCGACGTAAGTCTCAGTACTAGAGGCCAAACCAAGATATATTGTTGTATCACTCTTTCTCTTTTTTCTTTCTCTGCACTGTTGAGACAAGACAAAACTTAAAATAATTTCTTGAGTTGCAAATACTACATAATCTATTTTATAAGCTATCAAAAATGATTTCTTGATTCAACCCCTCTCAAATTCCTTGAAAATTTTCAATTGGCATCCAAGTTTTAGGTTCAATGGGTAAGCTTAATAACTTGGAATAAGCAATCCATAACAATTAACATTACAGTATACACTCTGATAAAAGGATAATTCAATAATAGACCATCATATTTCAATAGTACTTAGTCAGTATAAGCTACTCTTTCTTTGGCAGCACTTAGTTATCAACGTATTTTATAAATTGACTTTAAGAAAAAATTAAAATTTTTCTCGATAAAAAAAAATCTTACGTACTTTTGACATTTAAAATTAGATTACAAAAATATGATGAATTTAAATTTAGATTAAACGATAGAACGTGACAGAAATCTTATTGCATTTTTCACACAATTTATATAATGAAACTCGACTGACACATTTTGAGTTCTTGACAAGCAATTGCAAAGAACACTACACCGTGTTCTACTTAAAAGAATTATTAATTAAATACTAGTGTTAAAGTAAATAGTTAGGTATATACAAGACGGATCCAGAAATATTATTATAGGGGCCAATAATATATATAATATAAAAAAATATATACAAATAAATTATAATGTAAGATGCATTACAAAAATATACTAATAGAGAATATATATTTAAAGTACAAAAAAATGTGTACTTTTTACTAACGAAGTGGTACACGTCGATTCTTCATATCATAAAATTCATCGATAATAGAATCTGTGTCAAATCTTTCAGCAATCTTCTTCTCAATGTAAATCAAAAGACAATTAGCAAGCAATTCATCTTCCATTTTTTCTGAGTCTATTCTTCACAATATTCATAGCTGAAAAAGATCTCTCAGTTGTACTAGTTGAAACAGGGAGAGTTAATACTAAGCAAATCAAACGATCAATCAAAGGATATGTTAAATACTTTCCTGTCTTCATTAATCCTTGACATAACTCCAAAATTATGCACAAGTTAGTTAATTCAACATGATTAGGAACATCAAGTTCATAATGTTGAGCTTGCATTCTAATGTGAAATTTTTCTTGGTCACTGAAGTCACCTGGATAAAACCGTTCTATTAATTCACATACTTTTTATTGACACTGAAGAACTTATAATTATCTCTGGGATCTAAAGTTGAACTTAAAGTAAGCAATTCCACCATATTATCATTGAATCTCCATTAAGCTCTTGCAATTGTGTATCAATTACAACCAGAAATAAATTAACACGGTAATGATGCTCTACTGAAATTTGATCAACAATTTTGCGAGTTTGGCCTCTTCTAGGAATATACAATGCATCCATATAAGGAACTTCAACTTCATGTTTCTCACAAAATAATATAACTTCTTTTATGAAAGCCTCCCAACTTGATTCTCTCATTCTTTGGATTAAAGTCTTCGTAGTAGAAACCAGAGTTAAAGCATTCAATATGTCTTGATTTTTTCGTTGCAAGGCTTGACAAAGATCATGACTAATTTCCAAAATATTTCTCATCAAATGCAAAACAAAGACAAATTCAAAGGATGTGATAGCATCATAAGCAGCACTAGCATCACCATGAGGGAAAAAATTACCTTCTTCGGTGCTTTTTTCAAGAACTTCACAAGTAGCATCAAACATGCATAACAAGCTACGTACAGAATTCAAATGAGACCCCCCATCTAGTATCTCCAGCTCTTTACAAAGTACCAATTTGATTAAGTCCACTACGTACCTATCACAATTTGATCATTGGCAATTAAGTTTGCAACATTATTTACTTGAGCAACCCTTAACTGATCATGACGTTTAGGAGAAATAGTCACAACATTCACAATTAGTGTAAGTTTTGAAAAGAATTGATGAACATAACACACTTCTTTGGCTACAGAAACAAGTGCTAATTGTAATCGATGAGCAAGACAATGAATGTAATAAGTAAAAGGGCAATCTTTCAAAAATAGAGCTTGCAATCCATTCCATTCACCACGCATATTACTAGCTCCATCGTACCCTTGTCCCCTAAGATTTTGAACATCAAGATTATGACGAGAGAGAACAGATGAAATTTCTGTTTTCAATGTCAAAGAACGTGTATCAGAAACATGTATAAGATCAAAAAATCTTTCTAGAACACAATCGTGCTTGTCTACAAATCTCAAAACTACAGATATTTATTCTCGCTTTGACTCATCTCTTGCTTCATCAATAATTATACAAAATTTAGAATCACCAATTTCTTCTTGAATTGTTGCACGCACTTTTCTAGCAAAGATATGCAATATATCTTTTTGAACACCGGGAGATATATATTGAGCATTTCCTGGAGCATTTTCAAGGACAACATTATTAACATTCTGATTACAGGAAGCTAAAAGCTTAATTAACTCAATAAAATTTCTCATATTCAAAGATCTAAGACTTTCATCATCGCCTCTAAATGCACATGCTTGAAATACAAGCCATCGAATAGCATTAATAGATGTTTTCAACCTTAGACGGTTATTTGCAATAGTTTCATCACTATGCCTATCAAGAACTTTGTCTATATGCTTAGATTGAGCCATTAAATCATCACAAGATTTCACACATAAATTATTCCTTTCTAGTAAAGAGATATCCACATCTCTTTCTAATCTTGGTACTTTAGTTTCATGTTGATGTGTATTTTGAGTAAGATTAGAGAGCTCACTTACTTGAACTTCTTGTGAAATGAGATTAGAGGGTTGACTTATTTGAACTCTAACATTATCAATAACTTTTTTTTTGAAAGTAAAAGAGCTCAACACATTAGAGTGGAGCAAGCAGTATGAAATAAAATAACAAGACAGGCAACTCCCACAAACTCCTTGAATAGAGAACAGCATCCCCACGTCATCTCTGGCATAGCCATCAACAACCCTATGGATGCACACCTGCCCACTCTTCACAGCTAAGGATGGTTAGTGTGATGATATCTTCTACCCTCTTTCTTTGGTTATGAAATATCCTCCTGTTTCGCTCCAACCAAATATGCCAAATGATCGCACAGAAACATCTTAACCGCTGCTTTCGATCTGCTTTCCTTCACAGTTCATCTGTCCAACTCAGGAAATGATCTTTCAATAACCCCGGGACATCCCAACGTCGGCCAGCCATAGACAACCATGCATTCCACACCTGCCAAGTAAAATCACAGCCCAGAAACAAGTGATAGACCTGCTCAACATCCTTATTACATAAAACCCAGCTCTTATCATCCTGGCTAATTATCCCGATCCGGCTTAGCCGTTCTTTGGTGTTCACCCTGCCTACCAGGACGAACCAAGCAAACAGCTCCACCCTTGGTGGAACAAACCTTTCCAGATGGTCTTTGTGAAGCTGTAACTGGTTACCTCCTCCGATAGCATTCCTTCCTGTAGCACCTGCACAAAGGAGTTAGTCGAAAAAATACCAAGTTTATCATATTTCCACACGACTCTATCCTCCCTATTATTCGCTAGCCTCACAGGTCTCAGAGCCTCATGTAACTGACTCAGAAGGTCTAACTCCCATTGAAAGAGCTCCCTCCTCCATTGGAAGTTCCAAACCCACTCTAACCCATCCCAAAACCCACACTCCCCAATCAACGCCCCACATTAGTTTGAAACAGAGAAGAGCCTAGGGAAGCAATCTTTCAAGGAACCACACTGCAGCCAAACATCCTCCCAAAATCGTGTCCTTCGCCCGTCCCCAATCTCCATTGCCAGACCTGTAACCATCTTATCCCGCAGATGTTGCTCCTGAAAATCTATATGGCAAATATCCCTCCATGGGCCCCCTCTAGTAGGCAGCACTTGAGAAGACAGTAGCTCATTTGGCCTCAAGTTATTACAGGAGCAGACCACCTTCTTCCACAATGGACACTCTTCCTTAGCAAAGTGCCACCACCACTTAAACAACAGTGCTGAGTTCCGAATCATAGCATCCCCTACTCCCAGCCCTCCAAATTTCTTCGGGGCCTGTACCATCTCCCACTTCACCAACACCATTCCCTGTCTCCCATCCTCCTTACTCCACAGAAATCTCCTCTGTAGAGAAACTAGCTTCTTAACAACTGCCTTCAGCATCTTGTATAAGCTCAGATAATACACTGGCAAGCTATTCAAGACTGATTTAATAAGAACCAGCTTACCCACTTTATTTAGCACCTTAGCTTTCCACAGGCTTAGTTTCTTTTCCGCCTTGTCGATTATCGGCTTCCAAGTCTTAACCAACCTCGGATTAGCTCCTAAGGGGACTCCAAGGTATTTAATAGGGAGCGTGCCTTCCTTGCATCCCCACAAAGTACACATACTACGCACCCACTGCTCTTCACAGTTGATTGGAATCAAGCTGGACTTATCGAAGTTGATACTGAGTCCTGACATCAACTCAAACCATCGCAGCAGCCGCTTATAATTCCGCATAGTCTCATCTTCTGGCGAACAGAACAGAATGGTATCATCAGCAAACTGAAGGTGTGAAAGCTCCACACTGTCTCGGCCAACCAGCAAAGGAGAAATACGCCTGTTCCTGACCACCTCACCAACCATCCTATGTAGTACATCGACAACCAGCACAAACAAGAAAGGGGAAAGCGGGTCACCTTGTCTCAAGCCCCTCTCCATTTTAAACGGTTTAGACAGCGATCTATTAATCAAAAGCGACATCGAAGCTGTGGTCACACATTCCATAACCCAAGCCCTCCACCTGCGCCCAAACCCCATCTTTTCCAGCACAATATCGACAAAGCTCCACTTCACTCTGTCATATGCCTTTTGGAAGTCCAATTTGATTATGGCTGCCTCCTCTTTTCTCCTTTTAAGCCAGTGCACCGTTTCACACGCTATGAGAGCCCCGTCATAAATTTTTCTACCCTGCACAAAGGCACTCTGAGTCTCTCCTACTAGCCCATGCATCACTGCTCTCATCCTTCTAACAAGCACTTTCGAAATGACCTTATACACACACCCAACCATGCTGATAGGTCTGAGGTCTTTGATTTCCTTCGCACCAGTGAACTTGGGGACCAGCGCCACCCACGTAATATTGGAATCTGCAGGTAGCCTGGATGTCTGAAAGAACCCCATAACTGCTCCTGTAAACTCCGCCCCAATCTCATTCCAGCACCGCTTAATGAAATTCATGTTGAACCTATCATACCCTGGCGCCTTCGAAGACTTACAATCTCATATTGATTTCCTGATTTCCTCAGCAGATGGCATCGCCTCCAAAGACACAGACTCTTCCTCAGCTATCTTAGCCACCAAACCATCTTTGAATCCCAGCAAAGGAGAACTCTTCTGATGATACAGATCTTTATAAAACTCTCTTATAGCTATTTTTATTCTAGCTTTGTTCCTAACCAGTCTTCCGTTGACTACCAGAGCATCAATCCGATTATTCTGCCTTCTTGCCGATGCTATATTGTGGAAGTATCTTGTGTTTCTATCCATTTCCTTTGCTTGCCGAGATCGAGACATTTGCTTCTAGTGAATTTCTTTCCTCACATACCATCTCTCACAGCAGGTGACTAACGCCTTCCTTCTAGCCTCCGTAGTTGCATCATACACTCCAGTACTTACCAAGTCATCAATCTTTTTGATATCTTCCTCAAACTTCAAGATCTTCTTGTCCATCTCACCAAATTTGTTCTTGTGCCAACTTCTCAAAGGAGCCGCTAGCGCCTTCAATTTATCTTTGAATTGCATCTCCCCTAGACCCCTCCATTCCTCCTTGACCATCCGGAGAAAGCCGTCATGTGTGAACCATGCGTCAAGGCTTTGAAAAGGCTGAGGACCTTCCTGCATCCGCTGCTCTTCCACAATAATAGGGTAGTGATCTGACAAGCCTCTTGGACTCCCTCGTAACCGGGTCTTAGGGAACTCTTCTAACCATTCCACACTCACCAAAGCTCTGTCTAATCAACTGCAAGAGCGACCTCAAAACCACGTGAATTTGCGATCTGTAAGCGGCAAGTCCACTAGGTGCATATCCTGAATCCACGTCTTGAAGTCCTCTGCTGACACAGGTAAGCTAACAGTCCCTCTCCGTTCCTCGATGTTCACTATCTCATTAAAATCCCCCATAAAGCAAAAAGGAACTTGACATAACCCACCAATGTAACTCAACTCCTCCCACACCTGTCTCTCCTCATCTCTACTATGTGCACCATAAATCAAGACAAAAGCACAGTTAAAACTATTCTTTAGCAAAGCACCTTCAACAGATAACCACCATTCCCCCTTATAGCAGTTATTCATATTAAAATACGTGTCATCCCAAATCATCAAAAGCCCCCCGGATGCACCGTCCGAGTCTACATATTCCCACCCTGCCCCAGTACACCCCCAAATCCTTTCAACGTCAAACCTTGTCACAGCCCGTCTCTTGGTCTCAATCAAGCCTACCAAGATCAGGTTATGTTTATATTTTAAATCCTTCACCATTCTCATCTTCCCATGACCACGTAACCCCCTAACATTCCAAGAACAGAAAGTCATTTAAAACTAATTTTACACACCTGGCTTTTACTTTTTGGTCTACATCGTCACAACTTCGCCTTTCGTTTCGTCAATTTCATCTTTTGTGCTATTTCTTTGTTTTGAGCCTGAAGAATTGTCATGATGTCATCTTTCTCGTTGCACAGCACCGCCCCTGATTCCAAAGCCAGCTCCACGGTCTTTTTATTTTCCATCAATTGTTCCTCCAAGCACTGGTTATCCGTATCTCCCTGTTCACTCCGGATTCCGTCTGCGACCCTTACCCTGGCACTCCCACCAGCCGCGCTCACCTCCCCCTCTTCCACAGCAGCGTGGTCGTCTCCATCATCCTCGGCTTCCACCGTCCTCAACGCCGCTTCACGACATTCCTTCGCAACCGGATCGTTGGGTGGAATTGCTACTTCGTCGATCTCATGGCCAGCCACCCCGTCATGGCTTGCACAAGCTCTGCCTCCGGTCCATGTCCAGTCATCTTCAGCGCTTCCCGGCCGTCTCCCTGGATTCAAGGCCAACCGTCGCTCTCCGTTCGCAGCCTCGATTCTGGTGTCGCTCTCCCCCTCAAGGCAGCGCAAGCAGTCCCCGAGAGAACTCTGCTGCGCGATCTAGAGTTCCTTAGAGGGTTGCCTACAGCGCTTCCCCTGACTCGGTTCGAGCCCAAAGGCTGAAGGGGTGAGGCCCAAACCAGTAGTGCCTCCTTCCATACCTGCATAGCTGTCCTTGGCCCAATGCTTAGTGCAGCTCCCTTTTCTTGTTTTTTCCTTTTCCATAGAGCTATGCCTGGCCCAATACCTAGTGAGGCCCCCTTTTTTATTTTTCCTTGTGATTAGATAAAATCCGTTGCAGCCCATAATACAACGTACACAAGTTGCTAGTCACGTTTCTATCTGAATCTGCTACATAACTGATACGATTTTCACATTCAAAATTAGTAAGCCCTTGAATGCCGCCGTTATTTGGAACCGTTACTAACTTTCTGCGATTTTGATTTTCACTGCCCTTCATCCACTCATTTAAAATATCAGCAGAAATTACTATTCTGCCCTCCTTGTCTGCCCCTACACAGTTCACCGCCATTAACGAAGCTTCATCTTGCTCGACTCCCCTTGATGAAATCAACCTCCTTCTCTGCCCCTTTTCTCCCTCGGTACTCGTACTTGCTATGCTACGGTTCAATATCCCACCGGTGTTAAACCCATTATCCAAAAAACACTCCCTGCCCTGCATGCTCCCCATTCCATGTCCATATTCTTTTACCAAAACGTCAAATCCCCCGGACCCAACAGAGACATGGATCCTCTCCTGAATCACTTCCATAATACCCGTATCAACCAATACACAGCCTACAGAAAAGGAAGTGCACAATTCTGTCTCTTTTGCACAGTCTACTACTACTTCCCATTGACCCCCTATCAAAGTAAACGTCTCGACTGACCATGCATGCAACGGGACTCCGTAGCACTCGAGCCACACCCTTCTGGTATCACTATGCTCTGACTCGGTCCACCTTCTCACCTTGTGAAAGATTTGCAGGAGGTAATTCAACTTAAAATTGTACACTTCGTCTACACTCAGAACACTATCAAAAGTCAAGAGAACTTTAAAAGCTCACATTTCCCAGATTTGGACTACAGAAGGCATATTCTTAGATATCATATCCCTCAAGAAGTTAAAACTGATCGGCTTTGTCGTAATCCCTATAAGGCTTTTCTGTAACCATCCAATATTTCCTGGCACCACGGCCGCTTCCAGCATCTTAGTCTCGCCAGTCCCATGACGGGATTTTGCGATTTCCTTCATCCGTCCCTCTTCCTTATTCAGCAAGGAGTCTTCGTCGCATGTGATTCGATGTAGTTGCTGTGCCGATGGTTCTGGTGTACGATCTTCCCGTCATCCCTTATCACCATTTGTTGGTCCCGACTCTCTTCTGTACTTCACCTCGCCTACATAAATGATCTTACTTCTCAGCCTCAGGCAGTTTATTTCCGCTATAGCTTTCAACGCCCCTCCTTTCGTCGTGTATCGGATGGAAGCAAACATGTAGATGCCTCCGTTTTTCCATTTTTGGGACAGGTAAATATAATTGATGCACCCAGTCCAGTTGAACAATTGAAATAACTCTCTTTTTGATATATCTTCCGGTAGATTATCCACAAAGATGGAGAAAGACTCAGATTCCAGCCGTCGATACTCTTCCCTGTTCCAAACCCTGGGATCCTTCCCATGATCCATGGACCTACCCC
>NC_029785.2:30214651-30232492 GCF_000816755.2 Arachis ipaensis
GCTCTCTCTCTCTCTCTCGCTCTCTCTCATGCTCTCACTCAATAGTTAGCCTAAGTTTCATTCGATTAACATTATCAGTAACTTTTCTCTTAAAAATTACATCAATTTTACTTTGCTTTTTCATCATAAAATGTTCTAGTTTATTTTTACCTGAAAAAAAAGAACTCAAATAATTATATATACTTACATGAATAAACAAAGTCTAAGTATTTTATCAATAATAATAATTTTTTCACTAAATCACTATCAATTTCATTAAAAAATAAAATAAAAAAATAAGAGAGAATAAATCTTAAAAATAGGTCAAAAATTTTTCTTTGTAAATACAAAAAAATAAAATTATATTATTTTATAATAAAAAAGTGCTTTGTTAATTAATAATTTTATGTAATTATAGAAAAGAAGTGAAAAATAAAATGAATACCTTGTTTTAATTGATATGAATATGATTGAAAACTTTACTAGAGACTGGGCAATGGCAGTGACATGACTCAGTGAGGGCGCCGCGTGACTCGTGAGCCGTGAGGAAACAAGAGGATTAGAAAAGAATAGGAAACGTGAAGAAAGAGAATTAGTTTTAAGGATTTAAAAAATTTTAAAAGCTATTATGTTTTATTTGGGTTGGGTTGGGCTTCTGACTACTACTTTTTTTTCAAAAAAAGTTGGGGCCAAGCCTCCACTTGTCCCATGTATCCGTCCTTGGGTATATAATAGGTGTAAAATTTAAATATTATTGTTTTTTTTTATTGTATTTTCTATCAGTTATGCATCATTTTTTGAATAGTTTTCTAGAGATGAAAGGCGAGAATATTTATAGCAAGAAAATAACATAATACGTTATTATAACATTAGGAAAAGTATAGGTAACTAACAACATTATTGAACAATATGAATAATAGGGTTAAAAGAGTAAATTAATCCTAAATTTAATTAGGGTATAGTGTCTTTTAGTTGAAATGGACCAATTTTAAGATCTATTATTCATGTTGTTCAAATAAATCATTGGTTACCAAGCATTGCCCAGAATATTATTAATTTATTACATCATTAAAATTAGGGTTAATACTCAAATTCGTCCCCGAAAAATTACGCGATCTTCATTTTCGTCCCCAAATGATTTTTTAATCAAATTAGTCCCTAAAAGATAACAAATAAGTCAAATTAGTCCTTCTATCAGATGGGCGATGACGTGGCACGTTAAGTGCCACGTGGCATGATGACGTGGCATGCCACGTGGCAAATCAACGCTACGGTCAACGCCACATGGCAGGTCAGCGACACGTGGCATACCTGTGACATGCCACGTGTCACTTGACATGTACAATAGAATTTTATAGTCAAAATAGTCCTTGAAAGTCCAGACGTAAGTCATTTTCATCCCTCAAATTTTAAAAAATTAGTCAAACTAGTCCTTATATAATTTTTTTTTATTTTTTCTTCATAATATTAAATTTGAAATATTTTTTGATACTACTAATTTTAATAGAAATGTAATTGAGAAACAAAACATTAGTAATTGTATATTTTCTTCTTAAAAATTTTTTTTAATAAAATTATCTCTCTCCTTTAATTCTTCTCAAAATCTTTCTTATTCTTTTCTATTCTAAAACATTTTTCTTACATTATTATATTTTGCTGGAGTATATATATATTCAAAATTGAAATGTATGTATTTATTAACCTAAACAAAATTATATGCTCGAAATCAAAATTTATGTATGTTAAGCTAAACAAAGTTATACCACTACTTTTTTTTCTACTACATCTTTTTTTTTGGTCCATTACGGTATTACTTACGTATAGGATGTAATGATAGTAATACTTAGAGTCAAAATTTGTGGATCTTCTTGAATTTTGATTCTAACTATCACTACCATTACATCCTATATGTAAGTAATACCATAATGGAAAAAAAAAATATGTAGTAAAAAAAAATAGTGGTATAACTTTGTTTAGGTTAACATACATAAATTTTGATTTTGTGCATATAACTTTGTTTAGGTTAATAAATACATACATTTCAATTTTAAGTGTATATATATATATATATTCCAGCAAAATATAATAATGTAAGAAAAAGGTTTTAGAATAGAAAAGAATAAGAGAGATTTTGAGAAGAATTAAAGGAGGGAGATAATTTTATTGAAAAAATTTTTTAAGAAGAAAATATACAATTACTAATGTTTTGTTTGTCAATTACATTTCTATTAAAATTAGTAGTATCAAAAAATATTTCAAATTTAATATTATGAAGAAAAAATAAAAAAAATATATATAAGGACTAGTTTGACTAATTTTTTAAAATTTGAGGGATGAAAATGACTTACGTCTGGACTTTCAAGGACTATTTTGACTATAAAAATCTTTTGTACATGTCAAGTGACACGTGGCATGTCACGGGTATGCCACATGTCACTGACCTGCCACGTGGCACTGACCTGCCACGTGGCGTTGACCGTAGCGTTGACCTGCCACGTGGCGTGCCACATCATCATGCCACGTGTCACTTTAAGTGTCACGCCATCGTCCATCTGACAGAAGGACTAATTTGACTTATTTTTTATCTTTCAGGGACCAATTTGATTAAAAAAATCATTTGGGGACGAAAATGAAGATCGCGTAATCTTTCGGGGACGAATTTTCTAGAGATGAAACGCGAGAATATTTATAGCAAGAAAATAACATAATGCATTATTATAACATTAGGAAAAGTATAGGTAACTAACAACATTATTGAACAATATGAATAATAGGGTTAAAAGAGTAAATTAATCCTAAATTTAATTAGGGTATAGTGTCTTTTAGTTGAAATTGACCAATTTTAAGATCTATTATTCATGTTGTTCAAATAAATCATTGGTTACCTAGCATTGCCCAGAACATTATTAATTTATTACATCATTAAAATTAAAAGAAAATTTGATGTATCACTAATAGACAATAAAATAAAAAATAACAATAACAATATTCCTAACTCTACATACACCTAATTTTATTTACTTTTAACATGGACTTGTTTTAAATGGAGGTGTAGTATTCTTTGTATTTCTTGTCACACTTTACTACATGATACATGTCGCATTTTTTTGCACAGTTTTCAAACATCACATTTTATAATAATTTTTAAAAATTTTTTATTGTTGTCATTAATTTTTTATTTTCCTTTTATTAAGGTGAAAATACACTAATAAAATGTGTGTACTAGCTAAATTTGTTAGCTAATATAAATAGAATTTGTTGGCCTACTGAACATTGCTTATTCCTCAAATACGAAATGGTCCAAATAATATCATAATGGAAGAATCTATAATTACATATTTATTTTGTCGAATTTGCTTTTATGATATAAGTCTTCAAATAATTAAATCATATATTATGCCAAAAACACTCAAGGAAGACCAAATTTACAAAATCATATTTGGTTTCAAAACTAATGTCTAGTCTAATTACACACTTAGATGATTGGCAAGGTTGGCTGAATTATTTAACTAAAGAACCCGTTTCATCAATGAGTTTTTCTTGCAAGGTAGGGCACCTGTCACTCGCATTATGACTATGACATGAGTTTCAACGTAGCCATGCGTAGGTTCTTGACAAGTTCATTAAGGGTCAAGTTGTAACCTTCGCCCGCCTGCAATACAGCATTAATCAAATACGATTAAACATCATCCTGAATTGACAATTTCCATAGTTAAAAACTAAACCACCACATTGGTTAAGAGAGAAAATAGGTTAGGCCAAACTAGCATACTTTATTTNNTCATTAAAATTAATAATTATTAATTTAAAATAATATTAAAACATAAAAAATATATTAAAAATAAATTAAACAATATATAAATATTTAGTATTAATTTTAGTGTACACATAACATATTTACTTTTTATATGATTCATATATCCGTTATAAAATAGAGAGACTCACACTACTATAAGTGGTAGACACTTTGAAGAGTTGGACATTTGTTTTGATGTTTTAAAATTTTTCTAGGTCTAAATTAAGAATAATTAGAGATTAACTAGAATTGTTTAATTTGTTTAGAAAAGCAAATTTGTAGTATAAATAATCATCTTGAGTTTCTCCTATAGCCTATTATTATATAGGTGGGTATTTTTTTATTTTTGTTTTATATTTTTTAAGTTTAAGCATAAGCCTGTACACCAATAGAAATTTATAGATATTTAATTTTTTAATTTTATATAAAAGTAGGAAATTTTTTGTATTTTTATTATTATATCCTTTAAAAGCAGTCTTCAAGTTTCTGTATAGATTAAGGTGAAGATCCTCTTCATCAAGTGGAAAAGGAAGAAAAAGGGTAAAAGAAGCTTTGACCTGAACAATGATGGTTATGTCAAGAATGGAATCTCCAAATGATAAGACACTGCTATTAAGAACCATCAATTGAAGGCTTTGAATCTCAGACAATATTCTGACCAAAATGCCCTCTTCCTTCCAGCAGTGGATTCGAAGCAACACTTGTTGCCCCCACTCTCTTGCTTCAACCTGTGGAAGACCATCAATGGTCTCTTCTTCGCATAATGAGGAGAACACAGCAGCACCATGAGCATGGAGTTGTTCTGCTTTGTTCAGAACCACCGTAGGCAGAGCCTTTGTTTTCTTGGATTCTTCTTCGAGCACTGCCAAACGCTCTTTCAGCTCTTTCACATACTTGATAGAGTCCCCCAACACAGAAGCCTTGTCCATCTGTGTCAATCAGTGAACATATTTCATTAGGATGAGTTTGGTTTTCACTGAAAATAAAATACAAAAAATATAAAAATAAAAATAAATATTTTTATATTTTATTTAATGATAAATTGAATATAAAATAAAATAAATAATAAAAATATTTAGTATTATTTTTAGGTTTAATTACTCTCTTAGTCCCTATAGTTTTACCAAATTTTTAATTAGGTTCCTATACTTTTTTCCCTTTTAATTGGGTCTCTGTATTGCTTTAATTTTGTAATTAAGTCCTTTCTAGTATAAAAAATATTAGAGTTAACTGAATATTTTTTCGCAAATTGAAGATATTTATAATTAAAAACTTAATTAAATCTTTGACCACATGTATTTTGGTAAAAATATTATGTTAATTTTAACATTTTTAACATGAAAATGACGTAATTAGAAAATTAAAAGCAGTATAGAGACCAATTGAAAGAAAAAAAAAGTATAGAGACTTAATTAAAAATTTGATAAAACTATGGAACCAACAGAATAATTAAACCTTATTTTTAGTTGTCAATAATTGTGTTAGAAATATAATTATTAATGTTACTTTTCTATTAGTTTAAATTTTTTGGGATAATGGTTTTATAACAAGGTATTAAAACTTTATATTGAAAAAGTCTAAAGTTGATCTTTGATGAGTATTAAAATTTTAAAAAAAAATAGCATAAGGTAAATAAAAAAGAAAAAGCAGCTATAAAAAATATATTTAAAAATGATTTTTTCAGCATTTATCTTTTTAGGTGAAAGACAAAATGTCTCTCGACAATGTTAAAATAATTAATCGATCTCTAGATGTTAAAACTTTTAGTTAAATTAGTCTTTATAATTGATTATCAAATGATTATCGGTCGATTTATTAGTTATGGGATTCATATAAAATTAGTTTGAGAAACAATTTTGCTAGATAATCAACAAAGGTCTAACTAACAACAAGTTAAGTCAACAAATATTTTTGAATTACATTCTATATTAAATAATTATTATTAATTAGTGATTATTTAAATTTTATTTTTTAAAAAATATAAAATTATTGATTATTAATTACAGTTATTTAAAGTTGGCTAGTTAAAAATATTTTCCTTTGAAAAACAATGTCGCTAATAAATTCCTAAATTAGGAACTAATTAATGTGAAGATTTTGAATGTGAAGGATTAAAGTTTGCATGGAATAAATGTTAGGGGGGTAAATTAAAATTAGTGTACCTTCTTGAGGCCAGGAACAAGGGCTGCAAGAGCAATGAAACTCTGACTGATCTTCTCTCTTCTCTTTCTCTCAGCTATGATATGATCGTGAGCATGAGATGGTGACCTCTTACCAAGTGTTGAGGTACTCTTTGCTTCCACATTTTGTGTATTCAAGGAATCACTCTTTTTATTATTATTATTATTTGGAGTTTCAACTGAGTCTTGCCTTTGGTTTAAGCTATTTTTCAACTCATAAAACTGTGTCGTATTATTGGGTGGAGATGATGATAATGAGTCTGAGTTATCAAAGGACAGAATCTGAGAAGATGATGAAGAAAGTTTGGGTGAAAAGGTTTCATCGTTGATGTTTCTTAGCATCTCTTCAAAACTCATCATTTCATCGGTGCAACAATTACTTAGCTCTTTGGAATTGCACTCTGCAGATAAAGATTGGTCCTACCGTTGAATGTGATGGTGATCATATCAGAAAATTAAAAAGGTTGTTAATAATAATAAAAAATTCAATAATATTACAGAATAAGTATAATTTATAATGAAAACATGACATATTTTTGTCAATTTTTTTTTTGTTCGACCGAAAATAGTTGAATTTGAAATAACTCAACCATTTAGTTTCTTATAAATAAAATAAAATTGTTAATACTGATCAAGGATGTTTTTCTTCTCATCATTATTAACTATTTTTATTTTATTTTACTTTTAAAAAACCAGATTGACTAACAATAAAATCGTTAATAATATGATTGATCCTATAGTTAATTATTTTATTAATAATATGTAGAACAACAGGTGTATATATATATGATTGATCCTATAATAATTTTCAGTGTCTATGGAATATTTTTGCAAGAAAAAATTTAGTAACTAATAAATAATTAATTAATACCTGTAGTGCAGACTTCCCTTGAAGATCCTCACTTGCTATTAACTCATGTGAAAGAAAATCTTCCTCATCGACTAGATCAAAATCAAGGTCCGGGAAGAAATTGTAATCCTCATCAATTTCCTGCTAAAGTTTAACAAATTAAATCAGATATATACCACTATGAGTAATTGTTAAATCATATATATATTTTTTTGTTAAACTTTAAAGAAATTATAATCCTTTACTATCTGTCCAAATTCGCTGACTTTTGAGTAATTGTTAAAGTGTTTTAGTTTTTGGACTACTATTAATTAATATATATAAACCGAGTATGAGTTTCTAGTGCTATATTATTATCAATAATGTAGCTAGTATCACATCAATAGTTTTGTAAACTTAAAAAGAAAATAAAAAATGTTTACTAAAACTTGAATCATCACAAACTAATCATTTAGTGCATGTACGAAACCAATTCTTTTAATGTATTTCGCAACCACTCCAAAATATTTATATTAGTCAATTTTTAGTTGATTACTTTTATATATATGTTATTTCAATTGACCACTTTTTCTTAACATTTAAAAATTAATATACAAATTATAGTTAAACACATGTTGCATGCATTAAGTCCTGAATGTATCTAAAATGTGAAATTAACTCTCATTATTAACAATGAAAATATTTTGTAATTCCAAGTATAAAAAATTTGTAACTTCTTTTACTAAAAAAAAAAAAAAATTAAAGTGAGATTTGAGGAAAAAAAATATAAAATTCACATCTTGATTACTTTATAAATATCGCAAAACTATTTAGACCAAACAAAACTTAAACTGTGAAATAGAGGGATGTACATGAATATTGTATCTATCACGCTCTCTCATACGTAGAAAAGTTATTTGTGAACTTGAAGCATGAATTTGCAATTTTTTCAATTTTTGTTTCATATTATATGAGCTAAATTTCAAATTTTTTTGTAACAGAAATTTTGGTAATATTAAAAAAAATATTTATCTTAAAAATTTTAATAATGTTACACATACAAGCATTTTTGTAGGCAAGTCCTACCACATTGACACAAGTCTAACAAAAAAAACATGCACGCATGTATTAGCGTTTCTCCTTTTTCATGCTATTTTAGCACAATTTTGTTTTTGGAGAGCATAGAAATTTATAACAGATAAATTTTTACACATAGCATAGAAATTTTTACATATATAAAAATTTTTACACATAGCACATAAATTTTTGTTATGAATATATTTTGTTGGTTAAGTGAATCAATTATGGTCCTTTAAGTTTTTTTTTGCTTTCCATTAAACATTTTTTTGTTGCGCATCAAAATTTTTTGTGCTATGCACCAAAATATTTGTGGTATATGCATTTTGTTATTTGGGTGTCAATGTTTTAGACATGTAATTTTTAAAAAATTTTTGTATTGTGCACCAAATTTTTTATACTATATACCGAAATTTTGTACTCTGTGTATATATTTTGTTGATTGAGTGTTAACGTTCTAGGCATGTGGTCCTTTAAATATTTGTGTTATGCATTAAAATTTTTTGTATTGTAAATCAAATTTTTATGCTTTAGTTTTTTAAACATATATAAGAGAAGAAGAATACAAAGACAATGACCACAATGATAATAATAAAGGAGGACCGAGAAACAAAAGAAAGAGGGAAAAAAATTAAATAAGAAAAAAAAGTTGTTATTGAAGTTGGCAATATTGTTAGAAGAGGAGTGCTAGAGGCCAGTAACTTTTGTGATTTATAGCTATCAAATAACTATCAATGATGATTTTAATGTTGTGAGATTAGTGTGAGATTTCATCTAATGGTTCATTTTTTTTTGCTGATTATATGCTGGACAAAATTTAAAAAAGTTGTTGGTCCTCCAAACTTTTCCTTGTTAGAAAACAAGAATAAAAAAAATAGGACGACCACGATGATAATGATGACCATATTAAAAAAAAAAAAACGTGCATATCTAAATTAATTGAAATTTAATCGATAAATTATTTGTCCACGTAGTTTTATTGTAAAAATTTATATTACTAAACAAAACACATTAGTAACTTATTATAATAATTTAAATAATTAAATAAAAATACATAAACCATTACACATTTAACGGTATATTAGGATTTGTTTGATAATATTAAGTTATCTAAATATCACAACACGTAAAACATCAAAATTAGATGAGTTTAGTTTCTTACCAATTCAGATAACCAGCTGGCTGCTGATGTGTCCATTGGTGTGTTCGATTTCTCCATAAGATCCTAGCTATATATGGAATTCCTACACAACGTAGCTTTTTGGAGAAATATTGCATACAACATATCTATGAAGTTCCTATATGTTTTGTAAGAATCGGAGTTCTTTATATATAGTGGGATTGCCATCTTTTAGATCATTTAATTAATTAATTTCTTCCTCTAACATTAGCCACAGACCCTACATGCCAAAAACATAAAAATCGATAATATTAAAAAAAGGCACGTCAGGACAAGCTAGTTTCTAGCTACCTTAGTAGCTTGTCTTTATTGCTATAAATGACGATTCATGCATAATGGAGTTTACTTAATTAATTAGTATTATAAAAATAAAACTAACAAAAAATGCATGGTGGCGAAAGACGTATAGTATGACGACAAACAAGAAATTTCATATTGTTATGTGCTATCTCAATGGGCCTTTTAAATGTTTAAAATAAATGAGATATTACTATCATATTATTTTAAAGTAATTTTTATTACAAATTTGTTTTCTTTTAATTTATGGAAACAATCATAGAGTGTTAGGTATCACGTTTTGTAAATAATATTTTACAACAATTTTACAGGAAATATTTAAAAAGCTATAACCTACTAAATTATTACAGTTACAAAGTTTTGTGCTTACTAATATTTTTAAAGCTGCAATAACTTAGCATGAGCATATATGGTAATACTAAAACGTAACAACCATGTGATGATTTAGTTTAAAAGTTCCTAATACATACCCTTATGCTAGCACAACAATTAGTGGGAAGAACACCCAATACCAACTAGAGGTGTACTAATCGGCCGGATCGCATCGAGTTTGATTAGATTTGAATCTGACTCGAATATTTTATTGAATTTATTTTAAAGATTTAAAAATTGATTTTAAATTAACCTAAAATAAATTGAATCACTACAAAAAAAAAAAAAACGTTAGTGACCGTTGGATTAATCAAATAAATTTACCGTTAAATAGATTATCGTCGGATTTACGATCGTTCTGTAGTGAACGGTATAAATGGTACTAGAAATTTTTTATCGGCGGATTTTTTCCTCCGTCGGTGATTTTAATGGATTGTCAAGCCTAAAATTATAATTACCATCGGATTAATCCGACAGTAACTTTAGCGTCATTTCGCTTGAAATGGTGCCAAAACTTATCGTTACATCCGCCGGTAGGTTTTTTAGTTTTTATATTTTTTTGGGCACAGTTTAGTCACAACTAATAGTCAAATCAAATTAAAACTCTCGTTAACGAAATTGTTATCAGAAATCTAAAATTAGCAGAAATCAACAAATTATTTTATTAAAAATAAATGGTATGAATACAATAAAATGTCACAGAATTAAGTAGAGTAATGTACCATAAACAAAAAAATGCATAAAACCCTAACCCCTACAGATTGTGATAATCCTTGTCATCGTTGTTGGTGTCGTGGTCCCCCTGTGAAGGCAGCGGAGTAGGTGCTGCCGTCAGTGCCCTACCAGCAATGTCGCTGTTGCCTGCAGCGTGCATCTGCTGGTTGTACTCCTCCATCTGCTATCACAACTGATCGAGCTGCTCCAGATTCTTTGTCAGATCTGAGCTGGTGGCAACGTGTGCAAGAATCTCTTGATACCTCTGCTCAGACTGCTCCTGCTGCTAGTGAAGCTCCTGTGTTAGCTTCTGCACCTCCTTCCTCAGGTCGATAACTTCCTGGGAATCAGTAGGGCTAGTGGCAGAGAAAGAGGCGGCGGAAGCCACCAATGCGGAGGAGCGGAGGCCACTAGCGAAGAACGAGACTAGCTCAAAGCGGGAATTCTTGTGGGGTTCAAAGGCGGTCTCGCACCAAATCTTGTTGGGATCCACGACTAAGGTCTCGGAGCCGACTTCGGCAGCTCCACTAGGCAGCTGAGATTGCTGGGTCACAGCCTGCAACCTTAATTGATACTCCTCCTGTGGCACACACGTTAGTTGTGATTAGGATAATAGTTAAATCATTGACTTTAAACTAAATAAAGCTAAAATTTAGGATTAATTTAAACTCACATAGTGGGCCGCCGACCGGTCGTTAGCAAATCTCTCCTTGTTTGCTTTTAAAGTATGGGTATACTTGAAGGTCTCCGCCAATGTCACCTCATGATCCAACGACTTAAACTACAAACAAATATATTAACTAAACTAAACAATAAAATAAACGAACAAATTAAAAAATGACAGACAAATATATATGAAGCAGGAAATCTTAATTCTAATTTCGAAAAAATAATTTTAATTTTTTCGATTTCACTAAAAATATTATAAAAAGTTTGACAGAGTCTCCCCTGAAATTTGGATTTAGCCACCCTTGAAGGGTTCCATCTAAACCAAATTAACATAATTATTTTCACAGTCAAGTATTTTTCAAACAATTTCTGAACAATGAACAAACAGTTAAATAATCCAATATTTTTCAGCAATCTCAGAATCTAATCTAACCTATCCTAATCATCTAAATCCACTAAAACTGAAAATTAAACGCCCTAAAATCTACTAACTCTTTAAGTAACTTGATAATGAAAAAGAAAATTAAATACCTTAAACTCTACTAACTAATTCAAGTAACTACTATAATACAAAACAATTCCAAAATTCCTACCAGTCTCGTCTTCATCTTCATGAAGGTCACCGACCCACCCGTATATCTCGACGACTTGGGCGAAGCCCTATTGGCGATGTTCGTGAGACGGTGATACCTGAACCCCTTGTTATCTCTAAAATGAGTCTCCAAGTTACGCTTGATGTTTGGACGGATCCACGAGGTCAGGTGATCTTTTCCCTGACCAACATCACTCGTCACCTGCTGAAAACATTTGGCCGTCCCGTGGTCGTAGATCTTCCGGATCATGAGGTTATGCTCCGCATCCCATATAAATTTCAACTACACAAAGTGATTCACCAACATTAGTTAGTTGGAATAAAATACAGTTCAAATACAGTAAATTAATTCTAACCAAATTGGGTTCTTTCCTTTCACTTTTGAAATCAGCACTCTCTGGTCTCAGCCATGATCGGTGTGTAGGTCGGCCACGGGTAGTCGCACATAGACTTAATGACCTCGGATATCTGCTGTGTGCAAGCATTGGTGTTCGGTGCAAACCTGTCAGAGAACAGACCGCACAATTGCACAATAACAATCAAATAAGATAAACAAACTTAATATTAAAAAATTAAACTCACAACTGCATGCCATCAGGCCAAATCTTCATCCTGATGACGAGCAGTGGTGGAGGGGCATCCTGCTCAGGGGCATTAGAGGTATCACCCACTGCTAGCTCTGTCGATGTCATTGCTACATCTGCAGGGGGCGTAGCAGAAGGAGGCACCCAGTTCTGGTTTGGGACCATGATAAATTGCTGGTCCGATGGAACCGCCTGTGACATCACAGGGGTCGACAGAGTAGCCAGGATAGAGGGCGATGACTGAGCAGCCCTGGGGGATTCGGTGGAAGCCCACCCTCTACTACGACCACATGTCCCACTCGACCTATTTCTGCTTCCTGTCGTCATGTCTGTATAGAGAATACATTAATAACAAATTAATAACGTAACAAACACCCACAAATAATAACATACTCAAGAAATAATAAATAATTCGAAAAGTGCTTTAGTTTAGTAAATGAAACAAAAAAGAAATTACATAGTGTTTTAGTTTCAAAATAATGAAATTAGACTTTCAAACAATTCTAACTTTTTTTATCTTATTTTCTTTTCAAAATATTCTAACTTTCATAGTATTCTAACAAAAGCATTCTAACTTTGTTAACAATTTTTCAAAACATTCTAACTTTCAAAGCATTCTAACAATTCAAAAAATTATCCTATGCAAATTTAAGAAAACACAAAATAACGTGATGAAGCATCACTAGTAATGCATATGGCAAAACACTGTAATTTTTCAGCATAAACCAACAGTTCCAGCAGCAATATAAATCAGCAAAATAAGCATTAAAATAGTAATTTTCCAACAAAGCAACAACAACCAGCGAATCATCAAAACAGGTAAGCATTGCTCAAACAAATTCAGTAATAATTCTTCAACCAAATTAACAATAAAACACAAAATTAATGATTCAGACTAATTCAAATAATCCAAGCAACAAGAATCGACAATCTCAGATAATAATTCCAAACACATTGAGTAGAGATTAGAACCTATCAATCTAACTAAATTATCCTAACCTAATCACGTAAAATTAATTTACTGTAACACCCTTACTGTCAGAATGTCACGCTTCTGGCTGCGCCACTTTGATAGTGAGAATGTTACGATGATTTTCATATATTTAATAAAAAGATATGAGCCTTTAACTCGAAACCGTATGTTGTTTTCTTTTGTAAACTGGAAATACTTTTTTTATTTTAATCAAACATGCATATACAACCAAAATCAATCACTAAATCCTCATATATATATATAAACATATCAAACTTCATATACAATTAACTTACAAATATTATGAACATACATATCATTACAACTCCTATATCTCTTACAAGGGTATATAATAATAAAAGTGAGGGGAAACTATAACATATACAATAATATACAATACAATCAGATACACAGAAGGAACTCCTTAAACTCTTCGTGCATCCCGAAAAAGAAAATTTGTTGGGGGTGAGAACATCATCCTTGCTGGTTCTCAGTAGAGAATTTTTAAGAATTGTCATAAGAGGATAAGCATAAAATAAAGAATTGATTTCAACTGCAGTGATTATAACTTGTCTTATGAATATATTCAAATCATTAACAATTAATTATCCAAAATTCAAAGTTCACTTTTTTAGTTATAAGAATTTCAAAACTCAATTAATATCCCATAAAATAACCCAGTACGGCCTCCGACCCAACTCAAATCAAATCACCATCAAAACTCAATCTAAAAAAAAAAAAAATCAATTTTCGGCATCAAACGGTACAAGGCAAATACAACATAGGGGATCTCTCAGTACCATATTAGGAACAACCATTAACGTCATGATGAATGGATTTTTGACGGTTTAGAATTTCACAAATGAAATCTCGTTGCAAGTATAGTTTCTAAACCAACAAATAATCCTTTCATACAAAAGATTCTTTGTCACAAGTACAAACCCCTAAAATTATAAACAGAAGTATTTAAACCTCGGGTCGTCTCTCAAAGAAATTGTAGGGTAGTGTTCTTGTTATTGGCTATAGACATGTATATTTTGGGGTTTTGGATGAGGAACAAGAAAAGTAAATGGCGATGGAAATCAAATGATGAAAAGGTCTTGGCAAGGTTTGGTGGTCAAGAATCTCTATCCTTATCACTAAACACAATATGATAATCGCAAGGATCAATCCCATTAAGTCATCCTTTAACAAGTAGAAGAAAGTCAAATGAGCTATATCAATCCAAGTCCATAAGTCATAGCCATTCACTAATTGAATTAATGAGAGCTAGAGCCAATGGCTACCAACTATCAATCACTTGGACATTAGCAACTCAAGAATTCCTAAGTTACATTCCCAAGCCAAGAGTGTAAAATCATACTCTAACATCCTCTCAAGAATTTTGACAAACACTTGGAAGGTATAAAAGAAAAGCATCGTAAATTGACAACAAGAATGAAATCTAACAAAAATTATTGCAAAGAATTAACAACAACAATCAAGAAGAACATTATTGACATGAATTACCTCAAATTGAATTGAAAGAAAATAGAAGAAGCAAGAGTAGATCAACAACAAAGTATAGAAACAAAGTAGAAGAAATCATAACAAAAGAATAGAGGAACAAGATATAACAACAAGGAATTGAAAGGTAGAAGTGGATGAGAGCATGACTTAAAACCTAGATCTAAGCTTATTATCCTAAACCTAATCATAATTCTAGTGAGAAGTGAGAGCTTCTCTCTCTAAAACTAACTAGTACTAAGCCTAATGATTCCTAATGATCCAAGATGTGAATGATGATCCATTCCCCTTCAATCCTTGGTCCTTTTAAGTGTTTTGGTGCCAAAGTTGGTTTAGATTGGGCCCCACGGCCTCTGAGAATTCGCTGGGCACGTTTTCACTTAAAAATCACGTGCTAGCACCGACGCGTACGCGTACAGCACGCGTGCGCGTCCCTAAGGTTTTTGCGATCCACGCGTACGCGTCCAGTGCGCGTGCGCGTTGATGGGTGCATCCAAATCATTAGCTTTTTCCATGTGTTCTCCACTTTGCATACTTTTCTCTTCACTCCTTTGATCCATTCCTAGCCTTTTCAACCTGAAATCACTAGCAAACACATCAAGGCATCTAGTGGAATCAAAGGTGAATCAAAATTAGCTAATTTAAGGTCTAAAAAGCATATTTTCATATTTAAGCACAAATTAAGGAAGAATCACAAAACCATGCTATTTCATTTAATAAATGTGAGAAAAGGTTGATAAAATGCTCTAAATTCAACACATGATAAACCCTAAAAATGGGGTTTATCACGTCATCACCACCAGCATAAGGGATCTCTCAGTTGTTCAAGCA
Source organism: Arachis ipaensis (assembly GCF_000816755.2). Taxonomy (NCBI): domain Eukaryota; kingdom Viridiplantae; phylum Streptophyta; class Magnoliopsida; order Fabales; family Fabaceae; genus Arachis; species Arachis ipaensis. Next base: position 30,230,231 of record NC_029785.2, read on the forward strand.
CAGACAAAACAATGCAAGAAATACACAAACATGGAGGACAATTAAGGCAATTAGTTCAATTAGCATATAGGTACAATTATTCAAATAGACAAGCTAAATACAAGATGCACACCCAAACAATAGTAAACAAATGCAGTATGATACATGTCTGTCCTACTAGCCATGAGTTCACATGTCGGTTACTTTACTAGAACCCGACACATCCAATAGCTAACCCGGATATCGTCCTCTTGAAAATCGGTGGGCGGTAAACCACTACGATCCCTCCCTGGTGAGCGGTACACCACCACGATCTCCACCACTTTGAGCGGTACACCACCATGATCTTCACAAGATTTTCAATTGAAAAACTAGTAGGCGATAAATAACCACGATCTCCACCTCAACTACAACCCTGGACAAGCAGTACACCACCGTGATCCTTGCCAGGTGCATAAATTACATACAATAATTTATATCCACAATCCACCTTAATCAACATATTCAGCACTGGACAAGCAGTATACCACCATGATCCTTGCTAGTCAGTAATCACATTCAAAACCACAATCTTTTAAAATCACAACCCGGAGCAAGTGGGATAAGCCACAACTCTTGCATCTACCCATGAAGCTTAAATACCAAAATCTCTTTTAAAAGAACAATTTAAATCCATTTCTCTTTAAAAAAACTCATTTTCACCAAATCAGAAGTATCAAACTAATCTTGATAATCCATTCTTCAATTCCATTTGAAATCCCCAAAAGCATAACTCTCAGATTTGAAATCACTGCATAAATCTCACTTTCAATTTCATTCTCAAGTTCAATAATTTTCCAAGAGACACAAAAATTATCTTTCTTCACCATTCAAATTCAAATGTTATAAATTTACCAAAACCTCTCAAAAGGTAATTCTTTATTTCAAAACCCAAAACATAATTGTTTTCGTATTGGATCGAACTCAAAATATAATTTCTTTATTAAATAATTCAAACTCAAAACATAATTCTCTTTTCAAATAAATTAAACTCGAAACATAAACCTTTCATTGATAAATCAAATTCAAAATGGTATAATTCTTTTTATAAATAAATAAAACTCAAAACATAATTCATTTTTTTCTTAATAAATCAAACTCAAAAGGAAATCCTTTTCTTAATAAATAAAACTCAAACATAATACTTTTCTCAATAAATAAAACTCAAAACATAATTCATTTTTTTTCTTAATAAATCGAAATCAAATAATATAATTCTTGAATCCAAACTTTTCTAAATAATATTTCAAACCAAATCTCCAATTTTTATAAAAATTTTGGCAGCATCTCCTTTAAAATACGGACTTTGCCACCCTTCAAGGGTCCCAACCAAACCAACACAAACGTCTCTCAATCATTCGAATCACTTTCAACAAACCATTAACACAACAACAACAACTCAACTTAAGAAAATCAACAAAGTCTAGAACTCAAGCAACCAATCTCATCAATCATAATTCAAACCAGCTTCAACAAAATCAATCAATAAATAAGAATTCTTAGCCTTCTCAAACAGTTTCAAAACCATACCATTCCTCAATATAAATATATATAAAATCCTACGCAACTCATTTCTCGATATAAATATACCAGTCAGATTTCCGAATCAATCTTTCATTAACTATCACAATGCCAACTCAATCAATTAAGAATTAAATCAAGTAAACAATCGCATTCTTTCAAAATAGCTCAGTCAATCTATAAGACTCACATAATCCGCAAGAATATAATTTTTGCATCAATATCTATTTATAACAATTCTAGAGTTTAAGAAAAGTGCCCCTACCTCAGTCTCGACTCAACTACGTGACAAACTCCCTTTTTCTCTCAGCTCGCAACAGTGGCAGCCGCAACCACAACTCCATGACGTCGCGGCAACAACAACCGTAACATTCACCTCAGTGGTAGCAACCTTAATGATTACCAAGTGACCACAATAAATACAACAGCAATAACGCATATAAAATAAAACAAGGCAAGATGATGCAATAGTAGCTCTAGCAGGCACCTCCAACAACAACGGCGGCGGAGCAGTTCAACGGTGACAGTCCCACCCAATGCAAATAGCTACAACACCAACGGAGGCAATAGTGGCTTCGGCAAGCAAAAAAGGAACCAGAAACAAGTAGAGCCGAGCAATCGGACAGTGGTTCCCGCGGTGGTGGTTTTCCGGCGACGACACCAGTCATAACAGGGACGGCGGCTTCAACGATGGCGTGCAGCTCGCCGGCGACAGAGACAGTA
>NC_029785.2:30232534-30255677 GCF_000816755.2 Arachis ipaensis
CTTCGAAACCCACTATGTCGACGGCGACGGCCAGCAATGATGATGGTGACGGCTCCATCATCGATAACAACAGCAACTGGCCTGATGACAGCTCTCTCTCCCTTCTCCTCGCTTCCTGTCGTAGCTCTCTCTCTTCGTGGTTCTGGCTTTTAGATGGCGGCGGTGAGACCCAGCAGTGCTGGTGATAAACCCCATTTTTAGGGTTTATCATGTGCTTAATCTAGTGGATTTTATCCATTATTCTCACACTTATTCATACAATTCGCATGTTCTACATTTTCCTTCCTGATTTTGTGCTATGATTGAAAACATGCTTCTTTGGCCTTATATTTGCTAATATTAATCCTCTTTTATTACAATTTGATGCCGTGATATGTGCGTTAAGTGATTTCAGGGATTATAGGGCAGGAATGGCTTAGAAGATGGAAAGGAAGCATGCAAAAGTGGAAGGAATACAAGAAACTGAAGGAACTACTAAAGCTGTCCAGCCTGACCTCTTCGCACTCAATCGACCATAATTTGAGCTATAGAGATTCAAATGAGGCAATTTCAGTTGCGTTAGAAAGCTAACGTCCGGGGCTTCGAAATGATATATAATATGCTATAGTTTCTCTGACGATAAGTGATGCGCACGCGTGAATCCATGCACACGCGTGGTTCTGCAGAAAATCAGCGACCTGTACGGACCAGAATTCGCCCCCGGCGATTTCTGGGCTGTTTCTGACCCAGTTTTCGGCCCAGAAAATACAGATTAGAGGCTATTAAGTGGGAGAATCCATTCATTCAAACAATACAACATTCATTATTCACAATTTTAAGATTTAGATGTAGTTTTCTAGAGAGAGATGCTTTCTCCTCTCTCTAGGTCTTAGATGTTTAGAATTAGGATTTCTCTTAGAGTATGGTTATTTCTTCAATCCAGGTTCAATGTTCCTTTAATTTAATTTCTCGTCTACTTTTATTCATTCTATTACTTTAGTTGATTACTTGATGTTTCCAATTTGGTTTATGGATTCCTATGTTTAATTTTATTTTCTATTCAATAAATTTCCAGGTATTTCAGATCTATGATCTTCTTAGCTTTAATTGATGAAAAGGCATTTCTATTCGAGTATATTTTTTTCCCTTTTGGCTTTGGTTGAGTAATTGGTGATACTTGAGTTGTCAAACTCAGCTGTTGATTGAAAATTGGAAATTGCTGATTGATTTGGATCCCTCTAAAGCTAGTCTTTCCACAGGAGTTGACTAGGACTTGAGGAATCAAATTGATTAGTCCACTTGACTTTCCTTTATTTAGTAAGGGTTAGCTAAGTGGGAGCAATAACAATTCTCATCACACCTGATAAGGATAACTAGGATGGGATTTTCAGTTCTCATACCTTGCCAAGAGTTTTTCTAGTTATTAATTTAATTTCCTGCCAATTTATTTTCCTGTTCCCTATTTCAAAAACCCAAAAAGATACAATTTCATAACCAATAATAAATCATACTTCCATGCAATTCCTTGAGAGACGACCTGAGGTTTAAATACTTCGGTTATAAATTTTATTGGGTTTGCTTAAGTGACAACCAAAACTTTTGTACGAAAGGATTCTCTGTTGGTTTAGAAACTATACTTACAACGTGATTATTCTTATAAAATTCTTTACTAGCAAGAATCTAATCGTCAAAATGGTTCCGTTGTTGTGAAATTGCAAACGTGTGCCTTATTATTGGTTACTGTAAATATTTTATTTTGCTTGTTTATTTATTTTTATTTCTGTTTTTAATTTTTATTAGTTACTATGAGTTCTCACCCCCGTCGCTTTGAGTTTGGTTCTAATGTTGTTGAAAGGAATGGAAGCTATAACAGGAACATGCATCAAGGTCGAAACAATCACAGATGGAAGGAGCCACGAGGATCTGATCAACCCTTTCGGCAACAACACCTTCCAAGATACCATGGAACACGACCATTCTACAATGCATGCCAAGACAATAGTTATGGTGGACCCTTTCGTGACAAACCACCTCCGCCAAATTACTATGATCAAGAGCCATTCCAGGGAGCGTACCAAGATGATGAATATGGTGGACCCCCTTGTAGTTACCAACAAGCCCCACCATATGCCAATGAACCACCTCCTCAACATACCTTTGAACCACCAAAGCCCCTTTACACCATTCACCTCCATATGACCCTAACCCTTATCTACCCCAATTCCAATCCAATTACTCCCAAGAACCACCACTTCCATATGCACCATGTCTATATCCATCAACCCAAGAATCACAGGATCGCTTCAAGGAAACAGTAGATCAATTTCATGCAACCCTTCATCAACTGGAGCAAGCAATAAATCAATTAGCTTCCCGACGTTCGGAAACTTAAGGAACCCCCATGGCTTCATGTGGAGAATCTAATGAAGAACGTAGCATGAAGGAGACACTAGAAACTCTGGTAGACAGTAAGGAGCATGACTTTGTATTAGAACAAGTGGAGGAAACCAGAATTATCGAAGAAGAAGAAGTGGTCGAAGACTTAGGAGATGAGGAACGTCCATGGGAAAGCCCAGTCAGAACCCCCTTTTAAGGAGTTTGAATTTGATGTTGAGGAGGGTGTACAACCTCCAAGGCATATCATGGTTGAAGACTTTGAATGGGATGATCAAGAGATGGATTCAATCATTAATGAATTCTTATCTACATTTGAATCCTCTCCTATTGGACTTGATATGGAGATTAAAGAAGAATAAGCACAACCTCCCATGCCCTTGGTGAACAATGAAGAAGAGATCGAATTGGAAGAAAGCTACCAAGAGGAAGAGGTTGAAATTGAAGAAGCTTGCAAGGAGGTGGAAGTTGTCAAGGAAGAGCTCGAGGGAATGGAGCTGGAAATCACCTTGCCAAAATTGTTGGAGTCCTCTCCCCCAAAGCCATCACCGTCCATTCCTTCATTCAAGTGGGTAAATCTTTCATCTCTAAACTTAATTAGCCCACTTGAATATGCTTTGCTTGAGACGGATGGGCAATTTAGAGCTCTTTGTGGCTATAAGAGTAAGAGGGAGATGGTTAGTGGTAAGAGTTGTCATGCAAGGTTCAATATGGTTGCATGCTCCAAATTGAAGTATAAGGGTTGGTATAATTCTCAATTGAATGGGTCTAGGAGGCTGTTTGGATGTCTCTGTGAAAATTCCGACCGTTCACCACCCAAGTGGAAAAATGATGATCAACAAGAAGACGGGTGCAAAAGCAAGGTTTGGGACCCCCGAATTCATTCTGGCAATCAACAATTTTGGGGCCTTGTCAGTTGCTTTAACTTGCTTGAAGGATTTATGCAACTATTGTAGGATCCCGGAGGATATTGGAATTGCAAATATTGGTGGGGATTCCTGGATGAGTTCAAGCACAAGCCACCATAACAGGGAGCTCATCAAACGTCCAACTTAAGGACTTTAACTAAAAGTGCTAGGTGGGAGACAACCCACCATGGTATGATCGTTCTTTTTCAGTCTTAGTTTTATTTTATTTTGTTTTATTTTTAGTTCTATTTTATTTTATTTTTTTTCTTAGTGTTCATTCATAGTGCCTGCATCAGCATTTGCATTTTGCATTTTGTATTCTGCATAAAAAAAAAAGCATGCGACGTGCAAACGTCGTTGACGCATCCGCGTCATTTGAAAAACTAGCCTCCCACGCGTGCGCGTCACCCATGCGCATGCGTGACCCTGTAAAATCGACGTAAAGAGGTAAGTGGCAGAGAGTTATGATAGAGTGGGACTGGAATGGTGTTGGAAGCACAAGCCCTATCACGCAAACGCGTGCCCCACGTGTCCGCGTCCGTGTCATTTTTCAAATAGAAGCCATTCACGCGTGCGTGTCACCCACGTGCACGCGTCACCCTAAATTTTGGCAATATGCGTACAAAATAGAAAGTTGTGTGTGCGTGAGGCTGCACTCGCACCAATAGCACAAATCAGGTCACACGTCTGCGTCTGATGAGCGGATAATTTATACGCTTTTTGGCATTGTTTTTAGGTAGTTTTTAGTAGGATCTAGCTACTTTTTAATATATTTTTATTAGTTTTCAAGAAAAATTCACATTTCTGGACTTTACTATGAGTTTGTGTATTTTTCTGTGATTTCAGGTATTTTCTGGCTGAAATTGAGGGACCTGAGCAAAAATTTGATTCAGAGGCTGAAAAAGGACTGCAAATGCTGTTGGATTCTGACCTCCCTACACTCAAAATGGATTTTCTGGAGCTACATAAACCCAATTGGTTCGCTCTCAATTGCATTGGAAAGTAGACATCCTGAGCTTTCAAGAAATATATAATAGTCCAAACACTGCCTGAGTTTTGATAATGCAAACTGGCGTTTGAACGCCCACTTTCTACCCTATTCTGGCGTTAAACGCCAGAACTGGCATAAAAGCTGGAGTTAAACGCCCAAACTGGCACCAAATCTGGCGTTTACCTCCAAGAAGAGTCTCTACACGTGAAAGCTTCAATGCTCAGCCCAAGCACACACCAAGTGGGCCCCGGAAGTGGATTTCTGCACTATCTGCACTTAGTTACTTATTTTCTGTAACCCTAGCTACTAGTTTAGTATAAAAACTACTTTTAGTGATTTATTTTATATCTCTTGATCAATTTTATGCTATCATAGATCATTGTACACGTTTGGAGGCTGGCCTCATGGCCATGCCTAGACCTTTCACTTATGTATTTTCAACGGTGGAGTTTCTACACCCCATAGAGTAAGGTGTAGAGCTCTGCTGTTCCTCATAAATTAATGCAAAGTACTATTGTTTTTCTATTCAACTCAAGCTTATTCTTATTCTAAGATATTCATTCGCATACAAGAACATAATGAATGTGATGATCAAGTGACACTCATCACCATTCTCACTTATGAACGCGTGCTTGACAAACACTTCCGTTCTACATGAAAACAAGCTTGAATGCATATCTCTTAGCCTCCTGGTTCACGATCAGAGTCTTCATGGTATAGGCTAGAATTATTGGTGGCCATTGCTGAGATCCAGAAAGTCTAAACATTTTCTGTGGTATTCCGTGTAGGATCTGGGAAGGGATGACTGTGACGAGCTTCAAACTCGCGAGTGTTGGGCGTAGTGACAGACGCAAAAGGATCAATGGATCCTATTCCAACATGAGTGAGAACCGACAGATGATTAGCCGTGTGGTGGCCACGCATTTGGACCATTTTCACTGAGAGGACGGACGGTAGCCATTGACAATGGTGATCCCCCAACATACAGCTTGCCATGGAAAGGAGTACGTATGATTGAATAAAGACAGTAGGAAAGTAGAGGTTCAGAAGGAACAAAGCATCTTCATACGCTAATCTGAAATCCCACCAATGAATTACATAAGTATTTCTATCTTATTTTATATATTATTTATGTTTTAATTCCCAAAACATCATAACCATTTAAATCTGCCTGACTGAGATTTACAAGATGACCATAGCTTGCTTCAAGCCGACAATCTCCGTGGGATCGACCCTTACTCACGTAAGGTTTATTACTTGGACGACTCAGTGCACTTGCTGGTTAGTTATGTGGAGTTGTGAAAAGAGTTGAGATTACGATTGTGCGTACCAAGTTTTTGGTGCCGTTTCAGAGATCACAATTTCGTGCACCAAGTTTTTGGCGCCGTTGCCGGGGATTGTTCGAGTTTGGACAACTGACGGTTCATCTTGTGGCTCAGATTAGGTAATTTTATTTTAATTTTAAGCTTTTTGTTTTTATTTTTTTTATTTTGGAAAAAAAAATTTTCAAAAAAAAATAAATTATTCTATGACTTCAGAATTCTTAAGAATGAATTCTAGAGTTTCATGATGATCTGTTGAAGTCTGGCTGGCTGTGAAGTCATGTCTAATCTTTTGGACCGAGGTTTCAACTTATCACCATAGGAGCTTGTTGATTTCTATCAATCTTGCTGTTGAATGTAATGATCTGCTAAAGCTTGGCTGGCCATTGGCCATGTCTAGTGTTTTGGACTGGAGCTTTTACTGAAATCTTGGCTGGCTGATAAGCCATGTCTAATTCCTGGACCGGAGTTTTAGACTAACATTACATGATTCCTGGAATTCTCATTAAAAAGTTTTGAATTCCTTACTTTCTCTTTTTCCAATTAATTTTTGAAAAATTACAAAAAAAATTATAAAACCATAAAATCAAAAAAATAATTTGCGTTTCTAGTTTGAGTCTAGTGTCACATTTTAAGTTTGGTGTCTTGCATATTTTTAATTCTCTTGCATTTTTCGAATATATGCATTATGTTCTTCATTAATCTTCAAGTTTTTCTTGATGATTTATTTGGGTCTGATCTTTAAATTCTCTTGTTTTGTGTCTTTTGTTGTTTCTCATGTGTATTCTCAAGTTGTTAGTGTCTCTAACATGAAAAATTTCTAAGTTTGGTGTCTTGCATGCATTGTTTATCTGATCTTAGTTTTCCATGATTAGTTTTATTTTGTTGTTTTTCATCGTTAAAAATTCAAAAAAATTTTTCAAAATTTTGTCTTTTCAAGTCAATAATACAGAGAATTGAAGATTTAGAACATACAGCAAAGGAATCACAGAGAAAAAGCTAGGCGTTCAAAATGCCCAGTGAAAAAGGAAAAATGGTGTTTAAACGCCAGCCAGGGTACCTGGCTGGGCGTTAAATGCCCAAAAGGGTAGTATTTTGGGCGTTAAACGCCAGAATGGATACCATTCTGGGCGTTTAATGCCAGGATAACACAAGGGAGACAAGTTAGTTTTTGATTCAAATCTTTTTCAAATTTTCATAATTTTTCAAAATCAAATCTTTTCCAAATCATGTTTTTTCTATCATATCTTTTTCAAAATCAAATCCTTTCCATTTTTTTCACTATTTTCGAAAATCCTTGCTACTAATTAATGATTTGATTCAAAAATTTTAAGTTTGTTACTTCTTTATTAAGAAAGGTTCAATATTTGAATTTTAGAATTATATCTTTTAAATTTCTTGTTAGCCAAGTCATTAATTTTAAAAATCAAATCTTTTTAAATTGTTTTTCAATCATATCTTCTCAATCATATCTTCTCAAACACATCTTTTTCAAAATAATTTTCAATCATATCTTTTTGATTGCCAATTTCAAAATCTTTTTCAAAATCACTTAACAACTTTCTCACTTTTAATTTTCGAAAACCATCATCCACTTTTTCAAAATTCTTTTTAATTATTTTAAAATTTTTACTTTTATTTAAAAATTTGTTTTCGAATATTTTTCCCCCTTCTCACTTTTTTTTATTTAAGACTAACACTTCTCCTCTATTAGCAATTCGAACACTCCCTCTCTATAAGTTCGAATTCTCTTCTCTACCTCATCCTTCTATTCTTCTTTTTCTCTGACACCTCAAGGAATCTCTATACTGTGACATAGAGGATTCCATACTTTCTTTGTCTTCTTCTCTATCATATGAGCAGGAACAAAGATAAAGGCATTCTTGTTGAAACTGATTCTGAACCTGAAAGTTCCTTGAAGAGAAAGCTAAGAGAAGTTAAGGCACAAAACTCTGAAGAGGACCTGATAGAAATTTTCGAAAAGGAAGCAGAAAAACAAACATGGCCGAACCCAACAACAATGGTGGAGATGCAAGAAAGATGCTTGGTGACTTTATTGCACCCTCTTCTAACTTCTGTGGAAGGTGCATCTCAATTCCTGCAATTGGAGCAAACAACTTTGAGCTTAAGCCTCAATTAGTTTCTCTAATGCAGCAGAATTGCAAGTATCATGGACTTCCATTGGAAGATCCTCATCAGTTTTTAGCCGAGTTCTTGCAAATCTGTGACACTGTTAAGACTCATGGGGTTGACCCTGAGATCTACAAACTTATGCTTTTCCCTTTTGCTGTAAGAGACAGAGCTAGGACATGGTTGGACTCACAACCTAAGGACAGCCTGAACTCTTGGGAAAAGCTGGTCAATGCCTTCTTGGCAAAGTTTTTTCCACCTCAAAAATTGAGTAAGCTTAGAGTGGAAGTCCAAACCTTCAGAAAGAAGGAAGGCGAATCCCTCTATGAAGCTTGGGAAAGATACAAGCAATTGATTAGAAGGTGTCCTTCTGGTATGCTTTCAGAATGGAGCATCATATGCATATTCTATGATGGTCTGTCTGAACTGTCAAAGATGTCATTGGACAACTCTGTAGGTGGATCTCTTCATCTGAAGAAGACGCCTAAAGAAGCTCAGAAACTCATTGAAATGGTTGCAAATAACCAATTCATGTACACTTCTGAAAGAAATCCTGTGAATAATGGGACAACTTAGAAGAAAGGAGTTCTTGAGATAGATACTCTGAATGCCATATTGGCTCAGAACAAAATATTGACTCAGCAAGTCAATATGATTTCTTAGAGTCTGAATGGATTGCAAGCTGCATCAAACAGTACTAAAGAAGCATCTTCTGAAGAAGAAGCTTATGATCCTGAGAATCCTGCAGTGGCAGAGGTGAATTACACGGGAGAATCCTATGGAAACACCTATAATCTTTCTTGGAGGAATCACCCTAATCTCTCATGGAAGGATCAACAGAAGCCTAATCAAGGCTTCAATAATAACAATGGTGGAAGAAACAGGTTTGGCAATAGCAAACCTTTTCCATCATCTTTTCAGCAACAGACAGAGAATTCTGTACAGAGCCATTCTGGCCTGGCAACTATAGTCTCTGATCTATCCAAGACCATACTAAGTTTCATGAATGAAACAAGGTCCTCTATTAGAAATTTGGAGGCACAGGTGGGTCAGCTGAGTAAGAAGATTACTGAAACTCCTCCCAGTACTCTCCCAAGCAATACAGAAGAAAATCCCAAGAGAGAGTGCAAGGCCATAACCATAACCAACATGGCCGAACCTAGAAAGAGTGAGGAGGATGTGAGTCCCAGTGAGAAAAGCCTCGTGGGACGTCCTCTGGACAGAAATGTGTTTCCCTTTGAGGAACCAAAGGAATCTGAGGTTCATACAGAGACAATAGAGATTCCATTGAACTTTCTTCTGCCATTCATGAGCTCTGATAAATATTCTTCTTCTGAAGAGGATGAAGACATCACTGAAGAGCAAGTTGCTAAATATCTAGGAGCAATCATGAAGCTGAATGCCAAGTTATTTGGTACTGAGACTTGGAAGGATGAACCCCCCTTGTTCACCAATGAACTGAATGCATTAATGAAGCAGACATTACCTAAGAAGAAACCGGATCCCGGAAAATTCTTCATACGTTGTACTATAGGCACCATGACCTTTGAGAAGGCTCTATGTGACCTGGGGTCAGGGATAAATCTCGTGCCCCTCTCTGTAATGGAGAAATTGGGAATCTTTGAGGTACAAGCTGCAAGAATCTCACTAGAGATGGCAGACAAATCAATGAAACATGCTTATGGACTAGTAGAGGACGTGCTAGTGAAGGTTGAAGGCCTTTACGTAATCCTAGACACTGGGAAGGATGAGGATGTATCCATCATCCTTGGTAGACCCTTTCTAGCCATAGCAAAAGTTGTGATTGATGTTGACAGAGGAGAGTTGGTCCTTAAGTTGAATGAGGACTACCTTGTATTCAACACTCAAGGTTCTCCTTTTATAACCATGGAGAGGAAGCATGAAAAGCTTCTCTCAATACAGAGTCAAATAAAACCCCCACATTCAAACTCTAAGTTTGATGTTGGGAGGCCACAACCAAACTCTAAGTTTGGTGTTGAGAGGCCACAACGAAACTCTAAGTTTGGTGTTGAGAGGCCTCAACCCTGCTCTGATTATCTGTGAGGCTCCATGAGAGCTCACTGTCAAGCTATTGACATTAAAGAAGCACTTATTGGGAGGCAACCCAATGTTATTTAATTATATCTATTTATTTTCCATTGTTATTTTATGTTTTCTTTAGGTTGATGATCATGTGAAGTAACAAAAACAACTGAAAAATAAAAAATATAATAAAAAATAGCATTAAAAATAGCTCACCCTGGAGGAAGAGCTTACTGGCGTTTAAACGCCAGTAAGAGTAGCAGAATGGGTGTTAAACGCCCAGTCTGGCACCATTCTGGGCGTTTAACGCCAAAAATGGGCACCAGACTGGCGTTTAATGCCAGAAACAGGTACTAGTCTGGCGTTTAACACCAGAACAGGGCACCAAGTTGGCGTTAAACGCCAAGAAAGGGAGAAAAGCTGGCGTTAAATGCCAGAAACAAGCAGTAATCTGGCGTTTAACGCCAGAATTGCACTCTAAGGGCGTTTTGCACGCCTAAATGGAGCAGGGATGTTAAAGTCCTTGACCCCTCAGGATCTGTGGACCCCACAGGATCCCCACCTACCACACCTCTTCTTCTCTCCTCTTCACACCTTTCTACAACCCTCTTCCCCAAATACCCTTCACCTATCAAATCTTACCCTCTTCCCCAAATACCCTTCACCAATCACCTCATTCACTTTTCCCCAAAACACCAGCTACCTTCAAATTCAAAACTCTTTTCCCTCCCAAACCCAACCCCAAATACACAAACCTAACCCTACCTCACTCCTATATATACCCCTCATCACTCCTTCAATTTCACACGTCACACATACCTTATACACCCTTGGCCAAATTCACCCTCTCCCCCCATCTCCTCCATTTTCTTCTTCTTCTCCTTCATTCTCTCTTCTTTGCTTGAGGACGAGCAAACACTCTAAGTTTGGTGTAGTAAAAGTATTGCTTTTTGATTTTCCATAACCATTTATGGCACCTAAGGCCGGAGAAATCTCTAGAAAGAGGAAAGGGAAGGCAAAAGCTTCCACCTCCGAGTCATGGGAGATGGAGAGATTCATCTCAAAGGTCCATCAATACCACTTCTATGAAGTTGTGTCAAAAAGAAGGTGATCCATGAGGGCCCTTTTCAAGCTCAAAAGGAGTGAGTATCCGGAGATCCGACATGAGATTAGAAGAAGAGGATGGGAAGTTCTCTCCAATCCTATTCAACAAGTCGGAATCTTAATGGTTCAAGAATTCTATGCAAACGCATGGATCACTAGGAACCATGATCAAAGTATGAACCCGAATCCAAAGAACTAGCTTACAATGGTTCGGGAGAAATACTTAGATTTCAGTCTGGAAAATGTAAGGTTGGCGTTCAACTTGCCAAAGATGCAAGAAAATGCACGTCCCTACACTAGAAGGGTCAACTTTGATCAAAGGTTGGACCAAGTCCTCATGGACATATGTGTGGAAGGAGCTCAATGGAAAAGTGACTCAAGAGGCAAACCGGTTCAATTGAGAAGACCGGACCTTAAGCCTGTAGCTAGAGGATGGTTGGAGTTCATCCAACGCTCTATCATTCCTACTAGCAACCGATCTGAAGTAACTGTGGATCGAGCCATTATGATCCATAGTATCATGATTGGGGAGGAAGTGGAAGTTCATGAGATTATACCTCAAGAACTCTACAAGGTGGCTGACAAGTCCTCCACTTTGGCAAGGTTAGTCTTTCCTCACCTCATTTGCCACCTGTGTAATTCGGCTGGAATTGTCATAGAGGGAGACATCCTCATTGAAGAGGACAAGCCCATCACTAAAAAGAGGATGGAGCAAACAAGAGAGCCCACTCATGGACCTGAACAAGAGCATGAGGAAATTCCTCATCATGAAATCCCTGAGATGCCTCAAGGGATGCACTTTCCTCCACAAAACTATTGGGAGCAAATTAACACCTCCCTAGGAGAATTAAGTTCCAACATGGGAAAACTAAGGATGGAGCACCAAGAGCACTGATAAACCACTATTTTATGGTTTATCTTGGGCTCAATTGAGTGGATTTTGTCAATCTTTCATACACTTGTTCATACAAAATACATGTTTTACATTCTCCTTCCTGATTTTTGTGTTATGATTGAAAACATGCTTCTTTGGCCTTATATTTGCTAATATTAATCCTCTCTTATTACCATTAGATGCTGTGACATGTGTGTTAAGTGATTTCAGGGATTACAGGGCAGGAATAGCTTAGAGGATGGAAAGAAAGCATACAAAAGTGGAAGGAATACAAGAAGTTGAAGAAGTTGCTAAGCTGTCCAGCCTGACCTCTTCGCATTCAAACAGTCATAACTTGAGCTACAGAGGTCCAAACGACGCGGTTCCAGTTGCGTTGGAAAGCTAACGTCCGGGGCTTCAAGTTGATATATAATATGCCATAGTTGCCCTGAAGCTAGGCGACGCGAACGCGTGCTCCACGCGGACACGTTGTAGTGACAAAAATCAGCGTGGCAGATTTCTTCTCCAGCGATTTCTGGGCTGTTTTCGACCCATTTTGCGGCCCAGAAAACACAGATTAGAGGCTATAAAGTGGGGGGATGCATCCATTCATTGAGGGGCCTTCCGATTATTCACTTTTCATAGTTTAGATGTAGTTTTTAGAGAGAGAGGTTCTCTCCTCTCTCTTAGGTTTTAGGATTAGGATTCCTCTCAAAGGAATTAGGATTTCTTATTATTTCAACTTATTATTTCAACTTCCTCTCAGGTTCAATATTCCTTTTACTTTATATTTCTCTTTTACTTTCAGATACTTTAATGCTTTTATTTAATTACTTATGTTGCCAAATTGGCTTATGAACCATTCATGTTAGGATTTTCTTTATTTGATATAAATTGAGGTATTTCAGATTTATCATTCTTATTTAGCTTTTTTATATTCTTGGCTTTAATTGATTAACTGGAGGCTCTTGAGTTATTAAACTTATCGTGATTGTTAATTGTTATTTTTGCTAATTGAATTGAATTCCACTAACTCTAGTCTTTCCTTAGGAGTAGGCTAGGACTTGGGGATCTAACTAATTAGTCCACTTGACTTTCCCTTGCTTTCGTAAAGGTTAAATAAGTGGGATTAAACTCAATTCTCATAAGGATAATTAGGATAGGACTTCTGAATTTTCATACCTTGCCAAGAGTTTTATTAGATATTAATTCATTAATTCCTGCAATTTATTTTCCTTGTTCAAACCTTTCAAAACCCAAAAATACTGTTTTCCATAACTAATGATAAGAACACCTCCCTGCAATTCCTTGAGAAGACGACCCGAGGTTTGAATACTTCGGTTTATAAATTTTATTGGGTTTGTTACTTGTAACAACCAAAACGTTTGTAAGAAAGGATGATTGCTTGGTTTAGAAACTATACTTGCAACGGAAATTTATTCTGAATTCTAAACCGTCAATCATTCGTTCTTCAAAATGGCGCCGTTGCCGGGAATTGCAAACGTGTGCCTTATTATTGGTTATTGTAAATATTTGCTTTTTGCTTGTTTATTTGTTTTTATTTTTATTTTTATTTTTACTTTTTCATAAATTAAGAGGTTATTGGTTTTTATTTAGTTATAAAAAAAATTTCAGATTTTTATTTTCAAATTTTTTTATCTTATCTTATCTTAGTTTTAAATTTCAAAATTCAAATACTTTTTCAAAAATCATATCTTTTTCAAAATCTTATCTTATCTTATTTCAAATTCAAATTTCAAATTTCAATTAAATTCCAAAATTCAAAATTCAAATTTCAAAATTTAAATCTTTTTCAAATCCTTATCTTATATTGTTGGCTTTTTCAAAAATTCAAATTTCAAAATTTAAAATTTAAAATTCAAAATTTAATTTTCAAATTCAAAAATTTAAATTTCAATAACCTTTTAATTTAAATTTGTTTTTATTTTTGTTTTTAATTTTTATTTGCTATTATGAGTTCTCACCCCCACCACTTTAAGTTTGGTTCCAATGTTGTTGTAAGGAATGGAAACTATAATGAAAATAGGCATCAAGGTTGGAACAATCAAAGATGGGAGGAGCCACAAGGATTTGATCAACCCTCATGGCAACAACCACCTCCAATGGACTATCAACAACCGTTCTGTGATGCATATCAAGGCAATGGCTATGGTGAGCGCTCCTTTGATTATCTACAACCACCACCATATGCCTATGAACCCTTTCCTCAACATGACTTTGGACCACCATACTCACAAGCCCCTTACCACCAAACACCACCATATGACCCTAACCTGTATCCACCATACCAACCACCATATGAACCACACCCAGAACCACCACCTCAATATTCACCAATTTCATATCCTTATCAAGAAGAACCACCTTCCTATTATGAACCCTTTCTCCAAAATAATGAACCCTCATATCTACCCCAATCTCCAATGGATGATAAACTTCGTGTTCTTCTTCAAGGACAAGTGAAGATGCAAAGGGACGTACTGGAACTCACTACTGCCTTAACCGAGTTAGTAAATAAATTAGCTTCCTAACATCTGAGCACTCAAAGTACTCCCATGGCTACATGTGGAGAATCAAGAGAAGAGCGTAGCATGAAGGAGACACTAGAAACTTCGGTGGATAATGAGGAACATGGCTTTGTATTGGAACAAGTGGAGGAAGCCATAATAGTTGCAGAGGAAGAAGTGGTTGAAGATTTAAGAGATGCAGAACCTCCATGGGAAAGTCAAGTTATAGAGCCTCCTTCAAAGACGTTTGAAATTGATGTTGAGGAGGGTGTACAACCTCCAAGGCATATCATGGCTAAAGACTTTGAAGAGGTTGATCAAGAGATGGAGATTAATGAAGAAGAAGAAGCTTGCAAAGAGGTGGAAGTTGTCAAGGAAGAACTCAAGGGAGTGGAGCTTGATATCACTTTGCCAAAGTTGTTGGAAACCTCTCCACCTAAGTCACCATCATCCTTCACAACATTCAAGTGGGTAAAATTCATATCTCTTAGCTTTCTCATTCCACTTGAATATGGTTTACTTGAGACAGATGGTCAGCTTAGAGCTCTTTGTGGCTTTAAGAGCAAGAGGGAGATGGTTAGTGGTTGGCAACACAATCCTAGGTTCCTTGTGGTTGGAACTCAAAATCTAAATGCAAAGGTTAGTGTAAAGCTCAACTGAATGGGTCTAGGAAGTTGTTTGGCCGCTTTAGTGAGAATTCAGATTGCCTGCTACCCAGTTGGAACACTAATGATCAATAAGAAGACGGGTGCAAAAGCAAGGTTTGGGACCCCGGAATTCATTCTGGCAATCAACACTCTTGGGGCCTTGTCACTTGCTTTAACTTGCTTGAAGGCTTTCTACGCCTAGTTTGAGATCCCAGAAGCCATTGGAATTACAAACATTGGTGGAGATTCCTGGATGAGTTCAAGCACAAGCCGCCATGACAAGGAGCTCACCAAATGTCCAACTTAAGGACTTTAACTAAAAGTGCTAGGTGGGAGACAACCCACCTTGGTATGATCGTCCCTTTTCAATTTTAATTTTATTTCGTTTTGTTTGTTTTTAAGTTTTATTTTGTTCCATTTTATTGAACCTGAAATTATTCATAACATCCATATCAGCACTGCATTTGCATCTGCATATTGCATAAAAAAAATGCACGCGACGCGTCCGCGTCACAAGTGCATTAGGAAGAAAAGAAAAGTGAACAGAGAGTCACGCGAAAGCGTGGCTGGAGGCATGCCTTTGGCACAAATTGATCCACGCGACCGCGTCGCTGACGCGTCCGCGTCATGTGGGAAAAATGCCTCCCACGTGTCCATGTCACCCATGCAAACGCGTGGCCCTGCAAAATCGACGTAAAGAGGTGTATGGCAGAGAGTTATGATGGAGCTGGGCTGGAATGATGCTAGAAGCACCAGCCCTACCACGCGAACGCGTGCCCCACGCATCCGTGTCATTTTTAAAAGAAAGGCCATTCACCCGATCGCGTCACCCACGCGATCGCGTCACCCCAAAATTTGGCAAAATGAGTTTCAAACAGAGAGTTGCGCGAACGCGAGGCTGCACTCGCGCCAATCGCACAAATCAGACCACGCGATCGCGTGACCCACGCGTCCACGTCACCTGACCTTATCGCACACCACGCGACCGCGTCACTCATGCGTCCGCCTCGCCTGCGCCGCACAACTTAACCAAATCAGCGCCAATCATCTTATCTTTTCTTTTTTTTAATCCTAATTTCTTCTATCTTTTCTTCTTTCTTCTTCCTTTTCTTACTTTCTTCTTCTTCTTCTTCATCTCTTTAACTTCTCATCCCTCTTCACTTCCATTCTATTTCATTTAATTTATTTGCTTACATCCATTCATTGCATTATTTTCGTTGGTGTTAGAAATTTATTTGGGTCATTATTTTCTATATTTTTGTGGATTATTAAAGGAATTGTTTGACAATTATATATTACTTTTTAAAGGGTTGCTTGCATGTTCAATTTAATACTTTCAATAGCTTATTTACCATGCTTGCTATGTGTTTGTGAAAAAGTCCGTCTGGCATTGTGCACTATTTTTCGATTTCTTTCTATCTACTACTCTAAATGCTTGCTTTTCACAAAACCCTTTTTATATTTTATTACTTAAATATAATTGTTATTACAAACATGTTGTTAGTTTGAAAGGCTTGGTAATCTAACTTGGACATTGAATGCTTGATCTATGCTACTCATGCCTTTGCCAGCATGCCAATAAACATCTTGCATTTAATTGTCATTACATGCACTCGCTATATTTCTATTGATGAACTTTTCACATGTAGTCATGACCATGTATTAACGTCATTCTTCTTTATTGTGCATTGGTTATCACCTTTCCCGCTCTCTTCCTTGCTCTAACCCTTAGCTTTAAAAGTTACTTTCTTTTTCCCTTTTCCGGATGGCCACCAAGAAGGGTAAAGAGAAAGCTACTCCCAAACCACCGGCAAGGAAAGAAAAAAAAAATGAGCACCAGCTGAGGAACCACAACCCCCATCCACTTGCACATCTTAGCATGCACCGAGGACGGTGCAATCTTTAAGTGTGGGAGGTCGATACCGACTTCCAGGGGTTAGTTACATTCTTTCCAACACCAATACTCTATTTTCTTTATTTGTTCATTGTTGCATTTGCATATTTGATTGCATATTTGTTTGATTTTATACATTTAGTTACTACTTGGTTGAAGTAATATTTTCTTTTTCAAGAAATTTTTATAGTATTTCACTAATTTAAATTGAAATTTTTTTTTTGTGTTAAACTTGTTTGGAAGTTGTATTTGGAACATGGTTTTTGAGCCAAAAGACACACAACCTGTGAGATTTTGAGCTTATTTATATGGTTACATTATTTAACCATAAATTTTTATTCTTGTGTGTTTTCTTCTCTATAATTGTAATCTTTGCTTTGTTCTATTCTATATGTCCATTATTTAGTGTATTTACATGCTTGCATATGATTGAGGCCATTACTTGTTTTTGCTCACTTATCCAAAATAAGCCTACCCTTTTATGTCACCCTTGTTAGCCACTTTGAACTTTTTAACCCCTTTCTATTTCATAACCACATTACTAGCCTTAAGCAGAAAAACAAAATAAAAATCCCAAGTTGAATCCTTGGTTAGCTTAAGATAGATATTGTGTATAATTTAAGTGTGGAAAATTTTATAGGAACATGGGATGATAGGAAAAAGTAGGAAATTAAATTGAATAAGTTATTTGAAAATTTGGGAAGCATGCTCATGTGAAATCAAAATAATTAATTACCATGTGCATTGATAAAAAAAAACAAAAAAAATTTTTTTAATTAAATAAGGGGATACAAAAAATAAATAAATAAATAAATATTACCCCAAATGCAAAATAAAAAAAATCAATGCACATGGGACAAAATTCAAAAATAAGTTTGATACATGAGCATGTAATACAAAAGTGGAAAAAATTTGGGTAGCTAGGTAAAGCATTTTAAATTATATAAAGTATGTATATGTTAGGTGAGATCTTAGGATAATCAAGGATTCAATTTATAGCTCACTTAGCCATATATATACCCTCACCCTTACCTTAGCCCCATTACAACCTTGAAAAGACCTCATGATGTTTGCATTGATACATTAAATTTTTGTTGATTGGTTAGATGAAGAACAAAGTTTAGAAAGCATGATTAGAGAAGAGTAGAGTGATTAACCCTAGACATTTGAGCGATTAGAGTGCATATACACTACCAGTGAGGGTTCAATGCTTGATTCTATGTTCCCTGCTTTCATGAGCTATCTTCTTATAAGTTTACTTGTCTTTTATTGTATGATTTGAATTAGTGAAATCTGATTTATGTTTGTCTTGAAGAGCTTATTAACTTTTAACCAAGTAGATAGAAACATCTTAGCATGTAGTTGCATTCATATAGATAGGTTGCATTTCATACATTCTACCATTCCACTTCACTCCCTTATAGCTTCTCTTGAGCTTAGCATGAGGACATGCTATTGTTTAAGTGTGGGGAGGTTGATAAACCACTATTTTATGGTTTATCTTATGCTCAATTGAGTGGATTTTGTCAATCTTTCATACACTTGTTCATACAAAATGCATGTTTTACATTCTCCTTCCTGATTTTTGTGCTATGATTGAAAACATACTTCTTTGGCCTTATATTTGCTAATATTAATCCTCTCTTATTACCATTAGATGCCGTGATATGTGTGTTAAGTGATTTCAGGGATTACAGGGCAGGAATAGCTTAGAGGATGGAAAGGAAGCATACAAAAGTGGAAGGAATACAAGAAGTTGAAGAAGTTGCTAAGCTGTCCAGCCTGACCTCTTCGCATTCAAATAGTCATAACTTGAGCTACAGAGGTCCAAACGATGCGGTTTCAGTTGCGTTGGAAAGCTAACGTCCGGGGCTTCGAGTTGATATATAATATGCCATAGTTTCCCTGAATCTAGGCAACGCGAACGCGTGCTCCACGCGGACGCGTCGTAGTGACGAAAATCAGCGTGGCATATTTCTTCTCCAGCGATTTCTGGGCTGTTTTCGACCCAGTTTGTGGCCCAGAAAACACAGATTAGAGGCTATAAAGTGGGGGGATGCATCCATTCATGGAGGGGCCTTCCGATTATTCACTTTTCATAGTTTAGATGTAGTTTTTAGAGAGAGAGATTCTCTCTTCTCTCTTAGGTTTTAGGATTAGGATTCCTCTTAAAGGAATTAGGATTTCTTATTATTTCAACTTATTATTTCAACTTCCTCTCAGGTTCAATATTCCTTTTACTTTATATTTCTCTTTTACTTTCAGATACTTTAATGCTTTTATTTAATTACTTATGTTGCCAAATTGGCTTATGAACCATTCATGTTAGGATTTTCTTTATTTGATATAAATTGAGGTATTTCAGATTTATGATTCTTATTTAGCTTTTTTATATTCTTGGCTTTAATTGATTAACTGGAGGCTCTTGAGTTATTAAACTTATCGTGATTGTTAATTGTTATTTTTGCTAATTGAATTGAATTCCACTAACTCTAGTCTTTCCTTAGGAGTAGGCTAGGACTTGGGGATCTAATTAATTAGTCCACTTGACTTTCCCTTGCTTTCGTAAAGGTTAACTAAGTGGGATTAAACTCAATTCTCATAAGGATAACTAGGATAGGACTTCCGAATTTTCATAAATTGCCAAGAGTTTTATTAGATATTAATTTATTAATTCCTGCAATTTATTTTCCTTGTTCAAACCTTTCAAAACCCAAAAACACTGTTTTCCATAACTAATGATAAGAACACCTCCCTGCAATTCCTTGAGAATACGACCCGAGGTTTGAATACTTTGGTTTATAAATTTTATTGGGTTTGTTACTTGTGACAACCAAAACGTTTATAAGAAAGGATGATTGCTTGGTTTAGAAACTATACTTGCAACGGGAATTTATTCTGAATTCTAAACCGTCAATCATTCATTCTTCAAGCACTCCATCGTTCTCCATGAGATTAGAGAAGATCAAAGAGCTATGAGGGAGGAGAAACAAAGGCAAGGAAGAGACATAGAGGAGCTCAAGAGCACCATTGGTTCTTCAAGAGGAAGAAGACGCCACCCTCACTAAGGTGGACCCGTTCCTTAATCTCCTTGTCTATTTACTCTTTTCTGTTTTTTGTTCTCTATGCTTTATGTTTATTTATGTTTATGTCTTTATTACATGATCATTAGTGTCTATGCCTTAAAGCTATGAATGTCCTATGAATCCATCACCTTTCTTAAATGAAAAATATTTTAATTGCAAAAGAACAAGAAGTACATGATTTCGAATTATATCCTGAAATTAGTTTAATTATTTTAATATGGTGGCAATACGTTTTGTTTTCTGAATGAATGCTTGAACAGTGCATATTTTTGAATTTGTTGTTTATGAATGTTAAAATTGTTGGCTCTTGAAAGAATGATGAAAAAGGAGAAATGTTATTGATAATCTGAAAAATCATAAAAGAGATCCTCTTGCAGAATGGTCCAATGACATTTTTGACAACTCAGACAGACCATCATAGAATATACTTATGATGCTCCATTCTGGAAGCATGTCAGTAGGACATCTTTTGATCAGTTGTTTGTATCTTTCCCAAGCTTCATAGAGGGATTCTCCTTCCTTCTGTCTGAAGGTTTGGATTTCCACTCTAAGCTTGCTCATCTTTTGAGGTGGAAAGAATTTGGCCAGGAAGGCACTGACCATCTTATCCCAAGAGTTCAGGCTATCCTTAGGTTGTGAATCCAACCATGTTCTAGCTCTGTCTCTTACAGCAAAAGGGAAAAGCATAAGCCTATAGACCTCGGGATCAACTCCATTGGTCTTGACAGTGTCACAGATTTACAAGAATTCAGCTAAAAACTGATGAGGATCTTCCATTGGGAGTCCATGAAACTTGCAATTCTGTTGCATTAGAGAAACTAATTAAGGCTTAAGCTCAAAGTTGTTTGCTCCAATGGCAGGGATTGAGATGCTTCTTCCACAGAAGTCAGAAGAAGGTGCAATGAAGTCACCAAGCATCTTCCTTGTATTGTTGGCATTGTTGTTATTTGGTTCAGCCATGTCTCCTTCTTTTTCAAAAATTTCTGTCAGGTCCTCTCCAGAGGGTTGTGCTTTAACTTCTCTTAGTTTCCTCTTAAGAGTCCTTTCAGGTTCAGGATCAGCTTCAATAAGAATGTCTTTATCCCTGTTCCTACTCATATGAAAAAGAAGAGAACAAAAAAGAAGAGGAATCCTCTATGTCACAGTATAGAGATTCCTTTATGTGAGTAGAAGAAGAGAAGAATAGAAGAAGGAGAAGAGAAAAATTCGAACACAGAGAAGAAGAGGGGGTTCGAATTTTGAGTTGAAGAGGAGTGTTAGTAGATAAATAAATAAATAAAAAGAGATGAGAGATAGAGAATTTTGAATTTAAAAAGAATAAAAGGAAAATATTTTTGTTTTTATCTTAATTATTAGTTAGAATTCTAAAATTAAAAAGAGAAATAAAATTAAATTAAAATTTAAAACAATTAGTTAATTAAAAGGTATTTTGAAGAAGTGGGGAGGAGTTTTCGAAAGTTAGAGAAGGAAAATTGGTTAGGTGGTTTTGAAAAATATATGAGTGAAATAGAAAACTTTTAAAATCAAACAAAAAGTCAAGTAGTTAATTGAAAAAGATTTGAAAATCAATTTTGAAAAGATAAGAAGTTAGAGAAGGATTTTGAAATTGATTTTGAAAAAGATATGATTGAAAATCATTTTGAAAAAAATAAAAAAAAAGAAATTTAAAAAGATTTTATTTTGAAAATTGAAGTTGATTACTTGACTAGCAAGAAACTAAAAGATATGATTATAAAATTTAAAGATTGAACCTTTCTTAATAGGCAAGTAACAACTTGAGATTTTTGAACCAATCATATTAAATGTTAGTGAGATTTTTGGAAAATATGAAATAAAAATTAGAAAAAGATTTTGAAAATCATTTTGAAATTTTCGAAAATATTAAGAAGAAAATTGAAAAAGATTTGATTTTTGAAAAAGTTTAGAAAAGATAGGATTTTTAAATCGAAAATTTGACTTGACTTATAAGAAACAACTAAATTTTAAAAATTTTTGAATAAGTCAACTCAAATATTCGAAATTTATGAGAAGAATAAGGGAAATATATTTTTTTGATTTTTGAATTTTTAATGAAGAAAGAGAAAAACAATAAGAAGACTCAAAACATGAGAATTTAAGATCAAAACACATAATGCATGCAAGAACACTTTGAATATCAAGATGAACACCAAGAACACTTTGAAGATCAAGATGAACATCAAGACTTTATTTTTGAAGATTTTAAAGAAAAGAAACACATGCAAGACACCAAACTTAGAAATTTTCAATGTTTAGACACTAACAAATTGAAAATGCATATGAAAAACAAGAAAAGACACAACATAAAAATGCAAAGATCAAACAAAGAAGATCATCAAGAACAACTTGAAGATCATGAAGAACAAAACTCAATGCATGAATTTTTGAAAATTTTTAGGAAATTAAAAAGATGCAATTGACACCAAACTTAAAAATTGACACTAGACTCAAACAAGAAACATCAAATTTTTGGTTTTTATGATTTTATTAATTTTTTTTGTATTTTTTCGAAAATTATTTTGGGAAGAACGAAAAAGAAGAATTTTTTTTTTTGTATTTTTCGAAAATAAGAAATAAAAAGCTTAAAAATAAAATAAAATTACCTAATCTGAGCAACAAGATGAACCATCAGTTGTCCAAACTCGAACAATCCCCGGCAATGGCGCCAAAAACTTGGTGCACGAAATTATGATCTCAATGGCGCCAAAAACTTGGTACGCACTATCATAATCTCAATTCTTCTTCACAACTTCGCACAACTAACCAGCAAGTGCACTGGGTCGTCCAAGTAATAAACCTTACGTGAGTAAGGGTCTATCCCACGAAGATTGTCAGCTTGAAGCAAGCTATGGTCATCCTTGTAAATCTCAGTCAGGCGGATTCAAATGGTTATGGGATTTTGATAATTAAAATATAAATAAAATAAAATAGAAATACTTATGTAATTCATTGGTGGGATTTCAGATAAGCGTATGAAGATGCTTGTTGCTTTTGAACCTCTGCTTTCCTATTGCTTTCATCCAATCATTCATACTCTTTTCCATGGCAAGCTGTATGTTGGGCATCACCGTCATCAATGGCTACTTCTCGTCCTCTCAATGAAAATGGTCCAAATGCGTTGTCACCGCACAACTAATCATCTGTCGGTTCTCACTCATGTTGGAATAGGATCCGTTGATCCTTTTGCGTCTATCACTACGCCCAGCACTCGTGAGTTTGAAGCTC